>NW_008332654.1:864341-884491 GCF_000622305.1 Nannospalax galili | reverse complement strand
AAGGAATTAGATTTGTTCCTTATCAAATTGCCAACTAGCTCTCATTATTGGTAGGTATTTGTTGAAGTTGGAAACCTCACACTGCTCACAGGTTATATAAACCCAGACACATTTGTGGAATAAATAAGTGGAAATGTTTTATAATGTAAAAGCATCATAACCTTTGATTAATATTATTACTGAAGGATTGGAAAATAGCTCAGTCAGTATAGTACTTGCTACAAGTACTATACTTCAAGCACAAGGCCCTGAATTCCATCTCCAACGTGCACATAAAGAGCTAGATGTGGAGTATGTCCTTGTAATCCCAGCAGAGGAGGCAGAGGCAAGCAGATTCTGGGGGCTTTCTGGCCAGACAGCTAGATTCATTGGCAAACCTCAAGTTGAAGTGAAAGACCCTGTCTCAAAAAAACAAGATAAATGAAGCTTGAGGTTGTCCTTGGGTCTCCACAAGCATGCTATTCCAGTTTGCTGTCGCAGAGATAAAAAGACTCTGACCAAAAACAACTTGGGGAGGAAAGAGTTTATTTAGCTTACAAGTCCACAGTTCATCATTGAGGGGAGCTAGTGCAGAACCTCAAGACAGGAACCTAGAGGCAGGAGCTGAAGCAGAGACCTTAGAGGAATGCTGCTTACTGGCTTGTTCCTCTGTCCTATGCTCCACTGCTTTCTAAAACAACACATGACCACTTGCCCAGAGGTGGCACCATCCACATGGTTTGGGCCCTCCCACATCACTCAGCAATCAAGAAAATGGCTTGCAGGGCAGTTAAGAACACTGGCTGTTCTTGCAGAAGATCTGGGTTCGAATCCCAGCACCCACATGGCAGCTAACAACTGTCCATAACTCCAGTTCCAGGAAATCCAACAGTCTCTATTGTCCACTGTGGACATTGCATGACGTGGGTACACTTACCTACATGCAGGCAATACACGCATACACATAAAATAAAAATAATAAATAAAATATTTTTTAAAAAAAGAAAGAAAATGGCTTGCAGACATGTCCACAGACCAATCTGGTAGATGAAATTCCCCAGTTGAGGTTCCCTCTTCCCAGGTGTGTCAAGTTGACAACTGAAGCTATCAAGCACATGGGCACACACACTAGCATTTGTCCACAAGAACACACACACACAAACATACAAATGTTATTTCTAGGAATCTGTCAGAAGGAAAATTTCAAAATCTAAAAGCAATTTATCCATAAAAAGGTCATGTTATTTACAATATTGAAAAATGAAGATATTGTATAATCCCAATTATATGCGTAATATAATAGAGGGGAACTCACAAATGTTTAAAGTAAAACAGTGGTTTCCAGGTGCTGGGGAGTCAGGGAATGGGGAGTTGTATACATATATTAAAACATCACATTGTACTCTGTAAATATGTCCAATTATTTATTACTCAAAAATATTAATAATGATTCTAAATGAATTAGTTAAGGAAGTACAAGCAAGCATTCTTGAGGGGAAAATATTTTAATTACAAAAACTAGTTCTAAAAATGAATAAATTGATACATATAAACCAGAAAATACACAATATCATATTTATTTTTAAAATGGGATTTTATTTGGTACACTGTCACTGACTACATTTAACTTCTTGCTACTCAAAAAGCCCAAAGACTTGAGGACAAGTGGTTGGGGCAGGAAAAAAGGACTGGAGGACTGGGAGTAAAACTCAGCTGGTACAGTACTTGTCTAACACGAAGGAAGCTCTGACTTTGATCCCAGCACAGCAGACGCTGGGTAGGGTAGTGTCCTCCTGTTATCCCTGCACTTGGGAGGTAGAAGCAGGTATACCATGGGTGCAAGGTTGGCTACATAGCATGTTTGAGGGCACCTTGGGCTACAGGAGACTGTCTCAAAAAGAGAGAGGAGGAGGAACAGGAGCAGGAGCAGTATTAGTCAGTAAACCAGCAACCCAAAGAAAATGAAAGGCTATGGCCAACAAAGTCCACCTTCACTCAGCCTGCGTTTTAAGCTCCATTTTCCCCACAAAAAGGGGAAGAATACAGGCTTAGGTGAAAGAAGGACCTGATGACTAAAAATACCTACAGATTGCTATGGTGGTCTGGAACAGGTCCTGTGGAACCTAGTAATTGGTTAAGTGTTGATCATGACATCAATCTAAACCCTGAAAATATCTTATTCTTATCTGGGTGTCTTAAGTCTTAGAAAAAGAAGAGAAATTAGGTCACTGTGGAGGAAATCCTGTACTGCCATCTCAGACAAAATTCCTTAAATGATTAGCATGGCTACCTACAGAATTGATCAGAAATCTTACCCAAAAATTAATTTAAAATGTTAATTAAAAGCTGACTGCTCAGCGGTGTGACTTCCAAAATTTGTGACTTTGCATGTGTCTCTCACTGAACCTGGGGCTCACCAATTGGCCTGCCTAGCTTGCCAACAAGCTCCAGAGGTCCTCCAATCCCCAGCGCTGAGATTAGCTGTGCTGCTGGGCTTAGCTTTTCATGTGGGTGTTGAATCCAAATTCAGATCTTCATGCTTAGGCAGCAAGCATTTCACTAACTGAGTCATCTCACCAGCCCCCAAATTCAGTGATTTTTGAAGTAATTAAAGCAAGCTAGAGAATTTAAGCTCTTCCTTAGTTATAATATGATTTGGATGGTTAAAATTAAATTGAAAAATTATCAGGAAAAATGTTTCTGTAAATCATAAAAAGGGGGTGGGAGAGACAACTCAGCAGGCAAGAGCACCAGCTACTCTTGCAGAGGACCCCTTTCAGTTCCCACCACCCATATGAGAATACAATGCCCTCTTCTGGCCTCCACAGAGGCCACATGTAGTATAATTACATACATGCAAGCAAAAAAAATTATACACGTAAAATAAAAAATAAGCCAAATGAACTCATAGAAAGTTAATTGCAATATCCATTTTAAAAAACTAAGCCTATAGATATAGAATTAATGGAAAGGAAGGGGGGTCTCTGTCTACATATATTTAATTAAAAATCAAATATATTAGGAATGCTAAACCACCATTCATGAAAGAAACTCAACAAACTTTGTAAAAACGGGAAAATTTAAAAATTGGCAAGACAAGTATATTGCTTTAGAAAGCAAAAGTATATTCGAGGGGAGGAATGCTAAAGATAATTGTCAAGGAATGTTAACTCTAGAGTACAGCCTGCAGTAGACTCTGGGTAAATTACATGTGCTTTTGTAAAAACAACTAAATAAGAAAGCAGACGGCCAAGAATAAATATTCTAAAGTATTAACATGTTTTCTTTAAGAGGTTAGTCCGTTTTTCTTTTTCTGTTCTTTAGTATTCTCATTTTTTTCTATGATAAATGTGTCTTTAAATAGAAAGAATACAAAAGACAGGAAGGCCAATCTCTCTTTTATATGTTGTGTATCTTTCTAATATATTCGTTTCACCTTATTTCACTCATAATAACCCTAATGAAGCAAATATTATAATCCAGTATTCTATTGATGAAGAAAATAGAGGCTGGAGAGATGACTCAGTGGTAAAGAGCACTGAACCCCAGTTCAGTTCCTAGCACCCACATCAGGCATGTCACACCACCTGAAACTCCAGCTACAAGGGGTCGATACCCTCTTCTGGTCTCTGCAGGCACCTGAACACACATATGGGCATACACACACACAGATATACACACATAAATAAAATAAAGCTTTTTATAAAGAAAATAAAAGAAGCAATGAAACTTATACAAGGTCATATAACTACTGGAACTTTAACACTGTAAGAAGTATTGACAATATTTAAAAAGGAAGATATGAATGAGCAAAAAGAAGGGAAAGATTAATATTGGAGGTGAGATGGAGGCTTGTTTGTTATCTGCACTGAAAGTGTGTATAAGAACAGTATTAACATTTTAGAAAAGCCCAGTGAAAACCAGTATAACAGAGGCTGTCAAGGCACTTACTCAAAATCTGCATGATGATCCTGTATATACACAATTCAGTAATAAACAAATTTATGGACATAACTAGTTATCCATGTAAAAAAGAGTTTCTATGAGGGGCTTACAGCACATCAAATAGAAAATTGAGATTCCTCTATAGATCTATTCACATGAGATAATATAAAAGTTGGTTCCTTCTTGTGGTAAGTTGAACAATGGGAATAGTCAGTCTAGCAAGCATAGTGCAAGTAATTGCTATGAAAGCAAGATGGACTTTTTAAAAACATGTGCTCTAAAGTTTAACATTGTAGAATTAAGACTTTGGCTTTCTTTATTTGATTCAAGATATAAATTAATCAGGTCAAACAAAAAATTTAATTGATAATTTAGAAAATTTTATAAGCTTCATTTAGATTCTCCACCTACAGAAATCTGAATGCTATCTCATATTACCATGTTCCCCGTTCACTAACTTTGAACATAAAATTAATTACTTCTTTCTTCATAATATTTATCACAATGTATCAGACACAATTATTTTAGAGGTCTACCATTCTTGCTAGGTTATGTTTCAAGAAGTGAGGGCAATAGGTTATTTTGTATCAAATAAAACATCATGTATAAATATAATACAGGATCTTGTCCAGGCTGAAAACATGGTTCAGCAGTTAAAAGCACAAGCTTCTCTTGCAGAGGACCCAGATTTGGTTCCCAGCACCCACATGGCGACTAACAACCATCCATAATTCCAGTTACAGGGGATCCAACGCCCTCTTCTGACCTCCTCAAGCATTGCTCAGCACAAAGACACTTACATGCATGCAGGCAATGCACTCGTACACACAAAATAACAACAGCAACAAAAAATAATAAAATATTTTAAATATCCATAGGTTCTCTTGACATTGTAAGGTTTGACTTAATACACAGCTATCAAGAAGATAATTCATATGTCTAAATGAAAACAAAATACTCTGGAAAGGTAGAGTTCTTTGAATTTAGTGTAGATCCTCTAAATTCTACTAGGCATCATTCTCACAAGCAATAGTGTAATGTTTACTCAAATGCTACCTCACTATTGTCTCCCGCTTTTCCAGACCACAGACACCTACTCGATTATCTGCATTTCCACATACTTTTCAGCACTATCAAAGACTGTACACCCCCCCGTCTCTGAGGAGATGGCAATTAATGGTTGCTGGGGATGGGGGGGGTCACATTCTTCAGTGATATAACCACTAGTAAGTTGCATTTGCTCAAGTAAATAACCCCCACCCATGCCAATGCAAGCAACCCTAATTAAACACAGTAAGTCACACACACACACACACACACACACATACACACACACACACACACACACACACACACAAAGGCATGGAGTTAGGAGGGGGACTGATGGGAAGAAAAAAAGAGTTCAGGGGGAGTGGAAAGGAAATAAGAGAGGATAATGAGAGATTAAGTATGATCAAAATATTTTATATAGATAGATGAAAATGAGAAAAATTTTACATTGTGGTTATGTATATGTGTGTGGTGTGTGTGAATGGGCATTCCATAGCACATGTGTGGAGATCAGAGGACAATTGTCTGGAGTTGGTTCTCTCCTTCTACCATGACTGTCCACAGGGTCTTTACTCCTTTTTGTTTTTAAGATGTTTTTGAAAAGATGATATCCTATGTGATTTATCCTTCAATACAGAGTGGCCACCCTGGGCCTGACACATAGTATATACTCAGTGAATGTTTAACAATTTATTAGGGCTGGGGATGCAGCCTAGAGGTAGCACATACAAGAGGCCCAGGCTTTGATCTCTAGCACTGAAGAAATCATCAAATGAAACTGCAAGGTACTTAGAAGACCACAGTCCACTTCACTGTATCCACAATGAAGGCCAGAATATTCTTAGGACCCTTTCGTTATCCGGATGAGTCCTTTGATTGTGTCCCACTCCTCCTTGGTGACCTGATGTAGGAAGACAGTGTCAATTTAATTGTATTCTTGTGTGTTTTAAAGCTCAGTACCCTAGTTTTCAATAGTATATGAACAAAATGGATTACCTTATTTAGAGTTTAATTCACCTAACAGAAATATTTCCTCTCCATTATCAAATCTAATGACCTGAAAAAGATATTACAAACCTTTGACTCCTTATAAAGGTATCTGAACCATTAACCATTATTTCCACATCCTAATTAAATCAAATATCTCCTTGTTACTTCAATCAAAGCCAAATATAAGAGATAAAACTGATATTCAATCTAAATTGATTTATTATTCTTAGTTCTTTGCAATAAAATTCTACCCAATTTAAAGATCATCTTAAAGCCATGGTTAACAGTGTAATTCATACTTAATAAAATTAATTTATCAAGAACTAAATGTTTAGGCTAAATATTTTATATTATTTGTAGCCAACTAAATGTTTTAAAATCATACTTACATTCAGCATTATTATGAATGATTCCAAAATAGTGCTCCACACACCCCCAAAAAGTCAAGACACACAACGATACTTACTGCTCCATTAATCCAAGAAGCATAATCGCCGCAAAGAAAGGTACCAAGATTTGCAAGTTCCTCCACGGTCCCCAACCAACCACAGGGAATTCTCTCAATCAAATCTTTCTCAAACCTTCCAGTTGGGTCCAAGTGGCTAAAGCATTCTTAGAATAGAAGAAAATAATTAAATGTGTGTGTGTGTGTTCATGCATGTATATTTATGTGCATGTCTTTAATAAACTCTTAAAATTTGCAAAAAAATGTAATTTTTACTATAGCACCCTGTTCATACCTTAGAACTTTCAACAGAATTTGAACAAATTTTTTAATATTCACTTTAAGCTAAAAAAGATCATTTACCTAAATCTACCTTTAAAAAAAATCAAACAGGAATGTAACTTTTTACCTTAGTTTCTGATCTTAATTTCTGCTGTTTCAGCAGGTGACTACATGCATCAGATAAATAAGCAATACACACAGAAGTATTCTGAAATGCCCAGGCTCAGTGGTGGGGCAGTGGTATTACTGCCATTCCATTTAGGAAACATAAAAAAGTGATTCAGGTAGGAAATATTCAAGAAAAGTCCTTTTTCTTCTCATCTCAAAATAATATGAAAAGTAAAACAAGCATGTATGAATGTAACTCCAAGTTGATCTTAGAGAAAACAACCATTAAACTGGTCAATTTCTGTTCGATGTTTGACAAGCACAGAGCACACCAAGGTGAGATACATGTTCACTGACTCATAAAAAAAGGCTGATTCCATCTCTTCTCAAGCTCCGAAGTCTAGGGATGGTTTTCCAGTAACACAGATGAGACAGAGCAGACCTCAGAGCAGCAGAGACCAATGGCAGCAACTGGTCCCATTTCTCATTCTATCACTGCTTTCCAGGAAAGTTCTAGATTTCAGCACCATTTTCTGAAATCAATATGCCTTGATAGTACTTTCTAATGCTTTTATGCGATTGGCTTCAGTTTTCAAAGCTACATTCCAGCAATTTTAAATCCTGGCTTCACATGAAAACAAAAAGCTATGAAGAGTGAAGTCATCAGGAGACAACATGGGAGCAGAAGTGTGGACATTTAAGCAATGTCCCTAACAGCACTAGTGACTATTATGGGCTACAATGTCTGGAAGACTATCAATCATTGGTGACAGACCTGCCTCCAAAAGGATTTTCAGCCAGAGAGTAGGAGTCAGATGACAGGTGTAACTGACAGAAAGTGAAAGGCACAGGCATGAGTCAAAGAAAATGCTACCTATGGCACCACCAGGACTTCCTGAAAAATTCCCAGAACGCCTCTTAAACTAAGAATATAGTTGCCTTTGAAGACTTAAAAGGATGTTAGTCAAAGAAATCAGACTTAGAATAGAGCAAAAATTAAGAAATGCAGGACAATAACAGACATACTAACAGAAACAAATCAGAAAAATGTCAAAGCTGATAGCATCAATACCCTAGACGTTAGAGACACTACCACACACCCTATCATGACGTTGCATACCTGCTATGCCCCTAGCTGCCCTATCATTTCTCATGCTGGATAGTGGCAAAGGTCCTTTCCCTACAACCAAAGCTTCAAACCCAGGCATCCATGGACAGTCCCTCATACAGCAATCAGAACACATTCTTCACTGTTTCATTCTTTAATCATTCACAATGTTACACCAACTGAGAGGCTAGAAAGACGACTCCGTGACTCTGCAGTTAAGAGCACTGGCTGTTCTTGCAAAGGACCCAGGTTTGCTTCCAGCACCCACATGGTGGCTAACCATCATCTGTAACTCCAGTTCCAGGGGATCCGATGTCCTCTTCTGACTTCCTTGAGCACTGCAGGACACAAGTATACTTACATACATGCAGGCAATATACTTGGACACATAAAATAAAAATAAAATATTTTTAAAAAATATGTCAACGGAAACTTACTTTGGTTTTTATAGGCCCTGGCTGTTTATATTGAATCACATTCCATATTTACCCCATTCTTCTAAGAGACCTAAAAGTTAAAGCAGATAAAGTGCATTCTAAAATATTGCACTCTATGTCAAAGCATGAATACAGGGCTCTGCACACTCACTGCCTGCCAGGGATCACACCCCAATGGGTGAATGCTATTATTGTTCCCTATGTTACAGATAAGCAACTGAGGCACAGAAAGGTTAAACCATTTTCTCATGGTCATACGGCTAATCTGTCAACATCAAGGGGTCTGGCCCATGTTTCTACCCTTACTCACTCTGCTGTACAGTTTAACACGTTTTAGTGTCTTTAGTTACTGTGCTATGTTAGCTACCATCTACACTGTAGAACAAGAAATCAATATATTTCTACAATAGTCTCCATGAGTATGGCCAGATACTACCCTGTGCATGTTCAAATGTCCATGAGTTCAGGAAAAACCCAACTTGCGATGGAGCTGTGGGCTGAACATTGCACATCTAGACCTCACATTGGGCCTGCAGACACAGGATTAATAAGCAACCTCCTGAACACCCAGAACTTTCTGTAGAGAGCTCAGAAAAATCATGCTTTAGTAAGTGGGTTAAATTAGCCCCAAAGGAAAAGCTACAATACTCATCCAAATAAAACTTTAAAAATAAGACAAAATGCCTGTGTCCTCAAAGTAACTACTTTTTAAAACCAAACTCAACACACTTCAAAGAAACTCTCAAAACACATAGTAGCAATATAACTTTGAGTTAGTAACATAAGTAGGAGATAAAGAAATTCATAGAAAGAGACCAAGAGATGACAGAGAAGATAAAATTAGCAGTTGAAGAACTTTAGAATGTTAATCTAAACATGTTAAAATATTTCAAAGAACATGTGTTAAAAGATTTAAAAAAAAAAAAGATGAATGTGAGCAAGCAAGATAGCTCACTGTCCCTAGACCAGCACTGTAGTGAATTTAGGGAGCATTCTGGAAGCAAAATGAACATGATACGAGACAAAAACTCTGATGGTCAGAAGGATAATGAATCAGAATAGTAAGTACCTGGGTAAACAGAAAACATGCTTCATTTCTTTAGTTTCTTTTAAATAATTGTGGGGTTGAAGAGATGGCTCAGAGGGCAAGAGCACTGGCTCTTCTTACAGGGGACTCAGGTTCTCTTTCCCAGCATCCAGTACATGGTACCTAACAACTGTCTGTAACTCAAGTTCCAGGGGACCCAACACCCTCTTCTGGCTCCCATGGGCACTGCACACATGAGTATCCTTACATATACATATGCAAAACATTCATATACATTGAAAAAATTAAAAATAAAAATTGACTGCATAAACTGTACTAAAAATAACCCTATACATATAAATATCAGCAGTGCTTGGAACATAGTAGGTTATATAAATAGGTTATAAATTATAAATTCAAAGAGTACTCTAGCTCACGAGAAAACAATAATTCTTACTTCTTATATAGGTATAAC
This sequence comes from Nannospalax galili, assembly GCF_000622305.1. NCBI lineage: Eukaryota > Metazoa > Chordata > Mammalia > Rodentia > Spalacidae > Nannospalax > Nannospalax galili. The sequence continues at coordinate 874,645 of NW_008332654.1, read as the reverse complement.
ACTAGATAAGAAAAAATATCCAATTTAATAATTACATAACATAATCACTTTAAAACTGAACGTCAGATATGGTGGTGCACACCTGTAATCCCAGCACTTACAAAGCTGAGGCAAAAGTTCAAGGACAATCTCAAAGCAGCCACACGAGGGAGGGATTTAAACTTGAAAAACCACAAGTATTTTAAAGAACACTCAGAAGAGTTTGTCCTCTCCACCACACATTTAGTTTCTTTCTATCAGCATTTTTGAGACTAGAAACAAAGTACAGCCGAGCCTGGAGAATGTGGGTGCAAGAGGGGGCTGAGTGCCACTGTGAGGAGATGATAATAAGAATGATTATGTTAGTCATTCTGGCAACAATTTCTATATGTCAAGCTCAGTCTCTCAGATCCCTGTAATAGCTTGCTTCCAAAACTCTCCCGTGTAAAAGACAAGGATGTGGAGATTTAGTGGCCCCTAAGGGACATGGACAAGAATGCCAAGTGAGTCACTCTTACAGATAACATCCTACTTGAAAGTGGCAACTATTTGTACAAGGCAAATGCTCCAAAAGAAAGCATGCTATCTCCACCTCCTCTTCCTCATGCCGCTGAGATGAAAGACGCTGCACTCTCCCTTCCCTTTTCTTAGCCTAGAAAAGTTGGCTAGCCCACTGCTTAGAATGAAATGTTCTTCTTTTATTCTTTTCTCTGAATGTGACAGAGGTGAAAATGAAATTGCATTATTCTAATAAGAATGACTGTTTCCTGGTGAATCAATTAGCAGCTGAACTTCAAAACCAAACAGTGGTGCTAGAAGTTCAGAGGAAAGAATGGCCAGATTCCCAGCTGAGCCACACAGACACTGTTCTCTGTGTAGGAAAGCCAGTTATTTCCATCAGAACAGTCATGAGGAGGAAGTTTGTAAGAGGCAAGTTTGTAACAGCCCATGACAACAATAGAATGAATTTGTGTTATTTAATCAGGTCAAAAACAGAAAAAAAGAGCAATGGGTGAAATAAAGTTTAGGTTTTAAACACTAAAACACAGACCAACGACACAAATCAGAACCCCAAAATAAGTCTAAATACTTAATGGTCAGCTGATTTTAACAAATGGCGAAAAGTCTGTGCAACAAAGGGCCCAGGAAAATGTGACACCCACATGCAGAAGAATGAAGCTAGAACCTGTCTCTCACCAGGTACAAAATCTACTCAAAACCCATTGAAGGGCCTAGATGTAAAATCAGAAACTAAGAAACAGCTAGAACAAAGCAAAGAGAAAACACTTTGTGACACATATATGGACACAGCTTTTGGGAGTTGGTTCCTAACAGCACAGGCTGCAAGAACAAAGAGTCAAACTAAGAAACTTCTGCTCAACAAAGCAAACAACAGAGTTAAAGACAGTCTGTGGAATGAGAGAAAATGATTCCTCCAACAAGGAGTAATACTCAATATAGCAGTGACTTCGGTGTGACCATGAATTTGGAACTCTCCATTGGAGCCAGGTGGTCTCATCAGTAGGCATACAGGTGAATACAACGACTGCGCCTCCTCCAGAATCCATCAGTAGTCAAGCGTTCGGTAGAGTTCTGTGAGCACCTCCCAGATCCATGACTGACTACTGACAAGTTTAGTCTTGTGCAGCCCCAGCATAGGCAATTACAGCTGCTGTGAGGTTGTGATTGCAATGACTTTGTCATGCCTAGAAGATAGCATTCTGAACCCCTTCTTCTTATTATCCAACTCAAAGCCCATCTCCCTACTGTCCAGCTCTTACATTCTTTCCACCTCCTCTTCTACAAAGTTCCCTGCTGGCTACTGCATATATTGAAAATCAGACAGAAGAAAAATTAGTCATGTGCATTTTTTAAAATTTTATGTGTATGAGTGTTTTGCCTCCATATATGTAAATTCATCCATGTAATGTAATATGCACAGAGTCCAGAAAAGGGTGTTGGATCCTCTGGAACTGGAGTTACAGATTGTTATTAGTCCCTCTGTGAGTGCTGGGAACTGAACCTTGGTCTTCTGCAAGAGCAGCTAGTGCTCTTAACTGCTGAGCCATATCTCCAGCCCCAAATGTACTTTTTTAAAGATAGTAAAGGACACATGGACAATATTTTTAACTGAATGCTACATTGTTAAAGATTCTGAAAGACTTGCAAAAATGAAGAGTGTGTCTGTGTTGAACATTGAGCTAACGTCATTGACAGTGGCACAGAGACCTACCTTGGATTTGGGTTAGACATAATATCAGTTACAAAGGCAGACTAAACAGAATGAGGCTTGGCAGATCAGCCTGAAGGGAGGAAGCAACATCTACGTACAAATTCCCTTCAAATCCCTGAACTAAACAACAGAGGAATGGCTCTAAGATGCTTAATGAAAAATAATAGTTAGAAGTTGAAATAATTAGCCAAAAATGTTTTGGTAAGTCTGGCATCTTAAAGGCAGTGCCATCAAGACTAAGGACCTAGAATCCACATGGTAGTGAAAACCAAGTTGTCCTCTTACCTCCACATGTGCCTTTGCATAAGCACCACATACACACACATACATACATACACACACACTAAATTAATTAATTTTTTTATATAGACAAAGGATTTATACACTTTATTGAAGAATATATAGCAATGACAAAAGGCACAAGAAAAAAAATGTTCTATGTCATTAACCATTTGGAAAACATAAGTTAACACCATAATGAAAAGTAAGTGTGCATCCCTAGAATTGATTGCTTAAACTTAAAAAGATTAACAATAGCAAGTGTTAGCAATGATTTGAGGTGACTGCAATCTATAAGTTGCTATTGGGAATTCAATATGGAAGAGCCAATTTACAAAGTAGTTTGACAGATTTACCCATATTTAAATTTCTTCTGTTCAATAAAGTATTAAAGAAATGAAAGGCAAGCCATTAGACTGGTAGGAAATATTCTAACTATGTATTATATTTGACAAAGTAATCAGATCAGATGGCTATTAGCTTCAACCAATGGGAATAAGAGAAACAGTAGATAAAAAATGATCTAAAGATTTAATCTGCTAGACTGAAGAGTAGCAAAAGAGAACTTTAGAAGGTAATCAAAATATTCTGTCTTGACTACAGTAATGGTTGCCTAAGAGCATAAGTTTGCTGTTTTTACACATACAGAATTTATTTGTTTGCACAAACCAAAAACAACATTAAAGCTGTATTATACATGGATTTACTCTTCTCTGGCTATATCCCAGCACATGGTACTCAGGTTTCATGGAGCTTCCATACTGTTATAGGAAAATACTTCATAAATTATAAAGCACAATCGCTGTGTTCCTCCATAATCCATATGCTGAAATCCCAATCTCTAATGTATGGTGTTTGGAGGTGAAGCTTTTGGGAGACAATGAGGGTTGGATCAGGTTGTGGGAGAAGAGGCCCATGACAGGGATGCTCTATAAAAAGAAAAGCACATGTGAGCTCTCTCTGCATACAGTCACCAAAGAAAGGTCGTGTGAACACCAGGAACAGGGCCCTTGCCAAGATCTTGACCTGGTCTTTACAAGCCTCTAGAACTGTGACAAATATTTGTTTAAAGCTACCCAATCTGTGGTAATGTATTACTGTAGCCTGAACTAAGACAACCATTATTGTCACTAATAAAATAATTCTTAGTATGCATCCAAAAACATCTCTGTGAGTTTCAAACAGTAAACATTGTTTCTAGAATATAGGAATTGACCAAAAGTGAAAAAGTGTATCCTACATGCATCCTTTGTAATTGGACTCTTAAGATTCCACATAAGTCTCTCTTAGTCTTTCAGAGTATAAGCACTCTAAATTCTTCCTCCTAAAGAAACAGCTACAGGCACTCTGCTCCATATTATCTACTCTCTTTTTTGTGTTTATGTATGATATTGTAGTGAGGAATAGACCTAGTGTGATATTTTCAATGTCAAACCTAAGAAGGACCAACCATTTGCTTATAACACTTGTGGTTATGAGACTTCTGGGGGATGGGGGGAAGCAGGCTGGAGAGATAGCTCAACAGTTAAAAGCACTAGTTCCTCTTGCAGAGGACCTGGGTTCAACTCCCAGCACCCACATGGTGGCTAACAGTGGTCCATAACTCCAGTTCCATGGGATCTGACTTCCTCTTCTGACTTCTGTGGGCATTACATGACACAGATGCACTTACATACATGCAAGAAATACACTCATTTACATAAAATAAAAAATAAAAAGAATAAATAAAATGCTGGAAAAAGTTTTAAAAAGTGCAGTGGGCTAAGGTCTTTAGAAACTTCTTAAATCTTTTATATATTCATAATTCTGGCTATGCCTCTAATTGTAGCTCCTCTGCCCTTCAAGTAGCGACAATGCTCTTGATTCTCAGCCATCTGCTACCCCCTCCTAGTACACATTCAGTTTCTGCCTAAGAGAAACTTGTGCCCTCATCTTCACTAGACTGACTGTCCCATACCCTTCCTTGACTGACCTACACACTGAGCCCCCTACATATTTTCGATGACAGATTATATACATCTTTGCCCTGGACCAATTTCTAGGCTTACCCACAGTGGGATGCTTGAGAGATCATGACTCCTTAAGAGCCTTGACTGCTGATTCAGTACCAGAACAGACCCTCGGCACTGTACCCTCTCCAGCCCAGGGATCCAAACTCTGTCAAGACACAGTATCGACTGACAAGAAACTTGGAAGAATAGAAACTGGCCTCCATCTCTTAAAAAGTCTTACCTAATACATTTTTAATGATGCCAATTGAATTTTAATCTAATGTGACAAGTACAAATAGACTGAAGTCCATGTTAAAATGGAAGACAATAATGAGAAAAGACAGGAGTCAGTCAAATCTAAGGATCCCAAATAAGCAATGGAGGAAATAAAAGAGATGAGGAAGAGAAAGTAATGGGAGAGAGAGAGAGAGAGAGAGAACCAAAAAATGAAGAGCCTATAAAGGCTAAAGAGAGATAGGATACAAAGAACTATGGTGATAAAGTAGAAGAAGGAGCTCAAGAGAGGTGGATCATAGGAGACAGGTATTAAGAGAGAAATAATGGAAAATGGGAATATTTTTAATGGGGAGGGAGTAGAGAGAGGGTTAGACAGGGAGAGAGAGAAGAGAGATAAATAGTATCTAGCTAGTGTAAAAAAACAGAGGGAATTGTATTAGTTCAAAAACCTACTGAAAAATTACATATACACTATCCCTACATGAGTCTGGTATATAGCTGAAGGCTATAACAAGAAACAGTGCCAGACAGGAGAAACCTCCATTCTAGTTTTGGCCAGGGTAGTCCAAGAGACTCCCAAAATTACACAGGCTATTGCCCCAGCCCTTGATTGTTTCCCAGAACTTGAAGGTAAGATCCTATTGCTGAAGACAGGATATACTTTGGACAGAGGACTTGAAGCAATGCAGCTAGAACTAACCTGGACGCTACCTCCCTGAAGGTTTAACTCTCATAGATTTAGAAGACACAATCAAACTGCTAAGTGAGAACATCAATCGATGGTCCGACCCCAGCTTCAGGGTATAATAACCACAACGACTGGCACAGCAAACCACATTGGGACAGTAGTGGTACTTCTATCTTGGGGGTAATCAACAGCTACCTAACTGGACTTAAAGCCCACTCAATGGGAGGAAACACATAGCTGGAGAGGTCAGATTTTAGAAAAAACTTGAAGGCTGTCACATCCCTAGAGAAGTCTAATTTCTTACTATGTGCAAAATAAGGATCCTTATATTTACAGACAAGTATCCCAGTCACCTCGCATCAAAGGAGCTTCTTTTGCACCAGATGGAGTTCCACAACTGGTCATACACAGAGATTGTCTGTGAATTTCCCAAGCCTAAACAGCACATCTACAATACAACCTCGACACATAAGGCTCATAAGGCTCATAGAACATAGAACAAGGGGTAAAGAGAACACTAATGCACCTCTCAATTCTCACCAATGAAGTTCCCTCATGCAACAGAGGGCCAGGAACACAAAAGGTCATAAATGGCCAAAGCATAGAGAATAAGGGCATGCAGAGTATGGGTCCTTGGACAGGACTCCTATATTAAATTCTGCCCACCCAGGGCTCAGGGATCTTCCTAATATGAACCTACAGGCTTCAGGGTCCTCAGGGACCTTGCAGAAGAGGGAGCAGAAAGATTGTAAGAGCCAGAGAGGAGGTGCATGACCACATGGAAATAGAGACCTACAGGCTCCTGGGACCTTCCTAATATGAACCTACAGCAATGATGTCACCATGCACAAGAATCATGCAATCTCAAGCAGATAAAAACCCAGCCTAAAACTGTGAAAATGGGCAGCAGGCCCCAATCTTAGTTGAAGAATTTTTGGCAGCTGATTACTGTTGGATGAGGAAGAGCTGATCTTCAAAGAAGGAACTCTAGATAGGCTGACTAAATCCCAGTGGATGAACTTGCACTGAGGGACATCAGGGAACACTAACATGATACAATAGACCTTAACACAAATGACAGAATGCATGAATTCCAGTGGGGGAGGAACATGGGAGGGTACCAGTGGGGAAGGGGGTATAAAGATGATTAAGATGTTCTATATGAAATACACAAAAATTCAATAAATTTTTTAAATGGTAGAGAGGGAAAATCACATAGAGGCAGAGAAATGGGGAGGGTTTTTTTTAAAAAGTGAATTAGCAGATAAGCAGGGAGAGCCAGTCCATGCTTTAATCTCCTCCAATTCTATCTAAGGCATCATAGGAAAAAAATCATTAGCATAAACATTAAAACATTGAGTGTAAGCATTAAACACTGAACATTAAGCATTAGCATAAGAATTAAAACAAACACAAGTATTAAAACAAAAGCAGATCCTATTATTCTTCTCACCTTACACTTGTTTACAGATCCCTTCCCAAACTAGTTTGTGAAATTATTCATGCTCGGAAGACAAAACTGAAACTCACAGACAAAGGTTTCTGAACCAGAGAGGGAACAGGACCAGACCCCTATCCTCCCTCCCATTCAGCAACTGAGGCTCCTTGGCCTGGTTTAGAGCTCTACCCACCCTGAGAATGTGGCTCCACTTACTCAGGGACAAGGTCTTGTCCACCTTTGCTTCAGGCGTGCAGCATAGGCCTGGTACATAAAAGTGTCCAGTAAATGAATACAGAATCTAGCTCTAGGTACACACATGTACAAACACAGAGGCATTACACAGTCACTATTATATAGACATAAACCTTATTAAAGAAATTTGTCCACAATCAAGACAAAAATGTCCTAGTAACTTCCATCTAAATCTATTTTCTCTTTAGTATTCTCATTTTCAATGATTCCTCCCTCATCCAAACAATTCGCCCAACTAAAAGCACTTCTCTAGTCTATAAGGTCTTCAGCTCACAGCTTCTAACCCTTTCCTACATTACTACCTATGCTATCTTTCCATACATCATAGAGGAAAAATAAAACTATCAAAATCTCCAAAATTATCCATTCTGCACAATTTCAATAAATTTTCACCAAATTACCATTCTTCATAAGACACCTCTGATGGAAAACTCACTCCCTATTTTGGTATTGGGAACTTACCAGTTACACCTCAGCCCACCTCCCCATAAACATTTCCTCCCCTCTCTCTCACTCTCTATGCACATCAAATTCTCATCATTCCCTAAACACTTCTGCCCTTCCCCTCCACTAAGCCTCTCTCCAGGGATGTTTGTTTATTTCCCACTCCTTTCTCTACACCTAGATCTTTGAAAACACCTCACACTGCAGCTCATTCCTGAGTCTGATCACTGACCATTGGAAAAAATATTCATGACTTTCATACCTGAAACACTCCAAATAATATAACACAGCTAAATTCATAATCAGCTATGGAATAACCCCATGAGATTGGTTCAGTTTTATGTTCTCAGGTCTGTAAAAATATCCTGTTATTTTCCAATCTCAGAATTCTAACCTCTGTCTTTAAATTACAGTAGACTCTATTAAAGTAAATAAATGTGGATTAAGCATATTTACCATGTAACCACACTTTACTTCAAGTAATGACAAGAAATGTCTTCAGAGTCTAGTATGTTTTTCACACCTGCAAACCCAGCATTTGGAAGGCTGAGATAAGAGGACTGAGAATTAAAGGAAGCCTGGGCTATACAGAAAGCTCCACATCAGCCTGTGCTACATGCAGAAAGAGACCTGTCCCAGCCTCTACCCACCCTAGCCTCCACACAAAAGCCTTTTAATTTTTGCTGTCCTTTTATTTCAAGTTACAGAAATTCTCTGGTGGCCTGCTTCTTCACCACTAGTAAAGGTTCTGCTGAATTCAACAGCAGATTCAGTAGTATCGATTTTTTTCTGAAAATACCTTTAACATAGGAAAGTGCTCTATTTGGGACTTCTGGATGCAATGGTTTCTCTCTAATAAATAAACCAAGTAACAGTAAAACACCATTTACCTCTCAGGGCTGGGGTGGAGAACTATGGGATTTCCTGTAGTTTAGTTTGTAGTATTCTCCTCCACTGAGGGACAAGTGAAAGTTGTTCAGAAAAGCAAAGCAAAGCCAATCAATCATTTAAACTAGACACTGTGCTCTGCGATAGCTGCTCTCATTGTTTTATAATCTTATTAAATATAGTGAAATTACGTTTGTTCCATAGTTATAAATGTGTTTTTTAAGTATTCCTGTGAGGTAATAGTGTAATAATCCATCTACTCTTTTCTCTGTTTTAAGCAGAGCTGCCATCATCCCAGGGAAAGAAAGTAAGCACTGTTCAGCCCAGCTCTCGCTGGTATCAGTAGTGCATTTCCTTTGTGCATGGTACTTTCAACATCAAAGACCTTGTGCTTGGCTTCAGCTCCATTACACTTACATCAGGATGCCCTGCAACTCTGATCAGCTCCAGCACAGTGTTATGCACCTTATCAGGATCCCTCACATCACACTGAATCGCATGAACCTGCAAAAAAACAAAGAGAAAAAAGAACCCTGCAATTTCCAGGATTCCTAAACCAAAACATGAGCAAATTATATAACCACGTTATTTATGATTCTTAAATCTGATTTAAGTGGCTGCTTCTCAATGTACCTTATTTCCCATCTGAAAAGTACCTTCTGCAGTAGCTTTCAAAACATCAATATTCCTAGAAATAAACATAGGGAACGTTACATGAATTTTACATAAACAGTTGACAACTTAAGGAAAAGCATTTTTTAAATTTATCTTTATTTTATGTGTATGAGTGTTATGACTGCATGTGTGTAAGTGCACCCATGTCATGCAATGCCCACAGAGGACAGAAGAGGGCATCAGATTTCCTGGAACTGGAGTTATGGACAGTTGTTGGACACCACGTGCATGCTGGGATTCGAACCAGGGTCTTCTATAAGAACAGCCGGTGCTGTTAACTGGTAAGGTTTTTCTCCAGTACCCAGAAAACCATTTTTGAGAAAGTATAAAGGTTTTATCTACATGTAAATCAATTTGAATGAAATCATATTTTTAAAGTTAAATTCAACAGTTTTTATATATCTGATACTAATCACTGAATTGGTCACTTTTGTATTAGCTATTTTCACACTATATACTTATCATTTTATTTAGGAGGCTGTTTTGTTTTGTTTTATTCTTGAGATAGTCTCATCAGAGTTGATGTTGGTCTTGAATGCCCTATGCATTGGACAATCAACTTGAACTCCTGATCCTCCTGCCTGTATCTCACAAGTGTTGGGATCACAGGTGTATGCAACCACACTGGGCTTACTCATCAATTTAAGTTGTTTACTTGACTGTAATCATTATATTCATTCTTTATCCCACAGAAATATATTCATGATAAATACTCATAGATTTTAGACTAAATTTATGGTTTTGGAAAACTCACATGTGTTCAGTCTTATATCCTCAAGGAAAACACAAAACATAAACCATGATATCAACTGCATAGCATTAAAATGAAAATAAAATATTAACTCTTAAGACATTGCAACATTAAGAACAAAAATGTGGGGGTCAAGAGCTGGCTCAGCAGTTAAGAGTTAAGAGTACTGACTGCCTTTGCAGAGGACCCGGGTTCAGTTCCCAACACCCACATGATGGCTAACAACCAGGTAACTCCAGTTCCAGAGCATCTAATGCCTTCTTCTGACCTCCCTGGTCACTGCATGACAGGGTGCGCTTACACACATGCAGGCAATACACTCACACATAAAATAAAAATAAATAAAATGTTTCTTTAACTTTATTTATTTTTATTATACTTATATAATTTGTTATATAATTTAAAATTATGTAATAAACATTATATTATATATTTATTAAAAATTA
>NW_008332654.1:853992-864320 GCF_000622305.1 Nannospalax galili | reverse complement strand
TTATTAAAAATTATATATATTTTAAATTTATTGATGTTTCTTTAATTTTATTCATTTATTTATTTATTTTTATTTTATGTGTACAAGTGTTATGTCTGCATGTGTGTAAGTGCACCCATATCATGAAGTGCCTGAGGAGGACAGAAGATCCCCTGAAACTGAAGTTATGGATCATTATTAGCCCTCGTTTGGTGCCAGGAATTGAACCTGAGACCTCTGTAAGAAGAGCCAGTACTCTTGACCACTGAGGCATCTCTCCAGCCCGAACTTCTTAACAAAGCTCTAAAGATCCAGATTTACATGGTTATAGGGTACTAAGATATTTCTAAACAAAAAGAAATTCTTCTAACAGAGTTTTACCTTCCACATCTATCACAATAGGTGTTTGTAAGTACTTGCCTATCTTAAAGAAAATGAAAGAGTTATACTCATTATTTTGGCATGAGGTTAATCATCAATTGAAGTAATACAAATGATAAGGCCTCCAACTGAAATCAAAGCTACCTCAATGTCCTTTTCAACTCCTTCTTCATATACAGAAAAAAGATCTGCATTTTGGAAGTGTAAACCGCACCATACTTGTTATTACTTTTATACCCTTAATTTCAGTTGATTCTTTCCGATGAGATGTATTTAATAAATCTATATGATATCTGACATACGATGCAATCGAGCACCCTGACAAAGTGTTTTTTAATACTGAGGCACACAGTTTCTTCAGTAGACTCTCCAGTGACCCCTTAAGATCAGCTTATTGGCTGGCTATCACACACTGTGCACCCAGGCTGGACAGTAAGGTTGTCATGCCTTGCCAAGGCCAGTACCTCCTCCAGTAATGAATGCCCGCATTTCCTTGAAAGGCATCAGATGGTGGCATAGGCTTTGGAAGGGGCGGGAAGAACTTAGACTGTGGAGCGTTGATGGTCTGATACAGTATTTTTGTTCCATAAATGAAAAACTAAAAAAGAAAAATAAATTGAAATTTGCACTATGTATATTCACAAAAATACATGAAATTTAACTTGTTTCTCACTGTATATGTAAATTATTGTACATAATCAGTTATTATTCTTCTGAATATTAAGGGACATAAGGAAGTGATTAAAAAGCACTGGATCCAGATCTTAGACCACAGAGGGAAGAATGTCCCTCCTATTCATATAACCAGCAGCAAGCTCTTTAACTTCTTTGTTCCTCAGTTTCTTTATCTATAAAATGAGAAAAACAAAAGCACCTTCATGGGACATTGTAGGAGTTTCATAAGTTAATATAAGTAAAATAACGACATTTCTACACAGTGTAGATGAGTTCTCTGGCCATTATGCTTAACTTCATATTTAACTCAGAATGCTTCATTAGACTTTTGAGTGTTTTCAATTTCCTAGCTGAAAATGTAATCATCTTTTAGCTGTTCCTGAAAATAACAACTCTTGTTCAATAAGGTGGATGTTACTAGTTTTACTCAAAATATCATTGCTACTTGCCAAGTGCTTGATTCCATTCGCATTCTTTCCAAGTACCACTTACAAACTTTGTTTTGCCATACAATAATAATCCTTATAGAATTATTGAAAATTTTCTGTTCTCTCAACCAGCTAATAAAATGTGCAGGCTTTTAAAAAATTCGAGTTTAAAAAAACAAATAGCTGGAGATCCTAGCATACAGTCTCCATCAGTGTAGTGGCTGTGATCTCAGCACACAGCCAGAGAGTGCCAGGTTCTGGTCTCCCTATGGCATAGGGGCTGAGAATTCAAGGGACTGCCTGAGAGCACCCAGGTCCTGCCACCACGTGGTGGTGAGCTTCTCCTAATTGCACCATACCCATCCCTCTACCTGGGATTTCCTGGGGCCCCTCCCAAGGCCCCAGGGCAGACCTGGCTGTGGTAGGTTAAGGCTGAGATCCTAGCAGACAGCCTGAGAGGGTGGATTCCTACCTCCATCAGTGTAGCAGCTGTGATCTCAGCATACTACCAGAGAGTGCCAGGCTCTGGCCTCCCTCTGGCATAAGGGCTGAGAAGAGAGCAGACCAACTGAGAGTCCCAAAATTGTTCCTCCCTTAGGGAATTTCTCAAATTTTCTCTGAGTTCCTGCTAATAGGGGTCCAAACCTTAAAAGGAAGCCTGCGTGTACCTGACTGGAACCTGACTTGGGCTTCTGTGGGTGCTCCTGAATAGCTGATCTGAAGCCATAAGTTCCCTCCAATATAAAACCTGAGAGAACCTGAAACCTGTACCAACCAGCTTTACATAACCAATAAGGAAAGGACCTAGGCAGCCCGACAATACAAATAGAAGTATATTTCAACTTAATTCTCATATCAGAATCATAAACAACAAAAGAAATTCACATGTCAAAATCACAACAAAATAATGATAAAATGGAAAGCCAAAACATGACGTCCCCACCAAACAACACCAGTCCTGTAGAAGAGTTCTAAAAGGAGAACCCCCTAGAGATAACCCAGGACACTGAATTTAAAAGAACAATCATAAACATGATCAAAGCATTCAATGAATTTAAAGGACACATGAACAAACAAATCAAAGAACTGAAAGAAGATAGGGATAAACTTCTGAATGAATTCACAAAAGAGAGAGAAACATTGAAGAAAACTCGGGCAGAAGTGAAGAAGGAAGTGCAAAACTCAATCCAACTTAAAACAACAGGGGAAAGCCTCACTGCTAGAATAAATGAAATGGAAAACAGAATATCAACACTGGAGGATAAAGTTGAAGAATTGGACCACTCAAGCAAAGCTTATGGAAAATTAAAAAAAAAAAAAAAACAGGAATGGAATATGCAAGACACGTGGGACAACATGAAAAGAAAGACCAAATCATAAAAGACCAACTCTACGTATAATAGGCATAAAGGAAGGAGAAGAATTTCAGGTTAATGGTATTGAACAGATCTTAAACAGGATTGTAAAAGAGAATCTCCCAAAATTAAGGAACGACATCCCCATACAAATACAGGACGTATATACAACACCAAATAAACAGGATCAGAAAAGAAACTCCCCACAGCATATCATAGCAAACGCACTAAATGTACAGAGAACAAAGTGAGAATACTGAAAGCAGCAAAAGAAAAATGAAAAGTCACATACAAAGGAAAGCCCATCAGAATTACAGCTGACTTATTAATGCAAAGTATGAAAGCCGGAAGAGACTGGACCAAGGTATATCCAGTTCTACATGACAATAGATGCCAGCCCAGAATACTATACCCAGCAAAAATGTCTATTATAGTTGAGGGGGAAAGAAAAATCTTCCATGGCACGAATAGCCTGAAAGAATACATATCTACTAAACCAGCCCTTCAAACAATACTTGAAGCAATACAGAGAGCAGAGAAACAATTTTACCCCAGGGGCAATGAAAGAAAATAAATAAAGGTATAATTGAGGAAACACAAAATTAGACAGAGGACATGAACAGTAATCAAACTGATGCAACAAATACACATCTTTCCGTGATAACCTTTAATAACAATGGACTGAACTCCCCAGTCAAAAGGCACAGGCTAAGTGAATGGATTAAGAAATAAAATCCATCTCTTTGCTGTCTGTAAGAAACTCACCTCACCTTCAAGGACAGGTGCTACCTTAAGGTAAAAGGATGGAAATAGTAGTCCAAGCAACTGGCACTAAGAAACAAGCAGGATCTGCAATTCTAATATCTGACAAAATAGACTTCAAAGTAAAAACTAATCAGAAGAGATAAGGAGGGTCACTTCATTCTGACCAAAGGAAGAGTTAACCAAGAAGATATTACAATCCTTAACATATATGCACCAAACTCTGGTGCACCCAAATTCATAAACAAAACACTATAGAACTTTAAGACACAGATTAATCCCAACTCAGTAAAATAGGGGATTTCAGAACCCCTGTCTCCATTAGACATGTCAACAGGACAAAGAATAAACAGAGAGACATCTGAATTAAATGATGCCATACATCAAAAGGCTCTAACAAACATCTTTAGAATATTCCACCCAAGCACCAAAGAATACACTTTCTACTCAGCACCCCATGGAACGTTTTCAAAAATTGACCACATATTGGGCCAAAAAACCAACCTCAATAAATACAAAAAAAAAGTTGAAATAATTCGATACATTCTATCAAACCACAATGCAATAAAGCTCAAAATCAACACTGGACAAAACCCTAGTCACTACACAAACTCATGGTGATTAAATAACACACTCCTAAACAATGAGTGGGTCAAAGGAGAAATTAAGAAAAAAAAATAAAAGAATTCCTGGAATTCAACAAAAAGGACATTACAACACAACACAACCTCTGGGACACTTTAAAAGCAGTCCAAAGAGGGAAGTTTATGGCTCTAAATGCCTACATTAAAAAACAAGAAAGAGCCCAAATAAATGACCTAACACTGCAACCCAAGACTCTGGAAAGGCAAGAACAAATGAAACCCAAACCCACCAGAAGAGAAGAAATAACAAAAATCAGAGCAGAAATTAATGAAATAGAAGCAAAGAAAATAATACAAAGAATCAATGAATCTAAGAGCTGGTTATTTGACAAGCTAAACAAGATAGACAGACCCTTAGCCCAGTTAACTAAAAGAAAAAAAGACAACAAAATCAGAGATGAAAAGGGAAACATCATAACAGACACCCAAAAGACACAGACAATTATAAGGGAATATTTTAAAAACCTATACACTACCAAAATTGAAAATCTAAAAGAAATGGATGGATATCTAAAATTGTGGGAACCACCAAAGTTAAACCAAGAAGAGATCAACAGTTTAAACAGACCTAGAACATATAAGGAAATTGAAACAGTAATACAAAGCCTCCCAACAAAAAAGAAGCCAAGGCCCAGATGTGTCATGCCACCTCCAGTGGAGCCTGCGTGAGGTTCTCTCCGTGGGTCGAGGCTGAGAAAACTTCAAGGAAGAATGCCTCCTGGAAAATGGCGGTGTTAAAAAGGAGCATGCTGTGTCCTTGACTGTTCTGCTTTAGTTTTTGTCTTTATTGCTGCAATATTATTCCTGTTCTTTCCTCATAGAGAGACTGCTTTGTACCTACTTAGGTCGTTAGGCCCACCTAAAGAGAGACTAGATACGGATGATTTCCTGGGAACTCAGTCATCCAATATTATGCTTCCTCTAAATGCTCTTCTCTTGTTTCAAGCAATAATCAAAGCAGCCAAGAATAGGCAAACTTGGAAACTTCTAGATAAGTTATTGCAAGAAGAATAATCTCCCTACTTCAGTCCCTAGAGTTGACTCAAGGAGTTCAAAGGGATACTAAAAAAGATTGCTGCCCACATTTAAGACAGACTTTGGAATTGCTTGCAAGTTAGGGGGAGGTAGGCTATGGCATCCCCTTAAGGGAAAAGAGAGCATATTTAGAATCCTCGAGCCCACTGATGAACCACTTCCTCATACAGGAGTTTATGAAAGAAATAATATATGGGTAAATATTCAAGGAAGAAAAGTGTCATGGTATTCACTACAGTTTATGGATAGCTTAGCTAGGTTAGTTTCATGGTATTCACTACAGTTTATGGATGGGTTAGCTAGATCCAGACCATCTTGGTGCCTTTTAACTAAAAGTCAGCAGCAAACTATATTTAAATTAAAGTCAGCAGCAAAGTATACTTAAACAATTACAGGGAGTATAAGAAACATAAAAAAAATGAATGGAGAAATATGAATTAGAAAAACAAGCCTTTGAAGTTATATGGAGTTATTATAAGGAAGATGCTACTTCACAACTTCACTGGCCTAGTCATTGGCCTCGGCCACCGAAACCTCAGAAGTAAGATAATATCAAGAAAATGAAACCATAAAATTACCAACCATGAAATTTATAAGTAGCTGATGTTGCCAAACCACTAGGGGAAAAGGACAAATAGTCTAAACACTAGATAAGAACACTGTACACTGTACTGTATTGCTTTGATTTTGAATTGTATTTCTAAGAAAATGATTAACCATGAAATCAACCTAATGCTTGCACAATCTTGTTCTGTAACTTGTATAAAATCTGATGCTCTAATTTAGCAAATTACATTCAGACATCAACTATCTCTTGTGTTGTGTCTGTTTGTCACTCGCTGAATCCTCGCCCACTCTCTGATCCCCTGTTCCTGTCAGACTGATTGCTCCGGTCTGGGCTGGTCCATCTCACAGACGGACTTACTGGAGAATTCTACCAGACATTTAAAGAAGACCTCCAACCAATACTACTTAAATTATTCAAAACGATAGAAACAGAGGGAGAACTCCCAAATTACTTCTATGAAGCAAGAGTCACAACAAAAAAAGAAAAATATACACCCATATCATTAATGAATATAGATGCAAATTTTCTCAACAAAATACTTGCAAACCACATATAGATACACATCAAAAAGATCATTCACCATGATCAAGTAGGCTTTATTCCAGAGATGCAGGGATGGTTCAAGATATGCAAGTCAATAAACGCCATTAATCATATAGATGGACTCAATGACAAAAACCACATTGTCATCTCAATAGATGCAGAAAAGACTTCTGACAAAATTCAGCATGGATTTATGCTCAAAGTCCTAGAGGGAATTGGACTGGAGTGAACATACCCCAACATAATAAAAGCTATATACAACAAACCCACAGCCAACATCATTCTAAATGGAGAAAAACTGGAAGCATGCCCATTAAAATCAAGGACCAGACAAGGATGTCCACTGTCTCCACTCTTTTTCAACATGGTGCTTGAAACTCTTGCTAAAGCAATTAAATAGGAGAAGGAAATTAAAGGAGTACTAATTGCAAAAGAAGAGTTCAAACTATCACTCTTTGCAGATGATATGATACTATACCTAAGAGATCCCAAAAGTTCCACCAGAAAACTCCTAGAGCTGATCAACACTTTCAGTGTAGTGGCAGGATAAAAAATCAATCTACAAAAATCAGTAGCCTTTCTATATACCAAGAACAAGCAATCGGAGAAAGAATACAGAGAAATGCTCCCATTTACAATTGCTGCCAAAAAAAAAAAAAAAGAAAGAAAGAAATACCTTAGAATAAAATCTGACCAAAGACACCAAATTCTCGACAATGAAATTTTTAAACCATTAAAGAAAGAGATTGAGGAGATGGAAGGACCTCCCATGCTCATGTATTGGAGGAATTAATATTGTGAAAATGACCATCTTACCAAAAGCAATATATAGATTCAATGCAATCCCAATCAAAATCCCCATAATACACTTCACAGAGTTAGAAAAAAAATCCTTAAATTTATATGACAGCACAAAAGACCCCGGCTAGCTAAAGCAACCCTGAGCACAAAGAGTAATGCTGGGGGGGATTACTATACCAGATCTCAAAGTATACTACAGAGCTATAGTAATAAAAAACAGCAAGGTATTGGCAAAAAAATAGACAAATAGATCAGTGGAACATCATTGAAGACTCAAACCCAAGTACATGCAAAGTCAACCACCTGATCTTTGACAAAGGTGCCAAGAACACACAATGGAGGAAAGACAGCATCTTCAACAAATGGTGCTGGCAGAACTGGATCTCCACCTGTAGAAGAATGAAACTAGATCCTTATCTTTCACCTTGCACAAAAGTCAACTCCAAATAGATCAAAGAGCACAATATGAAACTGGAAACCCTGAAAGTATTAGAAGAAAATATTTACAGTAACTTACAAGATATAGGTGTAGGAAAGGATTTTCTAAATCAGACAGAAGTTGCTCAAGAATTAAGGTCAACAATCAACAAGTGGGACTTCATTAAACTAAAAAGCTTCTGTTCAGCAAAAGAAACAATCAAAAAAGTGAAGTGAAAACCAACAGAATGGGGGAAAAAATCTTCACCAGTGACACATCTAACAGAGGTTTAGGATCCAGAATATATAAAGAACTCAAAAAACAAATAATCGAGAAACCAAATGACCCAGTTAAAAGATGAGCTTAAGATCTAAACAGAGATTTCTCAAAGGAAGAAATAAAGATGGCTAAGAAACATCTCAAAAAGTATTCAACATCATTAGTAATTAAGGAAATGCAAGTTAAAACCACCCTAAGGTATCACTTACCCCAATCAGAGGACTAGGATTAAGAGAGCAAATGATACCAAATGCTGGAGAGGATGTGGAGAAAGGGGAATGCTCATTCACTGCTGGTGAGATTGCAAACTCGTGCAGCCCCTATGGAAAACAGTGTGGAAAATCTTAAAAAACTAAAAATGAGCCTATCATATGACCTGGTTATACCACTCCTTGGCATATACCCAAAGGATTCATCCTATTGTAGAGACACTTGTACAACCACGTTTGTCGCTGCTCTTTTCACAATAGCTAAGAGATGGAAGCAACCTAAGTGTCCCTCAACTGATGAGTGGTTAACAAAAATGTGGCATATTTACACAATGGAGTTCTATTCAGCAGTAAAGAAAGATGAAATCATGAAATTTGCAGGTAAATGGATGAATCTAGAAACTGTTATACTAAGTGAAGTAACACAGACTCAGAAAAACAAACGTATGTTTTCCCTCACATATGGATCTGTGCTGGATAGCTTTGGTGAAAACTTGACACACCTGGGTTGGGGGCACCTCAATTAGGGAATTGCCTTCATTGGACTGGCCTGTGGCCATGTCCATGAGGAATCTTCTTTATTGTTAAGTGATGTGGGAGGGCCCAGTCCACTGTGGATGGTACCACCCTTGGGCAGGTGGGCCTGTGTTGCGTAAGAAAGCAGGCTGAGCAGGGGCCAGGGGAGCAAGCCAGGAAGCAGAGTTCCTCCATGGCCTATGCTCCAGCTCCTGCTTCCAGGTTCCTGCCCTGAGTTTCTACCTTGGGCTCCCTGATGAACTGTGACCTGGGAGTTGTAAACTGAATAAACCCTTTCCTCCCCAAGTTGGAAGTTGTCAGAGTGTTTTGTCACAGCAATGGAGAAACAAACTAGGACAGAATCCTAGCACCAAATCCTTTTAAATTCCAGGTCCTTTTAATATGATGCTGTACAGCAGTCTCTACTGCATGAAATAACTATCATCATCAGGACCTCAGCTGTGCCTGATCGCTAATCATCACAATTAGGCTTGTTGATGGTTGTGCTCATTCATTAAAGGAAGGCCAAGCAGGGTCATTGGACCCTCACCGGAGTATCCAGCTACTCTTCTCTGCCAACTGTATGTAATTTGTACCTAATCACACATGGTCTCCTGGATTTGTGGAGGGCTAAAGTATACAATCTGGGGGAAGCTAGGAAGAGAAGGCATGGCCCATGCTGAGTAAGTCTTTCTGGTGTTCATACCCTCAGGTCATACACACACCTCAGCAACCCCTCAGTTATCTCAGCAATTAAGCTCAGTAAATTCATTGGTATCCCAGTAAAACTTTAATCAAACATTGGCATGACACTAGAACCCTCTAAGCATTGCTTAGTATCTCCAGGAAAAGAAGTCTCACAACAGATGGAAACTTTATTTGTTAATGCTATTATGTCTCATAATTATTTTTAAAAAAAGAAAAGGAGAATGTAAAAGATGTTAAAAGGATATGGTAATGGGGATATTTTCCAAAATAGCAAAATGAGAAAGCCTAAGCAAGCCATGAAGGTCTGTTTAGGTTTGTTATGATATATAAAGGATGAGAGAAAAATAATATACAAATAGTCTTAAAAAGTCTGTGGTCACAGTTTAGTCAACTAGTTTAAGGAACAAAATATGCATCTAGTGAAAGTTTATCTGACAATATTTGGTTTTTCACCCAAGCCTTATCTACATAGCACATGATAATTAGAAGTACCAGACTGGTGGAACTAAGTTTATTGGATGTTTGACAGCCATAGTTTGAGGCCTATACTAATGTAGTCAGAGGGACTTAAAGGAAACATCTCATTCATGCTTCCAAGTCAATCCAGACCTGGTTGAGCAGGACCTTTGACTTATCTTCACATAGATGGAACTGATAAAAGAAAGGAGCCAGGGGCTCCTCCCAAGCCCATGTGACCCCTGAGGAACAGATCCTCAAATGACCTTAAATGTAAAAATAAATTGATTTATTTGGGCCCACTGTATGGTCATAAACACCCAAAAGGAAAGTATAACCAAAGAGTAAAGTCATCAGTATATTTCTTTAAGAGCTCAAGGGATTACACTTCCCAGATGTTAGGCTTAAGTCTATATAAAAGTTATTTAAACAATTATTTCTCATTGATGATTTTGTTCCTAACTAGAGAGTGCTGCTCATACGTAAGACTTCAAATCTTGATCTGCAATACTGTAGTGCCCACCTGTAGCTAAGGGAGACAACCAACTATTGTTTTAAAATGATGGGTAAA
>NW_008332654.1:852929-853836 GCF_000622305.1 Nannospalax galili | reverse complement strand
GCTTTTGGAAGCCTTTGTCAAGAAATTCCAATGGACTCTCATATGAAAATTTGAAAGTTTCTCTGTTCTGACTTTTTTCTAGTTCCCTGTCTAGAACTTGTAATGCTAACTACTCTTGCTTTTACTTCTCCTTCACATCTCCTATTCACCAGTCAAGGACTTTCTTTTCCCCCTACAGATAAGAGTTATGCAATTTGGAAGTCTTTTAGGTAGATTCACTGAAGGGGTACTCCAATTACCTCACCCTGTGTCCCTGTTCAGCTTGGAAGAAGCCAGAGCGGTCTGCATCCCAATTCCCTATTGGCAACTTGAGTAACCTCTTCAGAGGATGGTGTGATAAGAATAGGAGGTAGGAATTGGCTAGGCAGTTAGGGAAAAAGGACCCTAAAGAAAAGTAGCCAGTTTCTTGCCTAAAACTCACAATGTCCTTGGGCCTCTTAGCAACATACTCTGTTCCAAATGCAAAAAATATTGAAAGTATTTGGGAGCTTTTCTCTAATCCTTAAAAGATTTTAGGGTTACCTCTTAAGAGGGGGGAGTGTTAGAGTAGCCAAAAGCCCCATAAAGAATAAATAAAAAGAAGAAAGTACATGAAAAAAAAAAAGGAACAGAGGGTCTTATCAGAAAAGAAGTATTCTCAAGATACATGAACTAATATTTTAGGAACTTCTCTTTTCCAACAGAATCTTTACAGAATTATAGATAAGACTACAAGTCCTAGATCTAGCTTACTATCATCTTTCAGAGTGATTACATAGTGAATTAATACATGTAAATAATTCAGAGTAGAATTTGTTCCATAATATATGTTAAAATATCAGCTTTTACTAAGGAAAAAAGAATCTAAGAAACCAATGGAGGAAGCGGCATGAAACTTTTAAGACAGCACTGATGTTCAATGTGTCAA
>NW_008332654.1:841206-852857 GCF_000622305.1 Nannospalax galili | reverse complement strand
CCAGCATGTGTTACTTGAGACCCTGTTTCAATACTCCAAATATGCCCTCAAAAAAACTTATTCTTTTTTTAAAAATTTTTAATTAAATATTTGAAAAGAATAATTTGAGGGGTTTGAATACCAGCACCCACATGGTGGCTAACACCATCTGTAACTCCAGCTCCAGGGGAATCTGATGCCCTCTTTTGTCTTCCACGGGCATTGCATTACATGGGTGCACTTACCTGCTCACAGGCAATACACTCATACACATAAAATAAAAATAAATATTTTTTAAAAAAATAAAAGAATAATTTTAGCCACATATAGTGTGAACACCAGTAATCCCCACCATTCAGGAGGCTAAGGCAGGAGTATCACTAGTTTAAAATCAGCCTAGACATATAAAGAAAATGAAACTATTGGTTTTTAATTACTATAGAAAATTGTTTTTAAATTCTTTACAAAGTTAATTAAAATGCCTCTTCTTATGATTTCTTCTAGCTAAATAAAAAAAGAGAACAGATAAATTATTCCTCCTATATTTAAAATGAAAAGCAAATAATTCATCTTAAACTAAAATGTATTCCTTTTTCTCAGTTTTATATAGTTTATAACCAATTCCTTGTGAAATCACTGCTATTCACTCACATTTTAATTATAAAAACAAACTTTAAGTGTATAACAAAGCAAACAGTAAGAATTAACATTCATTTAGTGGTTACCATGACCAGGTTAGAAAACAAACTCAACACCACAGCCGCATGAAATAGGTATTGTTTTTACCCTACTGTATAGGAAAGGCTCAGAGAGGTTATAAACACTGACAAAGTTGAAGGACAAATTTAAACTTTAGCTTACAAGCTCTGGAGCTTCTCCTGTGACACCCTTGTATGTTGCCTACTTATCCTCTGAGCTTCTGTTAAGCATAATCATTACACCATGAAAGTATGCAACATTCACCCATTAGGTCATTGTTAAAAGATCAAAGCTCCAGAATCTATAATTTCCTGCTGGAGTATTTCTATAAGCAGCATAAGACACTGTCTATTGATACAGAATATCTACAAATTCACCCCAAAGAAATAATTAGAATTGTGGTTAATACTTAAGATAAGGCTGTTCAGAAATTATACAAAAAAGTGTTCATGGGTCAGAAGAGGGCATAATATCCCCTGGAACTGGAGTTACGGAGAGTTGTTAGCTGTCATGTGGGTGCTTGGGATCAAACCCAGGTCCTCTGCAAAAGCAGCCAGTGCTCTTAACCATTGAGCCATCTTCCCAGTCCCAAAAATATATTCAGTGTGTTCTTAACTGCAAATAAAAATAAATGTTTAAGGGTAGGTATTTAGTTCGGTTTACTTCAATCCCCAGCACTGCACAGAAAGTTAGGTGTAGTAGCACACATTTGTAATCCCAGCACTGGAGAGATGGAAGCATGCGGATCAAAGTTCAAGATCATCCCTTGAATACATAGCAAGTTTGAGGTAACCTTGTTTCAATAAATATATTTAGAAAAACGACTAGAAAGAAATAATAGTAAGTAGTAAACTATTTATTATATGACAGTGTCACCTACAGACTTTTCTCACAATATTATTATAATATAAATTCTTGTCAGTCTCGTGTTGTAGATGAGGAAATTGAAGCACCAAAAGGTCAAGTATTCTACTTTTTAAATAATGCTATAAGGGGACTGGAGATGGCTCAGGGGTTAAGAGCACTTGCTGCTTGTCATAGTTGGCATTGGTTGTCAACCTAACAAGCCTAGGAAGAGGTTACCTCAATTCGGGACTTCCATCTGTCAGATTGGCCTATGGGCATGTCTATGGGGCATTTTCTTAATTGTTGAATGATGTGGGTAGGCCCATCTCACTGTGGGTGAGGCCACCCTTGGGCAGGTGTTCCTGGGTTATATAAGAAAGCAGGCTGAGCACAGACCAGAGGAGCAAGCCAGCAAGCAGTGTTCCCCTATGATTTCTACTTCAGCTCCAGGGTCTTGCCTTGAGTTCCTGTCTGACTTTCCTCAAACACTGATTGTCACTTGGCAGTGTAAGATGCAATAAACCCTTTCTTCCATAAGTTGTTTTTGGTCTGAGTATTTTATCAGAGCAATAGAAAGCTACTGCTCTTCCAGAGGACAGGAGCTGGGGCCCCGGCATCCATAACAGGCAGCTTACAATTGCTTTCCTATAGCTCCATCTCTGGGGACTCTGATGCCTTCTTTTGGACTCTCCGTGCACCCCCAACACACGGCATGCATACACACACACACACACACACACACACACACACACACACACACACACACGCAAATAAAAAATTTTAATAATAAATCTTAAATAAAAGTAATAATAACTGGTAAAGGCAGCATGACTAAAATCCAGGATCCATCTGGCATCAGCGTCTCTCCTGTACTTTTGTTATTCTAAGTGATGGAATTATATATGATTTTTCTGTTTGGTTACTTTTAAGTATTTTCAAAATCTACCCAATAAGTGTGACTTGTTTTCATAATCATGAAAAATTATTATTGAAAGGCAAATGTGCAGATCTGGTTATGTCTCACTCTTCATCATGTCTTTTAGCATCAACTGACAAAGCTGTTTTTCCCTCTGTATCCTTCAGCCACAGCACAATAATCCAGGCACCCTTCAATAATCTTTTCCTTCATAAACAGCAGATTTACTTAACACTGCAGAACCACCTCCGGAACTGCTCCATTAGGATGATGAATCAGGAAGTTTGCACGAGTAGGCAGGTAAATTTGTCACTACCTAAGAATAATGAAAAAGTATACTTTTATGTTCCAAAGGCTCTGCCATGAACTTTATTTATTTAGTATTAATTTGTATAGGAAATATGAGGTTTTGTGAAAGATGATTAAATATTTACATAGAAACTTTTTAAATGAATTTTAAAACATTTTATCAATCCTCTAACTGGCAAAGGAAACACATAAAGGTAAAAATATCACATTTAATATTAACAATTTCTACTGTGTTAATGAAACTGATTACTACCTAGGCCTTACCAACTTTATTTAATTTAATCAATACTAGTCTTATTTCCTTTCCTACCACTGAGAGTAGAAACCTTGACTTGCTATTTTAATTCACATTATATGTGTCAATTCATAGCATATGTGAGAACATAAATTCAGCCATCTCTTTGCCTAATGATAAATTGTTTATGAGGACCCACAGAGGTGATGGGATCTCATGGGATCTTATTTCATTCAAGCCTCTGTTTCTACAAAGAAATCTGAATCACCCAAAACTGTACCTGTCTTTCTTCTGAATTATAAAAGTGGATATAACATAAGGAAGCTTTGAATGATCTTCAAATCTTGCTTTAGGAGATGTTTAGGAGAAAGATTTTGTTTTTCAAAATAGAAATACTACTCTTCTTATAGGGGTAGATTTCTTTGTAGACCTTTAGTGAAGTGACCTATACTTTTTAAAACTTTCTAAAGCCTTCCAATTTTGGAAATACCAACATACTTAGTGTTGATCTCTTAATCTGCCTCAAGAAGCCTGGCTCTCACCCCCTTCCACCTCCATACTTATCCACCTCCATCGCGTATTCCTAACTTGTCACCACTAAAGAGAGATGATCACATTTGTCCTCAAATGGTGATTCTGAAAAGTCTTTTCCCTTCCCTAAGGGATTAAAAATTGTCAGTCAGTGAGATTTATGTTTAAACTATTTAAGAATTGCTGCTCACCTAAACTATCTAGATTAATTTAAATGTATGTACATCGGTGGTATTTGGCCAAATGTGTTTTATGAATCTAGCCAAATATCTTGAAACTTTGAGTCAACATTAAGATATCAAAGCATTCACATAAAACTCAGAAGCCCCACCACTACCTGGGTCCACTTTCCACATGACCAAGTACAACCCTGAACCATGCTCACATGCTTGAGATAAGTTCTGAGATCTGTCCAGCCTTCACTCATAGGGGCCAGGTGAGTCCTTTCCACTGGACAGCCTCCTTCATTTACAGGGCCTTCAGCGTTGGAAGCATTTGAATAGATGACCCCTAATTTGAACAAAACCCAAGAATCAATAAAAAGGGGGGGGGGCGTCAAATTTGGGATGTTTTGGAAGAAGGGATTTTTATTTGTTTTGTTCTGCTTTTTGCTCCATAGATAACTTTCTGAAGTTCCATGTACAGGAAGTACTGGGAGCGTAAGGATATACACATTTCAAATCATCCTTTGGAATACATACATATTGCCTATGCCAGATATGCATTCTTTTTAGTATCTAGACACTGCCATTTCAGCATAGTATATGTGGTTCTTATCAGGAGGCACTTAGAAACACAGGACCAGTTCTACTGCATGTTCCAATACAAAAAGCAAGAATCATGTAGAGAGAGAACTGTCTCAGCACCCCAAATGCCAGCAGTAACCCAACAAACTTCCAGAACTGACCTGTCCAAACTCTAGCACACCCCTGACTCTTCCTGGTCCGGCTAAGCACATGCTCTGTGTCTGTGTGTATTGCCTGAGCGTGTCTACCCATTCCATAACTTAAAGCAGGGCACTTCACAGAGTTGACTGGATCTGAGCTTCTGTGGAACACAGAGCTTGTTGCCATAGCAACTGAAAGGTGAAGCTATGTGACTATAAATGAAAACACATCGCTGGACTACAAAGCTCCAAAGGCTAGGCTGAATCATGCAGTTGCCAGGAGCAAGACAGAAATTACATTTCTGAGTAATGATACATTTCGTAGCAGTGAACCTGAGTCCTTGAAAGACTAGGTATACTCTGTGCTACAGAGAATACTTTCCCCTGCTGTTACAATTCTTATCTATCTGCTGTTAGATGTAGACCAAACTGATGCTTCCCGATTCTGCAAAGTAAAGGAAGATGAAATCAGAGATAAATTAGGAAGCAATCTGAGATAGTCCACTGGGGTCTCCATTCCTGTCTGCCTTTGAGACATTTCTTACTGATTCTCTATTCCATTAGCCAAGAGTAACACCACTTTCATTATTGAACCAAAAATCAGACCCTCTGTTCTTGCAAAAGGTTTGTTTGGATTTCAGAATCTGCTTATGTGCAGAAGTATTAGACAGAAACAAGACATTGGAATTAAGTTTAAATTCATTTGCACATTTATTTTCGGCAGGCTTTTATTGAGCATCTACTATACCCCAGGTACTATTCTAGGCAACGGCAATATAGCAGGGGACACCGTATTGCCCCCCCTCGACAAGACTATATTTGAAGGGAACCAGGAATAAGTAAATTAAGTGATATTCTAGTAGATTAAACATCGGTATATGCTAAGGGGGGGCATGGAATGGATATAGGGTATTGCTAGGTGGTCACTGCAGCACTTGGAGTGACTGAGGAATTTGCAGGTATATGTAAGCCACAACAGGAAACAGTTTTCAAGCAGCAAGAAAAACATTAGAGCAAAAGGTAAACAGCAATGCCATTTCATCCTGCCTGCAACTGCAAAAGTGCACCACTGTATCACTGTTTTCAGGGTGGACTCTCTTCTCTCTCCACTGCCCAATTTCTAAGACCCATATCTCATGTCATTCACAAATAACTACTCTGTGTTACTTCTGCGTCTCCAGCCTTCAGTGTCTCCACACCCTGACCCATCCTCAGAGAGGCTCTCCAGAAATCTAAAAACAGGACCAAGCTATTTTCTCCCAAGGACTCTCCAATGGCTCCCAGAGCTGCATGAAGTAGATAAGTGGGCCTCACACCTCAGCTAAGTCTCCCCTGCTTCATTTCCCTTGCAACTGACATGTAGGTAAAGAGTGCTAAGTCCCTCGAATGCAAACTGTTTACTACCTCTTTTTCTTTCATGAATTGCTCCCAAGCACCGTCATTCAAACCCAGCTCATAGAGCTCTGTCGCCTCCCCCAAGCACTGCCAGAAAAAATTAATACCACATCTCTACCTAGGTACCTTAGTTACCTACCTGTCAGGTTAGGAGTTCCAAAGTATGCTGACATGAGAGTGACATCACTTAACTCCTGCCCATCCTTCAGTGCCCTCTCAGAGACTGGCATTGTGGGTTGCTGAGAGGCCAAAGACAGAAACTGGGCTTCAACATTACCACACATTCAAACCTTCCAGTCCAGATCACTAGTGCTCAGTAATCAATATTGCCTTTGCTTCATGCCTTTTGCTCTGACTTCTAGCCTCCCTTTTTCGAGTGTCACCTAGATGAGATCACCTTCCTGCCCACAATGTTGATGGCATCTTATCATCTCAGAGCAACCCAATCTTCCTTTCTGACCCTTAACTCCCACCTTTGGCCATTCAGCAAGGCCTCTCAGTGTACCTCCTAACACCACTCTACTCCTAGTCTCTCTACATCTGTGGCCATTGGTTATCTAACATCATGTCACCTCTTACCGAGAGTGGGCCATTGGCCTCCACTCTTGCCCCCATTCCCCTGCCTTCAGGAGAAAACTAACTCTTCCATGTGAGCCACAGGCTTCTCTCATTAACCTGGTTTTCACCACCTGCTCCCTCACATTCCTCCAAATCGCCTCTATTCTGAGCCTACACAGAACAGTCTCTTGCCTAGAACTTCTTCTCTTGGCTCCTCTTAGCTAACTTCTACTCAGCGCAGGTCCCAGCTTAGATACACACACTCCCAAAAATACTCGTAAGATTACACAGTTCCCACAAGGTGGATGTGTTCCTTCCCCAGTCTTGGTGTCTTTCTCTTATGTGGAGCTCAGTTTATGGAACTCCAGCCCTTTCTGCTCTTAGTCACTTGGAGGCTGTAGATATGGTTTATCTCCTGATAAACCCTCAGAGAATCATTGCACAGAAGGAGAACTTCTTAGACTCACACCTTCTTAGAAGCTAGCTGCCCTCAGAGAACAACATTACAACCCCTTCTCAAGGAGGTAAGTCTGCCTAATTCAGGAAGTCAGCAGGACTAGTTGAATCTTAGAACAAACCTTAACCTCAAAAAAGTGATACTTCAAGATGGGACTGATGTGCATGTCTGTAATCATAGCACTCAAGAGTCTGAGGCAGGAGAATCATCATGAATTTAAGGGCAGCATGGACTACATAGCAAGAACCTGTATCAAAATATATATATATATAGTAGCATCCATAAGGCAGAGGGGAGCGAATCTCTGTGAATTCAAGTCCAGCCTGGTCTACATAGCTAGTTCCAGGCCAGCCAGTGATACGTAGTAAGACCTTGTCTCAAAAATAAATAAGAGCTGGAGAAATGGCTCAAAGGTTAAGAGCACTGGCTGCTCTTGCAGAGGGCCTGGGTTTCTCAATACTCAGATTCGTAATTCCAGTTCCAGGGGACCCAATGACCTCTTCTGGCCTCTGCAGGCATTACATGACTTAGGGACACTACATACATGTAAGCAAAACACTTGTATACATAAAATAAAAATAAATAAAATAAGTAAATAAAATTTTAAAGCAATACTTTGGGCTCATCTTTGTTCTTCTTTTCCAGATTGGAAAGAGAGAGCACTTTCTTTGGAGCTCTCCAAGATCAAGGACAACGTGCACTGTATTTGACCACAATGTCCTTAGATTAAGCTTCTTAAGGTCAGGAACCAGCGATTCCTCTCACCCTCACATCCTTCATACCATAGCACACAGTAAATGCTCAAACTGCTACATAATCACAGAAGCCCACCATGCCCTGGTCCCAGAAACCTGACCAGTCTCATTTTCCATGAACTGCTTTCTGCCTCATGAGTCACAAACTCCACAAATCAAATCATTTAACTTTTAGAAATAGGCCATGTTCCGCTGACCATCCTAAAACAAAGACCTCTAGACAGGCTGACTAGATTCACCAGATGGACAAGTACTGGGGAATGGCTGGGGGTGCTGACAACACAGAAGACAGTAGCAAGGATATCAGAGTAAAAGGGCTCTAGTGTGTTGGGGGTGGGCTATGGGAGGGTGCCATCTGGGAAGTGGGTATATAGATGAATAAGATTGTTTGGGATGTTCTGTGTGATATACACACAAAAAATCAACAAATTTAAAAAATGAGTTATATTTAAAGAGGAAGCATAAAAATTTACATAATGTTAAGTAGTAGAGGTGATAAACATTACCACTGAAATCTACCTGATGACTTTATAGCCATACACAGGTGCGAAGGATCCGAATACAACCGACCATGACTAGTAATAATCAGATACACACAGATTAGAGATGCATGTGCCAACATCTAAGTGTTATTAGCAAAAACAATGAGTCTTTCTATAAGAAACAGTATATTTTAAAATGAAATGGAGATCTTTTTTAAGGTTAAAAACTCATTCAATTTTATGTCTTACAAGGTTTATACTGAGTTCAATATTGTATAAGTTTATTAATTCAACTGTAAACCTAAAAATTTTATAACCACTTTTGAAAGGCATGTATCTTTGCTCTGGAAATTGTTATTGAATATGTTAAAGCTATAATGAAATACTTCTAAAAAATTTTTTTAATATAAAAAAATAGGCCATGTTCCTTCACTTGCTGAAGGAACTTGTATGTTATATGCATATGTTATGTACACATGCCTTGAAAAACAGGTTGTGGTATCAGATCTCCTGGAGTTGGGGTTATAAGCAAATGTAAGCTGCCAGATGTGAATGCTGGAAACCAAGCTCCAGTCTTCTGAAAGCGAAGCAAGTACTCTTAACTGCTGAGCCATCTCTTCAGCCCTAGGTAGAAATTACTTTAGAGGTCCTATAAATTTCAACTTCTGATTCCAAAGTCAGTTCTAAGATCTCCAGGTACCCTTTTCTGCCTCTAGGGCACACATAGTTTTACTCATCAACACATTATACGATACCATGTTTTCAGTCTATTGGTGTCTGGTGATAACTCATTAGACTATCCTTTTTCACGCAAGTTTTAATATGACATGGCGATGTGTTCTGTTCCACAACATAGTACAGATATCCACTCATGTCATATACTTCTTATGCTCACCCTGTGCCAGGCACTTTGCTAGCAACGAGCAGTAAACAAAACAGATGTAAAAGAGAACTGCATATATGAGTAAAATTTTAAGTAGGATAAAGAAATACTTTTAATGTTTTATAGAAAAAAGAAAGAACATTAAGGAAATATCCAGCCAAACAATAGCAATAACAAAAAAATCTACTTGAACTCCTACTTCTTATAATATCATCAGGAGACAATGAAATTATGTTGACTAAATTCTAAGGGAAAAATATTAAGTGTGACAAATCTAAGCAAGCTTGGACATGCTCACCAAATGTTAAACCTGATTATTTCTGGGTGCCTCTTCTAGGTCATATGTTACTCTGTGGTTTACTTAACTACATTGTTTAAATTAAAACTGGGCAGGAATCATTTTTATAAAAATAGTAGTTATTAGTCCAGATAACAAAAGGTTATAGCAGTACATACCAGTTGTCAAAGAATCTACAAACAATGGTACATGTTTCCAGTTTTCTTAAGAAAATTTAACCTTACCACAAGAGATAAGGGCATTTCCTTTTTCATTCCAATTCTTTTTTATATCTACTTTTGTTATACTAAGTTGATTTCAAAGCCCAAATATGAGTTACTAATCATAGCTTCAGAAACATAAATGAGACTATTTCCATGTCAGATGCAGGGATGTCTTTTCAACTATGGCGTCTCCCTGATAAATGCCCAACAACTAGCATTTCCCAACAAACAACTGATTGAATGTTTTCCTCAGGGGAACCAAAGGCAGTTGTGGGCAGAGTTCTTGTTTTGTTTTTTGTTTTAATTTTTTGCATCCCAAGAGCCAAGCACAGAGTCAATTCTCGATAGATGTTTACTGAATTGAACTGAAACTACTCGGTCAAGGCATAGCCTAATAGCATTTGCTTATGACAAATGAAACCTTTCTCTTGGCTATGATAACAATACTCAAACTCAAGGTTTTCAGTGTAGTGTCTTGTACTTGCTCTCAAAAGCATGAGGTTCCTTGGAACCCCCTCTCCCCTGCTTCACAGATGTTCATAGACTTTTCTTCCCCAAAGAATTCAAACTTCAGCCTCCATGTATCAGGAGACAGACTAACAGGTGTTCTCTTGCCCAGAACCCCAGTTCTCAAAACTTCTATTTTTCTTAAGCAAAAAAAAAAAATTCAAAATTGTCAGACTGCAACTTTTAAATAAATTTAATTTTCCCCTCTCAAATTGCATTGTCTAATGGTATCAGGACTGGGATTGTGGTTTGTTTAACTTTATTATTATAATCTAATGAATTTTCTACCTCACAGAACTCTTGTAGGTCTCCAATAAGCCAGTTCTTAGAAAAAATACAGGCTTTGCTCCTTCCTTGTTTGTCTTTCCAAGACTCTGAATCCTTGTTTTTAAAGAGAAACAGTACCAACAAAACGCTAGCAATGAACAAATCACTTTTGGAAAGAAGGTTCTCCGACTTGAAAGGCTCAGCCCACCTTCTTTGAGTTAACATTTGGAACTAATGCTCCCCATATTTTTCTGGAATGAATATTTCCATGCCAGTCTATCAAACTGGAAGGGGGGGGGTAATAATTGCTGGATTACTTTTTCTACTTGGCTAAAGAAATTCTGATTTTCAGTTTAAGAGTTTTAACCTAGGTAGGGATAGTGTCTGTCTAGACACTTTTTTTTTTTGCTTTTTCTCCCTACTTTTCTTCACTTCCGTATTTGATTTCCAGTATAGGTTCAGTGGGAAAACGTTTAAAAATAAAAGCCTGGGGGACACAGAAGCAGACTCCACCAGGAGGTGCTCCTTGCTCAATTTCTATCTGGAAGGGGAGTCAAAACATGGCTTAGGTTTTGACTTTATTACATTTCGTTTATTTGAGAAAAAGGCGCCAACAGCCACGCCTTAGGACCACAGTTCCATCCCTGTGATGCACAAGGTGGAGAGAACTTTTTGTTTCATTTCTATGTGGATATTCTTTGGTGTTGAGCAGCCTTGTGAAAGGATAACACTGCACAGGGATGCTGCTTTGTCTTTCTTACCAACTAACTACGGAACTATCGGCTGTGACCTTCGGACTAGCTTTGAACACAGCGCACTAGGGCTTGCCATCTGCTAAAAGTAGAAAAAAGGAGCCCGGCGTGGTAGCCCACGCCTTTAGTTCCAATACTTGCAAGAGAGAGGCAGGCGGATCCCAGTGAGTTCAAGGCCAGCCTGGTCCTCATACTAAGTTCCAGGCCAGCTGGGGCTACAGGGTTACCCTGCCTGTCTTGTGTCTTGAAACACAATCCTAGTCCTTTTTGTTCACAGATGTAAAGTTCCTTTATAGGAGATACATGTTTCTATTTTTTGCTCTCTCAACTCCCAGTTTTGCCTCCTCACACCTCCCTTCAGTCCGCTCTCTCCTCCCTCCTCCCATGGACCCCTGTCCTGTCTCCTCCCTGCGCCCCTGGACCCCATCCTGTCTCTCCTCTCCGCTCTCTGGGACCCTGTCCTCTTCCTCTCCTCCTTGCGCCCCAGGACCCATGTCCTCTCTCTCCTCCCTGAACCCCAGCCCCCGGTCCTCTCTCTCCTTCCAGCACCCCAGGCTCCTGTCCTCTCTCTCCTCCCTGCTCCCAAGACCCCTGTCCTCTCTCACCTCCCTTTGCCCCAGGACGCCTCCCCGCGCAGGCTTACCCAGCAGAGAACCTGGGCCACATAGTAAGCGAGACGTCCCAGGAATTTTG
>NW_008332654.1:831265-841070 GCF_000622305.1 Nannospalax galili | reverse complement strand
GGGGGGGTGGAGACCGGAAGTCCTAAATCCTAAATTCAGGGCTGGAGGAGGGGCGGGGCGGGGCTGGAACCCTGGAATCCACTGGAACTCTGCCTCCAGATACGCCGCGCCGCGCCGCGCCGCGCCGCGCCTTGGCTTCCCGGGTGCTGGTCCCTGTGCTCTCCGCCTAGAGAATTTTGTCCAGCAGAGAATGGGTTTGAGAGCAGCAATTATGCCATACGGAGGTTTGCAGAAATACGCCATCTAAATACAGAGCCCACCGAATGCATTTTCTGGTAATCTGTGTTTATTCCTCAAGTATGTAAATTCGTGGTCGATGTAAGGTTATATCACATAATCAGAATAATACCTTATATTTAAACATGGCTTTTTTCCTAAACTCCAGGGGGCCTGGAACTGTCTGTAAAGGAGCTTGGTTCTGACTACCCAGCGTTTGCTTTTCTTTCCCGAAGCCTTAGGACTCTTAGAAAGCAAGCGCAAAGTTATAGTACCACTGTAAAAGGGTTATGGTTTTTCAGACTTGTAAAAATTTGAAAAGCTAGCAAAGAATCCTAACCATATCAGAAATACTTTAAAAGTTAAATGTCTAGGGGGCTGGAGAGATGGCTCAGCAGCTGAGAGCACTGGCTGCTCTTTTTATTCGTTTATTTATTTATTTATTTATTTATTTATTTATTATTTTTATGTGTTTGAGTGTATTGCCTCCATGTGTTTATGTGCACCATGCACCTGCGTCGTGTAATGCCTGTGGAGGTCAGAAGTTATCAGATCCCCTGGAACTGGAGTTACCAATGGTTGTTAGCTGCCATGAAGGTTCTGGAACCCGGGTCCTCTGCAAGAACAGTCAGTCTCAACCACTGAGCCATCTCTCCAGCCCCAAGAGAGCAATGGCTGCTCTTGCAGAGGACCAGGGGTTGATTCCCAGATTCCCAGAACCCACATGGCAGCTAAAATCCATCCATAACTCCAGTTTCAGGGGATCCAACGCCCTTTTCTAACCTCCTCAGGCACTGCACAATGCGAGTGCACCTACCTACATGCAGGCAATATGCTCATATTCATAATAAAATAAAAATAATAAATAAAATGTTTAATTAAAAAAAAGTAAGTGTCTAGGTTTCCTTTTCCCAAAGCTTTGATAAACTCAGGAGCTGGGCTTGGTGGCACACTCCCTTAATCCCAGCACTCAGGATATAGAGGCAGGCAGATCTCTGAGATCCAGGCTAGCTGGGGCTATAAGAAGACTCTGTCTCAAAAATATCAAACAAACTCAAACTCAAAGAGCCAGTGGGTGGTTAGATAGTTCAATAGCCTTTGTGTGCATGAGCTCATGCAAGCACATTGTGTGTGTGTGTGTATGTGTATGTATGTGTGTGTGTGTACACATGAATGCACACATACAAATAAATAACATTTAAAATTTTTATTGAATTGTTAATAATTTCAGTGTCAAATTTGTGGCCCAAATGCTCTCCTGTGTGGGGTTCATCCACCAGAGCCTGTTTAACAGTCTCACCCTTAAACCAGACTGACTCTTCCCCTCCTAGCAGCCATCAGTGGCCAACAGTTCCACTGGTAGTGTTGGAGTTTCTTACCCACTTCCCTTTCTCTGTGCTGGGATTTTGTCTGGCTTGAGCTTATATGGGACTTGTGCATGCTATCACCATTGCTTTGAGTTTGTGTGAGTAACTGACCAGTGTCTGGAAAACTGTTTGCTTGTGGTCATCTACCACCTTTGGCTCTTGAACTCTTCTACCCCCTCTTCCACAGTGATCCCTGAACCTTGGGAAGCAGAGGTTTGATATAGGTGTCCTATTCAGGGATAAGCATTCTATATCCTCTTATTCTCTGCACACTGGCCAGCTGTATGTCTCTGCTGCAGAAGGAAGCTTCTCTGGTGAGAGTTGAGAGATGTATGAATCTATGGGTATAACAATAGGTCATTAGGACTCAATTTAATACTATATATAGTTAGCAGAATAACAGTATTAGGTTCTCCCTTAGGTCCTGTGACCTGTCCAGCCATAGGTTGCTAGGCTTGATATCAATGACAGGTATGGGCTCCATCTTATGAATAAGACCTTAAATCGAATTAGAAAATGGTTGGTTACTTCCATAATATTCATGCCGCTATTTCAAAATTTTTTTAATACACTGACAAAAGCAACTTAAGGGAGAAATTGTCTATTTTAGCTCACACTTTGTTGGGTAGGCTTGTCTTCTGAGACACTCACTCCTCCCACCCAATCAGTCAGCTTCAATTGCAGAGGAGGAGGGTCTAAGGACAGATGTTGAGAATGCTGGAAAGCACTAAGGACACTGGGAAGAAGGGTGGGGCAGTGGCCATTTTGGATAGCTTGGATCTCAAATATGAGCGAGAAAGAGCCCACAAGAGTTCATGCCTTTGTAAGTGACCCTCTCCTGAATAGCATAAAACCTTGTTGGCAAACCCAAATAAACATTCTTATTCCCCAAACTGTAATTTAAGAGGGCATTCTGGTGGTTTGTCTATTCATGTTAGGACCATGTGACCCTGGGATCCCAGAGAGTGCATGCGGGTCTCTCAGAGAAAAATTTGTCATGACACACTTGGTCCATCAAGATGGAAAGTCAAACAGCAGGAGCTTGAAGCATATGGTCATGTTATGTTGGAAGTAAGAAGAAAGCATTGAAAGTATGTGTGTTTTAGTTACTTTTCTGTTGTTGTGATAGAAAACATCATGACCAAGGGAACTTATAAAAAGAAGAGTTTATTTAGCTTATGATTCCAAAGGAGCAAGAGTCCATCATGGGGAGGCATGGTGGCAGAGGTGGCTGGAGTGGAGCAGAAGCCAACTCTCACATCTTCAAGCAGGCACAGGAGGCAGAGTGTGACCGGAGATCCAGCAAGGCTTAAGAACTTTGTAAGCCTGTCCCCAGCATGACCACACCTTTCAAGACCTTCCAAGCCAGCAGCACAAACTGGGAACAAAATGCTCAAATACTTGGAGACTATGGGGGAAATTTTCATTCAAACCATGACAATGTGTGCTAGTGCTCAGTTCATCTTTTCTATTTTATGCAGTCCAGTATCCCCTGCAGTTAGATGGACTTGTCTTCTGCCTGGCAAGCTAGACTGGCAAGCTATGGACAGATGCCTTCTCAAGCTTGGATTCACCCACTTGCTGCAGTCACCACAAACAAACTTGACTATGGATGCTCCATAGGAGGGGAGGGGCAGAGAAAGTCAATCATGTCTTCCATCCAACCAGCTGGCCTGAGTGGTACATGGGGGAGGTACTAAGTATGTAAGAGAGGAATTATAGTAAGAAAGAGACACGAGGCTGGCCTCTTCAGTATTGTCCTCTGACCTTGACAGTAAATTGCATAAGAGAGAAAAAGCGATGGAGACTAGCTTGCCATTTTTTATGGCTAGGGGGCCAGAAAGGGAAGAGATCCCAGATTAGATTGATAATACAAGGCTCATCCTGGAACCCTAAAACATGGAAACCATGGGAGAAGGCAGATAGTGATGAAGAAGGGAGAAACCTAGAAATAGCTAAAAATGCCCCTCAGGTTCAACCTTTAGTACAAAGAAAAGAAAAATCCATGTTTCAACATGCTGATGGAGGCTGCGAGAAACTATAGCCATCAGAGAATACTCCACACTGAAGCTGTTGGAACTAGAGAAGACTTTCAAAGAAACAATGAAGGAGCCTCTCATCACATGGCTTGTGAGGATATGGGACGTGGGAGCATATGATATTAGTTTAAGTGCTGCAGAAGCATTAAAGCTGAGCACTATAAACACCCATCCCTCCTTGAGACATAGGCTGCATAACTTGAGGCAGTACGGGGGGGAGTAGTTCCTGATGGAAAGGTTTGTGTGAGCCATTAAAGATACTTGGTCATCAACAATGGAGGTGCCCATGGATATCAGGGACTGGAGGACCATAGAGGAGAAACAGGCATTACTGAGAGAACTAGATGTGAAGAAAGCAATATGATGCCCAGTTCACTGGGCTAGATAGGACTGTGTTCACCAGAGATTTAAAGAGGAACTTGATTCAGCAAGAATCTTGAGATTGGTATTGTGTTTTAATAGCTTTGCTGAGTCCTTAGTAGGGAAGGATCTTTTGAAGTAGGAGAGGCTTTGGAAGATCTAAGTGACTTAGAATAGCATGTAAAATATATCTTTAAAATAATAGAGCAACCTAAAAGAGATATTAAAAAAAAAAAGCAGAGAAAGAGGTCCATTTGGGTTACTCAAAGGAAAATGTGGCAAGATTGGTGTCTAGCCCAAGTTCCTAAAGAAAAAAATTGACAAAGAGCCCAATTATGTGCTAAGGAGCTTCTGGAAGGCTTTAAATCCTGAAGAATAGTTCACAAAGAGCAAATAGAAGATAAAAAAAACTGCCCCAGGGGTAGATAAGGACCTCCAAAGATTAAACAAGGTACATTTCTCTCCTGGGAAAGATTATTCTAGGGATGGAGGCAGTTTGCCCAACCAGGGCCTTCCCCAGCATCCAGGTGTGGCCAATGGAGAGACAACAGATATGGCTACAGCCAGGAGGCAGACCCAGGGCCTACCTGATGCAGGGAACCAACAGGTGCAGGAGGGGCAAGAGGGACCCTGTTCCTCCTTGGCCCTGTGCAGGGTCGATCAACTTGAGCCAGATCCAATGAAAACACATTTTCAAGGATAAGGAAATGTAGGAAGGCTCCATGCCAAATCCCCAGGATACAGAATGACCCCAAAAAGATAGTAGAGAACTATCTAAGTTGATGCCTCTTATCCATGCTATTGTACGCAACATAGATCTGTTGAGAAAACATGAATACAAATGGATAAAATCTTTCTACTCTGTGTTAGACCTTGTTTATGTTTGATTTAGTATGTAATGTTAACCTCTGAGTGTTTTACAGATGTGGAACCTATTTGAGAGACATCAGGTACACCTGCAAAAACAAGAATGGAAAGTAAATTCACAAAGGGTACAAGGTCCAGGTATAGCTGTGAAATTCTTGGGAATTCAGGTAAGGTACAAGTGATACCCACCAGGATGGTCAGGGAAAGTCTACAACAGCTTAGGGTCATAATGCCAAAGAATAAACAAATACGAAAATAAAAATAGAGGCTCTCCAAAACTGTACAGTTGTTAAATGAAAATTCCAGTATCAGGGGTGGGTTGCCCCCCATGAGCTGTTGGCCAGAGAGGCCCTGAAGTCCTCAAAACAATAAAGGTTGCACACCAAAAAAATCTGGTAAGACCTTATTGCTGAAGACACTGCATGATATGAGCATTGAAAAGGAAGAGATCAAGCTGAGACTAAGCTGGTGGTCATAGAGTCAGGAAGTGCTAAACAAAATCACTAGGGGAGAATGGTCCCCAAAAGTTCTGCTTTATGATGGACCCCTGTGTGCTGCACTATAAACACACCAAGCAAGATGTGCCTGCTGGTGCAATAATGGCTCGACTAATAAACGTACAACCAAATAATTTCTGATTGGATTTAAGGCGTGCTCTTTGGGGAGGAACACACATTTGGTTCTTCAAGCCAGGCTAACCCCCAATGGCAGGGGAAGTCATAGGCCCCAGTGGGGAAGCCACTGCAATTTTGCTGTTAGATGGGTGTGATGCACCTGCTAATGTATCTTCCAAGCATTTATGTTTACACCCATAGGTTAGGCTATTACAGCAGTCAATGTTCATTTAGATGTTCCTGCTTCTTTTCATTTGTCTTTATAGTAGGAGGAATACCACCAAGATGGGCCAACAGCCACGTCTTAGAAACAAATGTTAAAAAGGCCCAAGAGTTCAGTATCTTACCACAATGGAGGATCATCCTACATCTGTGTCACCCCCTCCAAGGCTCAGAGACTCTTACTGAAGAGGCTGCTGGAAACAATGTAAGAACTGGAAGAAGGGGTGTAGTGCTGCATGGACTTGTCCTCTGCCTGGCAAGCTAGACTGGCAAGCTGTGGACAGATGCCTTCTTCTCAAGCTTGGATTCACCTGCTGGCTCTAATCACCACAAACAAACTTAATTATGGATGCTACATAGGAGGGGAAAGACAGAGAGAGTCAGAAATGCCTTCCATACAACAAGCTAGCCTGTGTGATACATAGGGGAGGGACTAAGGATAGGGACAGGGGAAGCCAGAGAGAGTATGTAGCCTTCACCATCTTGGGCAACCACCAGAAGGTCACAGGGTCCCTGCTGTGATGTAGAGGGGAGCCTATTACCACCCACACTCTTGTAAGTGATACCTCATCCATTGATCTGCATGGAAGCCCAGTAAACTCTTTAGTTCCCTAAACTGCAGTTTGGCAGAATCATACCTTGCTTTGTCTTTGGAACCACAGGAGGAGGGGGCAGGACACCTCACACACACCTCCCAGAAGGATTTTTAGCAAGACCTGCCCAGGGAATGGTCCTGCCTACAATGAAGATTTCTGGGGGTTGGAGAGATGACTCGGAGATTAAGAACACTGTCTGTTCTTTCAGAGGGCCATATTTGGCTCCCAGCACCAACATGACATGGATGCTAACAACTGACCACAACTCTAGCTTTAGGGGATCCAATGCCCTCTTCGGACCTCCAAGAGCATTTCATGACATGGTATACTTACATACATTCAGCAAAACAAATCAAAAAAGTTTTTAAATTTTTTTTAAAGATGAGTCTTCCCACATCAATTAATGCAATCAAGATAATTCCCCCAGAGATCTATCTCCCATATGATTCTAGATTCTATCACATTGACGGTTAACAATAACCATCACAACTCCACTCTTTGTCAACCTGACACCCCAAAACACCACTTTTAAGCCATAACCTTCCATTTGTTGTCCCCATAGACACATGACCATGCTATAATGTAAAATGCATTCAGTTGAACTTTGAAGTTCCCATAGTCTTTAACAATTCCAAAACTTTAAAAGCCCAAAGTATTAGTCTAGAATGATAGCCCAGCAGTTAAGAGCAGGTACTTCTCTTCCAGAGGACCTGAGTTCAATTCTCAGCACCCAAATCAGGCAGCTTACAACTGCCTGTAACTCCAGCTCCAGGGGATCTCATGCCTCCACAGGTACCTGCACTTGGGTGCACATAACCACACACACACACACACACACACGCGCACGCACACACAAGGACATGGACACGGACACAGACAGACACACACACACAATTTAAAATAATTTTTGAAAAGTTTAAAGTCTTAAGGAATGGAGAGATAGCTCAGCAGCTAAGAGCACTGATTGTTCTTAAAGGTGACCTGGGTTAGTTTTCCAGCACCCACTTGGTGGCTAACAATCATCTGTAACTCCAGTTCCACACCTTGTCTGACCTCCTCAGGCAATGCACAACAAGGGTACACTTACATACACACAGGCAATACACTCATAACACATAAAATAAAAATAATAAAGAAAATATTTTTTAAATTTTAAGTCCAAAGTCTCTTAATTGTGAGCTGCTATAAAACCAAAAGAAGTTTTATGCTTCCAATATATAATAGCACAGAGTAAATATTCTTATTCTCAATAAAAGAACCAGTGTATAGCAATGACTACTCAGACCAGAGAAAAATCAAATCCCAGCAGGACAAGCATCAAATCCTTCTGCTATGTTTCCAGCATTTGGGCTCATAATGAAATCAACTGCTGTGGTCTGAATGAGAAATGTTCCCAATCTGAACTCTTGATCATGTATTTTGAACACTAAATCCCCAGTTACCTGTGTTATTTCTGGAAGCTATGGAACCTTTAGGAGGTGTAGCCTTATAGCCTCAACCCACTTCTCTCTCATATTCTCTCTCTCTCTCTCTCTCTCTCTCTCTCTCTCTCTCCCTCCTCTTTCTCCACACTTCCTATGTGTGGATGGAAGCATGTAGATAGACTGTTACCAATCAACTTTCTGCTCCTGCCACCATGCCATGCCTTCCCTGGCATTGTGAACACTCTAGCCCTCTGGCACCACAACCCAAAATAAACTCTCTTTCTTAAGTTGCTTTTGGTTATGGTATTTTATCAAAACAACAGAAATGTAGTTGATACGTCAACTGAGCTCCAAACTAGGAAGTGGATTTGATTTAAGCAGAAGGTAAGAGGTGTACTGAGCTAAACTGCTCATTCAAGATGTGAGCTCACTCATCATCATTGGGCTCCATTTTCCACTGTGAGGTGCTCTGAAAAGTCAGAATCCTCTGAAATCTCTTTTCAGGAGATGAGCTCCCCCTCTGCTAGACACCAGGCTTCAGCCTTTTCCAAGCATGAATTCCTAGGGAAATTTCAATTTCTTGAAATTGGGGACCATAATTTCAATAGTCTGATAGCAAAAGTGAGGGGCACAAGTGTCTCTAGAATATCTTCATTTTTGCCAGGACAGCTAGGCAAATTGTGGTTTAAGCAAGCCCAGCTTATGAAATCAGATGAAACCTGAGCTAGCTCTGTCCCACTCTTGGCTACTGTACTTTACTCTTCTATGATAGGGTATAGACTGGAAGTTAGAATACCAGGGGTTAAACAGAAGTATATGTCTCAATGGCTGCTTGGCAAGTTATGAACTCTGAGTGATTTCTTTAATCTATGAAGGAAATATATTAAGGGATCATAAGGTTTTACTTAGGATTAGATAATACTTTTAAAGTTCTTAGAATATGACCTAGCATATTACTAGACAGTAAAAGCTCACTATTTTCATGTACATAAAGAATGGGCAGCTGCTAACCCAGACGTAGATGATGATAGCTGTCATTATTATTACTATTATTATTAGTAGTAGTATATTATTTTTACATTTTATTTTCATAAAATTACAACTTATAATTAATAAGTGAGTTCAACAAGACTATTTCTAAGAAAATAAACTATTGCATAGGTTTTTGTTTGTAGGTTTTTAAAGGGTGGGGAAATTCAAAGGTCCTGATCAAAGTATAGTTTGGAAGTTACTGGAGTACATTTTTATTAGAGTTTTATAAAAACTTAATATGTGTGTTCTGTGTAAGTTTATGAAGTTGCCTTTGAATGATGAAAAGAGCTGTTTCCCTGGGCCTGCATGATCCACAGGCCTCTCTCCAGGGTAAGTTGATCAAGACCTCCATGCCTTGACTCCCCCAGCATCATTCACTTTCCCATCTCCCCCCCAGCCGTCTCTCCTAGCCTGGATTCTGTCTCATACCTTGTCTTGGCCCCAGACACCTGGGGAACCACCACTGCTTCCTAATCCTTTGCAACCAGACCAACCAGATTCCTTCTGGGGTCCCCAGAAACCCTCTGGGCCTGGTCCCACCCTCACATCCCTCTGCTTTCCTAGGCTGCAAAACCCAAAAGCCTCTTTCCTGGAAGCTGGGGTTGACATTTCCTTTTCCTGATCCTTTGCATACAGACCAACCCAGCTCCTCAGTGTGGTCCCCAGGAGCCCTTGGGGCCTCTTCCTGCCCCCATCTCCCTTTGTATCTCTGGTGGCATAGCCACCAGCTGCCCTAGGCCAGCAGCTTTCCTGGGTCCTGCTCCCAGTCCAGTCCAACCCCAAATTCCTGAGGCCAAAATCTTTCCTGGAGTGATCCAGACCTTAGGAGAAAGCCTGAGAGCATCTGATCCTCATCTGACTTGGGCCTCTGTGGGAACTCCTGGAGACAAAAGCAATCTGGCCACTCCAATATAAAATCAAAGGAGAGAACCAGAAGCTTAGAGAAACCAGCCTTTCATGCCCAAAATTAAACCACAAAGACACATAAATTTCACAAAGAGAAGTAGACCTAAACTTGAGGCCTGAGTCTCACACAAGAATCAGAAACTACAAAAGAAATTCACATGT
>NW_008332654.1:830075-830777 GCF_000622305.1 Nannospalax galili | reverse complement strand
ATATGCAGGAATTGTGTGACACCATAAAAAGACCAAACTTACAAATCATAGGCATACAGGAAGGAGAAGAACCCCAAGATAACGGCATGGACCAGACCTTCAACAGAATTGTGGAAAAAAATTTCCCAAAATTAAAGAAAGACATGCCCATACAAATACAAGAAGCATATAGAACACCAAACAGACAGGACCAGAAAAGAAACTCTCCACAGCACATCATAGTAAAACCACTACATGGACAAAACAAAGAGGCAATTCTGAAAGCTGCAAAAGA
This sequence comes from Nannospalax galili, assembly GCF_000622305.1. Lineage (NCBI taxonomy): Eukaryota > Metazoa > Chordata > Mammalia > Rodentia > Spalacidae > Nannospalax > Nannospalax galili. Next base: position 830,503 of record NW_008332654.1, on the reverse strand, counting down.
GAAACAACAAGTCACATATAAAGGAAAACACATTAGGGCTACAGCTGATTTTTCAGTGCAAACTATGAAAGCCAGAAGAGCCTGGACCAAAGGATTCCCAGTTTTAAATGACCACAGATGCCAACCCAGATTACTATATCCAGCCAAAATGTCTATTATAGTCAAAGGGGAAAGAAAAATCTTCCATGACATAAATAGGCTGAAGGAATTCATGTCCACAAAACCAGCCCTTCAGAGAGTTCTGGGAGCAATAGAAAGAGCTGAAGAAAGGAATGACTATACCTAAGGGGTTGTGGAAAGAACTTCAATGATGGTATAACTGTGGAAAAGTACAGCTATATCACAAATGTAAACAGAAATAAAAATAACAGGATTCAATACTCATCTTTCATTAATAACTTTAAATATTAATGGACTGAACTCCCCAG
>NW_008332654.1:829722-830036 GCF_000622305.1 Nannospalax galili | reverse complement strand
CTCATCTTTTTGTTCTCTGCAAGAAACTCATCTCAATTTCAAGGACAGGCACTACCTTAAAGTGAAAGGATGGAAAAAAAATATACCAAGCAAATTCTACTAAGAAAAAAGCAGGCATTGCAATTATAATATCTGACAAAATTGACTTTAAACTAAAACTAATCAGAAGAGATAAAGAAGGTCATTTCATTTCTGATAAGGGATATTAAGGAATACAGATTAAGAGGATATTATAGTTCTAAATATATACACACCCAAAACAGACATTGTCTATTTCATAACACAAATAATACTAGATATAAAGTCACATATTA
>NW_008332654.1:828702-829712 GCF_000622305.1 Nannospalax galili | reverse complement strand
TCAAGCACCAAAGAATATAATTTCTATTCAGTGCCCCATGGAACTTTCTCCAAGATCAACTTCATACTGGGGCATAAAACAAGCCTCAACAAATACAAAAATATTGAAATAATTCCATGCATTCTATCAGACCACAATGGAATAAAGCTTACAATCAACACTGGAAGAAGCCCTAATCACCACAAGAACACATGGAGATTAAACAACACTATACTAAATGATGAATGGGTCAAAAGAGAAATTAAGAAAGAAATAAAAGTATTCCTTGAACTAAATGAAAAGGACAATACACCACAACAAAACCTCTGGGACATGCTGAAGACTGTCCTTAGAGGGACATTTATAGCTCTAAGTGCCTACATAAAAAAATTGGAAAGAACACAAATAAATGACTTAACGTTGCAACTCAAGACACTTGAAAATGAATAACAAACAAAACCCAAACCCACCAGACAAGATGAAATAACAAAAATCAGGGCAGAAATTAATGAAATCAAAACAAAGAAAACAATACAAAGAATCAACGAATCCAAGAGCTGCTTCTTTGAAAAGATAAACAAGATTGACAGACCGCTAGCCCAGTTAACCAAAAGAAAGAAAGAGCACCTCCAAATCAACAAAATCAGAGATGAAAGGGAAACATCACAACAGACACCAGAAAGATACAGAACATTATAAGGGAATACTTTAAAAACCTGTATGCTACTATTTGAAAACCTAAAAGAAATGGATGGATATCTAAATGCATGGGAACGACCAAAATTAACAAAGAAGAGATTAACAGCTTAAACAGACCAGACCCATAACACACACAAAAAAATCCCAGGACCAGATAGATTTACAGCAGAATTATATCAGACATTTAAAGAGATCTACATCCAATACTACTTAATTTATTCAAACAGATAGAAATGGAGGAAGAACTTCCAAATTCCTTCTATGAAGCCAGCAACAATACCAAAGTCAGGTAAAGATACAACCAAAAAAGAAAACTATAGACCCATATCCTT
>NW_008332654.1:827729-828654 GCF_000622305.1 Nannospalax galili | reverse complement strand
TCAAAAGGATCATCCACCATGATCAAGCTGGCTTTATTCCAGAGATGCAGGGATGGTTCAATATACGTAAGTCAATAAATGTCATAAATCACATAAATGGGCTCAACGACAAGAACCACATGGTCATTTCAATAGATGCAGAGAAGGCCTTTGACAAAATTCAACATGCATTTATGTTCAAAGTCCAAGGAAGAATTGGACTGGAGGGAACGTACCTCAACATAATTAAAGCCATATATAACAAACCCACAGCCAACATCATTCTGAATGGAGAAAAACTGGAAGTATTCCCATTGAAATCAGGAACCAGACAAGGTTGTCCACTATCTCCACTTCTCTTTAACGTAGTGCTTGAAACTCTTCTGCACGAGCAATAACAAAAGAGCAGGACACTAAAGGAGTAATAATTGGAAAAGAAGAGATTAAATTATCCCTTTTTGCAGGTGATGTTATTATATCTAAGGGATGCCAAAAATTCCACCAGAAAACTCTTAGAAATTACTAACACATTCAGTAAAGTGGCAGTTTACAAAATCAACCTACAAAAGTCTGTAGCCTTTCTATATACCAATAACAAGCAATCAGAGAAAGAGCACGTGGAAACACTCCCCTTCACAATAGCTGCAAAAAAAATAAAATATCTCGGGTAAACCTGACCAAAGACATTAAGGAACTCTACAGTGGAAATTTTAAATCTTTAAGGGAAGAGACTGAGGAAGACATTGGAAGATGGAAGGATCTCCCATGCTCATGGGTTGGAAGAATTAATATTGTGAAAATGACCATCCTACCAAAAGTCATTTATAGATTCAATGCAATGTCAATCAAATCTCCATGACACTTTTCACAGAACTGGAAAAAATCATCCTAAGGTTCATATGGAAGCACAAGAGACCCCAGATAGCCAAAACACCTGAGAACTAAC
>NW_008332654.1:826181-827557 GCF_000622305.1 Nannospalax galili | reverse complement strand
CTCCACCTGTAGAAGAATGAAACTAAACCCCTATCTTTCACCTTTCACAAAAGTCAACTCCAAATATGTCAAAGACCTGAATGTGAAGCCTCAAACTCTGAAACTGTTAGAAGAAAACATTGGCAATAACCTACAAGATATAGGTGTAGGAAAAGATTTTCTAAACTGGACAGGGACTGCTCAGGAAATAAGGTCAAGAAACAAATGGGACCTCATTAAACTAAAAAGCTTCTGTACATCAATGGAGGCAACCAGGGAAGCGATCAGAAAACCCACAGAATGGGAGAAAATCTTTACCAGCGACACATCCGACACAGAGGTTTAATATCCAGAATATATAACAAACACAAAAAATAGAGAATCAAGACAAGAAGCAACCCAATTAAAAGATAGGCTAAGGAGTTGAACAGAGAGTTCTCGAAGAAGTAAAGATGGCTATGAAACATCTTAAAAGATGTTCAACATCACTAATAATTAGGGAAATGCAAATTAAAACCACTTTAAAATTTCATCTTACCCCAGTCAGACTGGCTAAGATCAAGATAACAAATGATACCAAATGTTGGAGAGGATGTGGGGAAAGGGGAACACTCATCCACTGCTGGTGGGGCTGCAAACTTGTTCAACTCCTATGGAAAGCAGTGTGGAGAACTCTAAAAACTACAAATGAACCTAGCATTTAACCCATTTATACCACTCCTTGGCATAAACCCTAAAAACTCATCCTATTGCAGAGACACTTGTACATCCATGTTTGTTGCTGCTTTTTTCACAATAGCCAAGAGATGGAAGCAACCTAATTGTCCCTCAATTGATGAGTATTTAATGAAAGTGTGGTTCATTTATAGGATGGATTACTCAGCAGTAAAGAAAGATGAAATCATGAAATTTGCAGGTAAATTGATAGAACTAGAAACTGATAAAGTAACATGGACTCAGAAAAAATATCGACATATGTTCTCTGTCATATGTGGGTCCTAGAACCAAACCCTAATAAGTGAGTATGTATCAAGACATAACTACAGGAACCAGGATAATGGAAACGAAACAGGGAGATAAAGGAAAAGAAAGAACATGAAAGAGAAGAACAGTAGGAAACAGGCCTTAATAAGGGAGATATGGATAAAAATTGGGTTAGTTTGGGGAGGGAGTATACAAGGAACCTAGGGGATAAAAAGAAAGAAGGAGCTCACAAGACCCTTCTATGGAGAAGGGTATTAAGGGAGAAAGGGGGGAAATGGGGGTACCTTAAGTGGGAAAACCATGATGTAGGGGTGAGACAATACTAGAGATAAATAATGCCTAGCTAGTTTTAAAAACCAGAGGGAACCATATTACTCCAAAAACCTATTGACAAATTGTACATAGCAGATCAG
>NW_008332654.1:785283-825475 GCF_000622305.1 Nannospalax galili | reverse complement strand
TAAAGGAATATTGACAGCTGATTGCTGCTAGATGAGGAACAGCTGATCTTCGTAAAACAAAGATTTCTAGATAGGCTGACTAGATTCACCAGATGGACAAGTGGGGAATGGCTGGGGGTGCCCACAACACAGCAGACAGTAGCAGGGATATCAGAGTATAAGGGCTCTAGTGGGGGGAGGGAGGCTATGGGAGGGTGCCACCTGGGAAGTGGGTGTATAGTTGTATAAGATGGTTTGGGATGTTCTGTGTGATATACACACACAAAAAAACAATAAATTTTAAAAAATGTATTATATTTGAGGAGGTAGCATGGAAATTTATGTCATGTTAATTAGTAGAGGTGATAAACATTACCACTGAAATCTACCCGATGACTTTATAAATATACACAGGTGCCAACGATCCAAGTGCAACTGATTATGACTATTAATAATCAGATACATACAGATTAGAGATGCATGCGCCAACATCTCAGAGTTAGTAGCAAAAACAATGAGTCTTTCTGCAAGGTACAATATACTCTAAAATAAAATGGAGACTTTTTTTAAAGGTTAAAAACTCATTCAATTTTATGTCTTACAGGGCTTATACTGAGTTCAATATTGTATAACTCTATTAATTCCACTGTGAACCTAGAAACTTGCAGCCACTTGTGAAAGAGATGCACTCTTGCTCTGGAGTGTGTTACTGAATATGTTAAAGCTGTAATGAACTGCTTCTTCTAATCATGTAATTATTAAAAATTTTAAAATAAATAAAGCAAAAAAAAAAAAGGTTGAAAAGAAGTAGTATCTCCCAGCTTTGCAATGTAAATGAAATTGAATAAGTTGTCTGGACCACCTTGATGAGCTAGTCAGCTACACACCCACTCCGGCACCATCTTCCCCTTCTAGGATTGGGTCAGGAATGAGCTGCTAAAGAGCTCCAGACTAGCCTGATACACTAGTCAGAACTCAGCCTGCTCCTTCTCCATCTTCCCCTCTGGGACCAGGCACTGAACCCACTTCTTGTAGGCTCCAGACCACCCTGATGATCTAGTCAGAATCTGTCCACTCCTTTGCAGCTCCCAACTCCCAGACTAGGCCTGGAAATCTCTGTTCCAGCTCCAGCAGTGCAGTCAGCTAGCTAGAACCAGTTCATCTGCCACCATCTCCACACTCATAGTCAAAGAAGAAAGACAAATCTTCCATGATATAAATAGACTGAAAGAACTCATGTTCATCAAACCATCCCTAGGATAATACTGTATGCAATACAAAGGACTGAAGAAAAAAGTAACAGCACCATGAGTCTACAGAGAAAGAACAAATAAATATGATTAAGAATACAAAAAGAAAACAAAATGATAGCAACCAATACACAACTTTCAATAATAACTTTATTTTTTTTATTTAACCATTTTTTGTGGGCCAGGGATGTCCCAAATATCAATGGCCTCATTTCCCCAATCAAAAGACATAGGGTAGTTTAATGGATTAAGTAAAAAATCATTTTGTTGTCTATAAGGAACTCATCTCACCTTCAAGGTCAGGTAACACTATAGAGTAAAAGGATGGAAAAAAGATATTCCAAGAAAATGGCACAGTACAAGCAAGAGTTGCTATTCCAATATCTGATAAAATAGACTTAAACTTAAAATTAATAGAAAGAGATAAAGAAAGTCACTACATTCTGATCAAGGAAACAATTGACCAAGAAGACACTACAATCATGAACACATAAGCACCAAACTCTGGCTCATCCAGTTTCATTGAAAAAAATATATTACAGGGCTTCAAGACACAGATAAACCACAACTCAATAATAGTAGGTGACTTCAGTAACCCACTTTCTCCAATTGACAGATAATCTGGACAAAGAATAAATAAACATCTGAATTAAATGATATACATCAAATGATGCTAAAAGACATCTACAAAATATTCCACTCAATTACCAAAGAATACACTTTCTAACCATGGAAGTTTCTCTAAAACTGATGTCATGCTGGGGTACAAAAAGTCCTCAACAAATACAAAAAAAAAAAAAAACTAAAGTAATTCCATGTGTTCTGTTGGATTACAATACAAGACAACTTTAACAGCAAAAGAAAGTTCTAGTAATTACAAAAACTCATCTGTTTGATGAATAGGTCAAAGAAGAAACCAAGAAAGTTAAAAAGCATTTCTGGAACCAAACGAAAATGAAAACACACACAGCAAAACCTCTGGGATGCATTAAAAGTAGTTCTAAAAGGGAAATTTATAGCTTTAGGTGCCTACATTAAAAATCAGAAAGAGATGGGCTGGAGAGATGGCTCACTGGTTAAGAGCACCAACTGCTCTTGCAGAGGACCTGGGTTCAATTCCCAGCACCCACATGGCAGCTAACAACCATCCTAACTCCAGCTCCAGGGGCTCTGATGCACTCTTCTGACCTCTTTGGGCATTGCAAAACACAGGTGCACTTACACTCATGCAAAACATGCAAACACATAAAATAAAAATAATAAATAAAATATCTTCTTTAAAAATCAGAAAGAGCACAAACAAATGAGTTAATGGTACAACCAGAATCTGGAAAAGTAAGAACAGCCCAAATAAAAACCCAACAAATGAGAAGAAATAGTAAAAATCAGAGGAGAAATCAATGAAATAGAAACAAAACAATACAAAGAATCAATGGATTTAAGAACTGTTTCTTTGAAAAGATTAACAAGATAGGCCCTTAGCCCAGTTAACCAAAAGAAAGAAAAAGCAAATCCAGTTCCACAAAATCAGAGATGAAGGGGAAAACATCTCAATGGACACCAAAAATATCCAGAACATTATAAGGGAATACTTTAAAAACCTATACTCTATTAAATTACAAACTCTAAAAGAAATGAATGAATTTCTAGATTCAACACAAAGTTAAATCATGAAAGTTAAACCAAGAAGTCACAACTTAAAACCACAAAAGATTAAAACAGTAATACAAAGCCTCCAGACTTAGAAACATCCCAAGTACAAATGGATTCACAACAGAACTGTACCAGATCTTCAAAGAGGAACTACAACACTGCTTAAATTATTCAAAAAGTTAGAAACAGAGTGAGAATTCCCAAACTCCCTCTGTAAAGTCAGTATTACTCTAATGCTGAAACCAAATACAGACACAACAAAAAAGGGAAAATTAGGGGTTGGAGAAATGGCTTACCAGTTGAGAGGACTGGCTGCTCTTGCAGAGGATCCAGGTGTGGCTCCCAGTACCAACATGGCAGCTAACAACCATCCATACCTCCAGAGTTCCCCAGGATCTGATGTCTTCTTCCGACTTCCGTGGCATTGCACAACATAGGTACACTTACATACATGCAGGCAATACACTCACACACAAAAAAATTTTTTAAATGTCTTTAAATTAAAAAAGAACTTTACTGGTGCTGATCAACAAGACTTCAGGTAACTTGTTTGAACTGACTAATGTGATGAACGTGTTATTCCCCAGTCCTATCAGAAAGTAAATTCAGAGGGTAATCAGGGCACTGGGGAGATGTTCATTTGATAAAGTGCTTGCTGTGCAAGCAAGAGGATCTGAGTTCAATCACCAAAAGCCACATTTCACAAAAGCAAGACACCGTGGGGTGTGCTTATAATCCTAGCACTGGGGAAGCAGATTCCTGGGGCAGGTTGACCAGCCAGCTTGTCTAATGGGTGAGCTCCAGGCCAGTAAGAGACCCTGACTCAAAGAACAGGTGAACAGCTCCTGAGAAGACACTCAAGATTGTCCTCTAGCTTCTACATGTACCCACTATTCACATGTACCTGCACACACATACATACATACACACACACACACACACACACACACACACACAAAGTATTCACACTCAACAGAGATAAATAACTGAAAAATATTTAGTGCTATCCCAGAGCTATCTTTTTTTTATCCTAAGGTTGAACACTTCTGATCTGATAATAGTGCCGGGTATGGGTTCCCTATTGTGAAGTGGGCCTTTAATATAATTAGAAGGTGACTGGATACTTCTATGTGTCATATTCATGTCACTATTGTACCAGTGGGCTTTTTAAAAAATATATATTTTATTTATTTTTATTTTATGTGTATGCATGTATTTCTTGCATGTAGGTAAGTGTACCCGTGTCATACAATGCCTGCAGAGAACAGAAGAGGCTATCAGGTGCCCTGGAACTGGAGTTTCGGACAGCTGTTAGCTGCCATGCGGGTGCTGAGATTCTAACCCAGGTCTTCTGCAAGAACAGCCAGTGTTCTTAACCACTGAGCCATCTCTCCAGCCCCATTAGTGGGGTATTTTTTGCCATCAGTTGTTATTATAAGCCAAAGCGTTCACAGATGAGGAAGGCTAATGATTACCTCTCTCTACCAGGCACCATATATGGCACCTTCTAGTACTATGGAACCTAACCATCAAAGTTAGTGATGTGACTTTGAGGTCAGTACTAGCTTCATTTCTTCTTGTCTGTTCTGTGACTCAGGTATCTATTATCTTCAGCAATAGGGTATTACCAACAAGTTCTGGTGGGCAACCTTGTGCAATGGAATAGACCATATTGTTTGAGGGTCTATGGGATATCTCTGGTGAACAACTCCAAAAGGAGTCCATTCCTGGCACTGAACTTTTCGTTTGCCATTTGTGTCTATTCATTTCATATTTGTGTCTATTTCATTTCATTTATGTCTATTAGGTCCACTGAACCCCTATTATAGGGTAACTACATTTAAACTCTTTTCATATTATACATGCATATATTGAAAGAAGCTTCTATAGTAGGTTTCCATATGACTCTTTCAAAAGGCCTTTAGTGTTAGCTATCCCTCCTCTTTTCTCCCTGTTCTGCCCTGCCCTCCCATTCCCTAGCCCATTAAACCCATCCTCTCCATCATTCCCCTTTCCCATTTATAGCACTGCATTCTGTCTCCCCTCCCATGAACTACTTCCCATGGCCCCTTATTAGTTTCCTGATCTCTAAGGATTTTCCAATTGAAACACACCTATCTTTGAATCCTTAGAGAGGTGAGTCCTTCCACTTGGGTGAGTCCTTTTTACATAGCAGCATTTGGCTTCTTTTGAGTGCATATGCAGAGGCAGGATGATTCTGAACCTTTTGGGCAGTTATCACAACTAACTATCTGGCACCACCCATGAAACACAGAGTGATAAATAATGTACTGCTGAAAGTAAAAAAAATAGTACTACTTACAACTTTACTAAATGATGTTGGAAACATATTAATACACATGGGCTAAAACTCTATCAGTAAAACCATGCTGGAGAAATTACCAAATACACAAGACTGCAGCACCCTCACCTGGACCCCTTAAAGAGAAGCACACCTGGGGCTGAAGAGATAACTCAGAGCTTAAGAGTAATTGCTGCTCTTGCTGTTCAGCTCTTGCTGAACTTGATTCCCAGCACCCACACTGGGCAGCTCACAACAGCCTGTAACTCCAGGTTCAGGGGGATTTAACTTGCTCTTCTGGCCTCCATTGGCAATTGCACACACTTGTGCATATAAACCTCCACAAACATATAAATACATAACAAATCTTTTTTAAAAGAGAGGAAAGCACACCTAACATTGAGGTGATGATGGCCCCCATGACCTATCATCGGATCACATCATGTGTGCATCAAGGGAAGGACCGGCAGAGAACTCCTGTCCCCAGGGCTTCAGTTCAGTTTGGTCCCTATTGCTGATGGGACCTACTTGAATTGCCATCAGTCTGTCCATCTGTTTATCCACCTGAACCGCAGAGCCCATCTCAGAGTGCCTCCAGAAGTCCTCCAGCTGTGCTCACTAATATTTTGCAGTCATTCTCATTGTATCTTTATCAGCTCTTCACTCCTCTCTCCATTGAGGCCTCTTAGAACTCCTAGAAGTCTGCTGAAGCCTCTTTAACTTTTTGGTACCTATTATATAATATATATATACATATGTGCACTATTACTGTATGATGTGTGATATGCAATCTCAGAGCTAATATTATAAAGGTTGACATAAAAGAATCTGTTTGCCAATGGTCAGTTATCAAGAGAAATTGAAACTCCTTGGAGAGTGCAGCCAATCAAAAAATATACTTTGTGAATGTATTGTTGTTAATCAATAATCCTGACATTGAGGAACAACAAATGCCTATGTTTCTGACACAGTGCACTCACAAAATTTGGAAAAAAATTAAACATAAGGAGTTAGCCTTGGAGTGATAACTGTTTTAACTGTTAATGCCACAATTCATACTGATGCAAATTAAGACATTTTAAATACACGGAATTGAGGCTGGGGAGATGGCTCAGTGGTGTAGAGCACTACTGCTCTTACAGAGGACTCAGGTTCAACTTCCGGCACCCACATGGAGGCTAAGTCCAATTCCAGGAGAATTCGAAGTTTTCTTCTGACCTTTGCTGGCTGGCATTGCATGTCATGGTGCACTTACTTACACACACGCAAACAATACACTCACATACATAACAATGAAAACTAATAAAATATAAGAAAAAAAATTTGGTCTTTTTGAGACAGTGTCTTTCTGTAGCTCCAGCTGTCCTGGAACTGACTATGTAGACCAGGCTGGCCTTGAACTCACAGAGATCCACCTGCCTCTGCCTCCTGAGTGCTGGGATTAAAGGCATGTGCCACGACACCCAGCATTTTAAGGACACAGAATTAATATAACTGAATAATGTTTTAAAGCATTAAATTAAAAACTCACGTAGCTTTGGTGATGTTTAAAAGGCTTTTCCATCCACAATTTTTAAAAGTAGATACTATTATATTCTGAGTTAAAGAGTAAAGTGAGGACAGTTTTGATAGGAACATTTTCTAGACTGCACCTTACTTTCCCCACCATCAGGTGGCTACATGATGCCCAAGATGTACTCGAGCCCAAAGGTTTCCAGAACTGGGCAGAGTCCAGGGAGTGGGAGCATGCATGGCCCACAGCCTGTGCAATTTGAAGTCCTATGACCTCGCACACCTGAGCGCCTGGATGGTGCTGTGGGTTGGCGTTGCAGGTCTCTGGGGTCTGAGGCACAAGAACTGGCTGCGGGTTCAGAGTGGATAAGCAAAAAAAGAAGCAGGGATTTTCCTGGGTGGGGAAGGCTGTGGAGCTAAGCTTCTAGTCCCTCCTAGCAGCCTTCTGACCCAAGGATAATTTAAGGTTTACTCTCTCCTTTTAATTTTAATTTTTAAAACATATTTCGAAGAGATTATATCCTGTCTGATGTAACCTTCAGTACACAATAGCCACCCTTAGCTTGGCACATACTACATACTCAGTGAATGTATTAACAGTAAGGCTGGGGGTGCAGCCCAGATGTAGCAGTGTGAATTCCAGACTGGGTTTAATCCCAGACGCCCAGGGTTTAATCCCTAGGAGAAACCATCAGACCAAACAATTTATTAGACTTGAAGTTACTCAGAAGACCACAGTCCTTTTGTATCATTTCTAGCCCCTAAACTTCATTGTGTCCACGATGAGGCCAGAATGTTCTTAGGAGCCTTTCGTCTTGCGGATGAGTCCTTCGATTGTGTCCCACTCCTCCTTGGTGACCTGATGTAGGAAGACAGTCAATTTAATTGTATCCTTCTGTGATTTAAAGCTCAGTACCCTAGCTTGCAATAGTATATAAATAAATGGGATTACCTTCTTTAGAGAGTTGAATTCACCTGCCAGAAATACTTCCTCTCCACCATCAAATCTAATGACCTGAAAAAGATATTACAAACCCTTTCACTGTTTTATGAAAGTCCCTCAGTTATTAACCATTTTCACATACTAATTGAATGAAATGCCTCCTGGGTACTTTCAACCAAAGCTTAGATTTGAAAAGGTAAAACTGATGATTAAACCTAAATTGATTTTTTTTAATTTGTATGAATGTTTGCCTGCCTATATGTCAAGTGCGCTCATGTCGTACAGTACCCACAGAACCAGAAGCAGGAGTTGGATCCCCTGGAACTGGAGTTACACAGATTTTAGCCTTCATGCGTGTGCTGAGAACTGAACTTCGGTCCTCTGCAAAAGGAGCCAGTGCTCTTAACCACGGAGCCATCTCTCTAAGCCTCCACTTTATTCTTCTTTGAATGCTCTTTCCAACAGAATTTTACAGTTTAAAGATCATCTTAAAGTCATATCTACCAAGATAACTTTTACTTAGTAAAAATAATTTATCAAGAAATAAATGTTTCTAAACATATAAGGCTAAACATATAAATACGTATTATTTACAGCTAATTAAATGCTTTAAAAATCATATTTACATTCAGTATTATTTGGACTGGTTCCAAAACAGGGCTCCCCATACCCACAAGAAGACAAGACACACAAGGATACTTACTGCTCCATTAATCCAAGAAGCATAATCACTGCAAAGGAAAGTAGCAAGATTTGCAAGTTCTTCCACGGTCCCCAGCCGACCACAGGGAATTCTCTCAATCATATCTTTTTCAAATTTTCCAGTTGGATCCAAACGGCTAAAGGCACCCTGAAATGAAGAAAACAGTTAAATTGTTTTCCTCTTTCTCTCTCCCAACCTTCCTACCCCCCCTCCCCGCTTCCCCTCTCTTCCTCCTTCCCTTCCACCCCACCCCCGCCGTGTGTGTATATGTAATCATATAGCTGTTTAATAAAACTCTTCAAAGTTATATAAAATGCAACTTTTATTATAGCATTCCATTCATAACTTAAGCCTTGTAAGCAGCATTTCATCAAATTCTTTGACAGTACCATTAAGCCAAACTAGGTCATTTTATGAAAATCTACTCTTTTAAAACATCAAACAAAAATCTAAATTTAACGTTTGTTTGTTTGTTTGTTTGTTTGTTTGTTTGTTTTTGACAGGATCCCACTATGTAGTCCTGCCTGACCTGAAATTCAAACTCACTAGGTACAGGCTGGCCTTGAACTCACAGAGATCCACCTGTCCTTGCCTGTCAAGTACTGGAGTCAAAGATGTGTGCCCCCAAACCCAGCTAACCTTAGTATCTGATCTTAATTTCTACAGTTTCAACAGGTCACTGTACACCTCAAATGAACAAGCAATACACACAGACGTACTCTAAAATGCACTGGCTTAGTAGTGGGGCAGTGCCGTTTCATTTAGTAAATGCAGAAAAGGGACTGAGGTAGGAAAAATTTAAGAAAAGTCCCTTTTCTTTTCTTCTCAAAATAATAGAAAAAGTAAAACAAGCATGTATGAATGTAACTCCAAGTTGATCTTAGACAAAACAATCATTAAATTGGTCAATTTCTGTTCTATGTTTGAGAAGCACAGAGCACACTAAGGTGAGATGCATGTTCACCAACTCATAAAAAAGGCTGATTCCATGTCTTCTCAAGCTCCGAAGTCTAGGGATGGTTTTCCAGTAACACAGATGAGACAGAGCAGACCTCAGAGCAGCAGAGACCAATGGCAGCAACTGGTCCCATTTCTCATTCTATCACTGCTTTCCAGGAAAGTTCTAGATTTCAGCACCATTTTCTGAAATCAATATGCCTTGATAGTACTTTCTAATGCTTTTATGCGATTGGCTTCAGTTTTCAAAGCTACATTCCAGCAATTTTAAATCCTGGCTTCACATGAAAACAAAAAGCTATGAAGAGTGAAGTCATCAGGAGACAACATGGGAGCAGAAGTGTGGACATTTAAGCAATGTCCCTAACAGCACTAGTGACTATTATGGGCTACAATGTCTGGAAGACTATCAATCATTGGTGACAGACCTGCCTCCAAAAGGATTTTCAGCCAGAGAGTAGGAGTCAGATGACAGGTGTAACTGACAGAAAGTGAAAGGCACAGGCATGAGTCAAAGAAAATGCTACCTATGGCACCACCAGGACTTCCTGAAAAATTTCTAGAACACCTCTTAAACTAAGAATATAGTTGCCTTTGATGACTTAAAATAAAAGGATGTTAGTCAAAGAAATCAGACTTAGAACAGAGCAAAAATTAAGAAATGCAGGACAATAACAGACATACTAACAGAAACAAATCAGAAAAATGTCAAAGCTGATAGCATCAATACCCTAGACGTTAGAGACACTACCACACACCCTATCATGACGTTGCATACCTGCTATGCCCCTAGCTGCCCTATCATTTCTCATGCTGGATAGTGGCAAAGGTCCTTTCCCTACAACCAAAGCTTCAAACCCAGGCATCCATGGACAGTCCCTCATACAGCAATCAGAACACATTCTTCACTGGTTCATTCTTTAATCATTCACAATGTTATGTCAACTGAGAGGCTTGAGAGGCTAGAAAGATGACTCTGTGACTCTGCAGTTAAGAGCACTGGCTGTTCTTGCAAAGGACCCAGGTTTGCTTTCAGCACCCACATGGTGGCTAACAATCATCTGTAACTCCAGTTCCAGGGGATCTGATGCCCTTTTCTGACCTCCTTGAATACTACACAACACAAGTGTACTTACATACATGCAGGCAATATACTCGGACACATAAAATAAAAATAAAATATTTTTAAAAAATATGTCAACTGAAACTTACTTTGGTTTTTATAGGCCCCGGCTGAATTATATTGAATCGCAGTCCATATTTACCCCATTCTGCTGCAAGAGACCTAAAAATTAAAGTAGACAAAGTACATTCTAAAATATTGCACTCTATGTCAAAGCATGAACACGGCTCTGCACACTCACTGCCTGCCAGGGATCATACTCCAATGGGTGAATGCTATTATTGCTCCTCATGGTACAGATAGGCAACTGAGGCACAGAAAGATTAAACCATTTTCTCATAGTCATACAGCTGATCTGTCAACATCAAGGGGTCTGGCCCATGTTTCTACCCTTACTCTGCTATACAACTTAACACGTTTTAGTGTCTTTAGTTACTGTGCTATGTTAGCTACCATCTACACTGTAGAACAAGAAATCAATATATTTCTACAGCAGGTATTCATTACACACATAAAAACAGGAGAGCTTCAGGCCCATCCCTCCCTCCCTCACAAAGACTTCAAATGAATCAGAGACAGACTACACAGGTCTAAAGTATGAACCACACCATGTTTAACTGGGCTTTAATGTAATTGCAGAAATGAGCCTTAAAGGAAACAGGATTTGAACCAAACCTTAGTAAATTTCCTAAAACAAATTAGAATACTAATAGCAAACATGGAATGTTGAAGCCACTAGTTTTAGAAATGTACTAGACAGCCTATTTTTTTACCATAATCTTATTTTATGATCCTATTGGGATGTGCACATATATGTGTACATATGTTCATATACATATGTGCATATATATACTTAATGTAGTTTTGAAAACCTTTTAAGTTACATTAAAAGATACAAATAATGCAGATGTGGAAGACAACACAGGAAGGAGAGACGGCAGGAAGGGGAAAAGCAGGCAAGGAAATAGGAAGGGGCCAAAATGAAGTTAATAGTAAATATGTTAAGATGTCTCATATGATGACAATAAACAGGCTATTAATTTATCTACTCTTTCCATGACACTCTGTGGAAATTGTTAAATTTAATCTATTAGAGAGTGTGCAGTGTCCATAGAAAAATTCAACTAGTTGTGATATAAAATTCAGGAAAACATTTCTTCCTAGAAGTTATAAAAGGAAAAGTTTGTAACATAATAATGTCCTTCAGACACTGTAGCTTTGCGATAGATAAAATTATCTATTTAATAAGTTTAATGAAGCTATAAGATACCCATGAATATGCTTGGTAACATCAATCAAATACCAGTTCAGTAAAACCAGTCCTGTGGCACAAGGAACATGTGATCCAACACAGCCTCTCCATTTAATGAATCTACAGGTCCAGTTTAGGAAAATGGGTTTGCTGCATCTCTGTCAGCCAAAGTTCACGGCCATACTCGATGCTGTAGTTTGAATGAATAATCTCCCACACCAGCTCATATATTTGAACACTTGGTTGCCTGTTGGTGGCACTGTTTGGGAAGTAATGGAATCTTCAAGTGGTGGAGGCTTGCTGAAGAAGTACATCACTGGGAGCCACTCTGAAGGTTTTTATGCTCACCCTCTTCCTGCGCTCTCTCTGCTTTCTGTGTGGGGCTGAAATCTCCCAGCTTTCTGCTCATTCTCCCATACATTACCCACCATTTTAGACATCTAACTCCCTGGAACAGTAAGTCCAAATAAACTCTTCTTTCAGTTGCTTTCGACTCTGGTATTTTATCACAGCAACAGAAAAGTAATTAATACACCCACCTTGCACATGTACATGTAGGGGACCTACTTCAGATTACTAGAAAAACAGTAGCTTCATATCTTCGAATGACTCAGTCAAACAGAGATTATGTCATGCTGTGAAAACTGAGCAATCTATTTAGGGAAACTGTCCTAAAGAAAAAGCCATCCTATCTCTGCTCCGAGCTGTGCCAGATAAATTTGCTCCACTGCCAGCACGATCTATTAGTTCTTGCTGAGCAGCATAATAAAGAACTATTTTAATGTGATAAGGAATCCACTCTGCATGTTACGATGCTAAGCACCATACACTTCATATATTAGTCATTATTGTTCATTCAACCAATGTTTAAAATATCTTTAACAATAGTCTGTAAATACTATTTCATTCAAAATCACAAGGATCTCTGCTCTCCGAAAAAGCAATCTCTCCCTTGATGGACATCAGGTTGGATGTATGATAAACTAGTAGCTACAGTAGAAAATGTAAAGTGTTCCATGGCTGCTTAAAGAAGAGGGACCTAAGCAAACTAGGAAGGCAGGACAGACATCCTTGAGGATCTGGCACTTAAAGAAAAATGAGGATCTTTCTATAGAAAGGGGCAGGAGATGGGAATGGGTGACTATCTATGGTAGAATGGAGAAGGAAAGACAGCTCAGGCATATAGGCAACTCATGTATGGCAAGGAACAAACAGCAGATAATATCTGAGAACTTAGTAGGACTGAGTATGAAAGGAGGGTTAATTAGGAGTCTGTACTATAAAACAAGGTTGATTATCTATTGAGCATCTATTAAGGGCAGTGTACATGCAGGAATACAGAGTAATAGCACAGAACCACAATCCTTAAAGAATATGAAACTGCACCCTCAACAAGATTCAAAGATCTTAACAAAGCAATACAGATATAATACAAATGCTACCAAAATAGACATGTTCTAATGCTTTATTTATAGTTCTTTCAAACATTAAAAATAGTAATTATTCAGATTAAGACTCAGCTTCTGAATAAAGTAATTATGCTTTTAATGTCTCCTCAAAAGATTTATAGACTATTCCATCTATAGAAAGACTATTGGACAGTGCTACAACAGACAAACAGGACTCATCCAGGAGAGAGTGTCTTACACTGAATCCAGATTTTCCCTTTGGCTTTCTCTGGATGAAGATTGCATGTATTTTAAGCAAGAAGATTAACACAGCAGTACTCACTTGTGCATGGCTTCCACGCCTGATTTGGCAGAAGAACTCGGCATTACAAAACCCGACCCACTCTCAGCATAAATGGTAGTGATAGCAAGAAACGCTGCTCCTGAAATCAAAGGACACAGTTAACTAACAATGCAGCCATGTCAGTTCACACCAGGAAACCAGGACTCAGAGTAACAGTACCAGGCTCCAGGGCATGGACATGTACCAAAGGACATGTAGGGATATGAACTTAACTCAATAGGTCTTAATATATATGACAGAGTACATGGAATCCAGCAGGGGTTATAAGAGTGGTGCAGATAGGGGGTCTAAATATGATCAAGATATATTGTATGACATTCATAAAAATTCAATTAAAAATTATTGTTTTAAAGAACAGTTATCTAATTAAAGAGGGAATAATAAAACCTGAAGGGTTTTTTTTTTTCTTTTTTTAAGTTTACTAGGCCTCAATTAAAGACAGAATAATCATGCCCAGTCTGTATGTACCAGAATTCTATAACTGGTGAGTCAATACAAGGTTCCAAATCCCAGAGCTCTGTCCCTATAACCATTGTATAATCAGTTGTACAGGATTCCCTATAGCTAAGCACCATTTCAATACGAAGAAATAAGAATTAAAATAAAATGACTGAGGACTTCTGCCTCCAGCCATGATGGATTCATAACCATCAAGAATACTGAACAGGAGACATGATACAACCATTGTCAGCCACCTTACAGCACAGAGGACAGTTATTCCCAAGAGACCTGAGCCTAACATCATCTTAGACTTTTGCCTAGAGAACTAATGAGGTATGAAGAGGACTACAGGCTGAAAATGACACTGAGCTATGGGGATGCTGAGGAAATGGAGTAAAGAACCCCTCCAAGGAGAAAGCATACAGGAACAGTGTCATTCATGTTCACAGTCTCCATGAGTGTGGCCAGATACCACACTGTGCATGTTCATGCAAACTTCCATGGGGTCACGCAAAGAGCAACTTGCTATGGAGCTATGAGCTGAACATTGTGCGTCCAGATCTCACAGAGGGCACAGAGATACACAGTTCTGGAGACACAGGTTCTGAAGATACAGTAGATCCAGACACAGAGGGCCCAGAGATATGGGAGTAATAAGTAAATTACAGAACATCCAGGACTTTCTGTAGAGAGCTCACAAAAATTATGCTTTAGTAAGAGGACTAAACTATTGCCAAAGGAAAAGTTACATTATCATCCAAATAGTTTTTTTTTTTTTTTTTGGGTCTTTTTGAGACAGGGTCTCCCTGTAGCCCCAGCTGGCCTGGAACTCACTATGTAGACCAAGCTGGCCTTGAACTCACAGAGATCTGCCTGCCTCTGCCTCCCGAGTGCTGGGAACTTTGAAATGATTGTGTGCTCACTAAAAATAAAACACACTTCAAAGGAACACTTAAAAAACAGAAAAAGCAACATAACTTTCATGACATGCTTTGAAAAACTGCAACACATGAAAGGAGTTGAAAGCATAAGCAGGAGAAAAAACAATTAATAGAAAGTTCAAAAAGTGACAGAGAGGATACAATTAGGTAGGTAAGCTAAGGTAGGTAAATGAGATTATAAATAGGTAAAAATGTTAAAGAGGTCAAAGAAAATATGAATATACTGAGAATAGAAAATATATAAATAGGAACAAACAGAACTATGACAGAAAACAGAACTGAAATTTTAAAATCAAATGAATGAGCTGAGCTACAGAAGATCTATGAACAATGATCTTCTGAAAGAAGAAGAAAATAGAGCAATATAAACAATATAAACAAGAGGCGAAAACAACTAACAAAAAAACCACAACCAGAGCCTCAAGTAACTATGGAATATCTGGTCTCCTACCACACGTTACAATTGAACTCCCAGAAAGAAGAAAAACACTTGAGAACTATAAATTGGAAAAAAAAAAACAAAAAAAACAAAAAACCTCCAAATTAGGTAAACTATAAAGTTCCAGAGAGCTGTACAAATGCCAAGCAGTATATAGATAGAAGGCAAAAACTGTAGAAACAAGCACAACGCTGAGGTATATTTTAATCAGTCACTTTAAGTCAGTAATAGGAAATCTCAGGAGCAGTTTGGGTGGGAAGGAACCATTGGAAAGAGGGAGCATAGGTAAAACTCTCACCCCAGCTCCCTTCAGAAACCACACAGAAGACAGTAACAGACACTTCAAGGTTCTGAAACAAAAACCCTGTCCATTTTGAATTCTATATACGCAAAAAAGTCCTTCAAAACTCAATGTGGTATTTCCTGATACACCAGTGCAGAGAGAATTCGCTGCCCCTAGACCTGCACCAGATGGAATTTAGAGTTTTAAGGCTAAATGAAAATGAGACTAGACAGAAACTCAGATGCTGAGAAGGATGACATATCAGAAGTGATAAGTACAGGGCTAAACAGAAAACGCTTTCTTGTTTCTTAAATTTCTGCTAAAATAACAGAGGACTGGAGAGATAGTTCAGCAGTTACGAGCTCTTATGACTCTTGCAGAGGACTGGAATCAGCTCCCAGCACCCACGTCCAACAGCTTAAAACAGCCTATAACTCCAGTCCTTGGGAATATGATGCCCAATTCTGGCCTCCATGGACACCCACACACATGTGAACATACACACAGACATATACACATACACGTAAATAATGAAATAAATTTTTAAAAAGTGACTGTATAAAGGTATGGTAAAACGTAGAGCTAGACATATAAGTATTAACAGAGCTTGGGATATAACATAGTAGGTTCTCAATAAATAGAATGACTACAAAATTTGAAGACTATTCCAGGTTGCAAGAAATCAGTTACTTTCTACTTACATGGATATAACATCATATAAGAAAAGACTATTAAATTTAATAATCACATAGCATACTTACTTTAAATTTGAAAGCCCAGTGTGGTGGTGCACACCTGTGATTCCAGCATTTACAAGGCTGAGGGAGAAGCTCAGGGGCAGTCTGTGCTGCATAATAACACCCTGTCTCAAAACAACAGGAGGGAGGTGAGAAGGAAGAGATTTAAGACAAGGAAAGTATTTTGAAGAACACTGAGATAAATTGTTCCTCTCCTCTGCACTTGGTTTCCTTCGTTCAGTATTTCTGAGGCTAGAAACAAAGTGCAGCAGAGTCTGGAGAACGTGAGTGGAGGAGGTGCTGAGTGCTACTGTGAGGAGATGAGAGTGATTATCTTAGTCATTCTGGCAACTCCTTCTATACATCAAACTCAGCCTCCCAGATCTCTGGAACAGCTTGCTTTCAAAATGCTCCTGTGTAAAAGACAAGGACGTGGAGCTTTAGTGGCTCCTACAGGACATGGACCAGAATGCCAAGTGGTGTTACTCTTACAGATAACATCCTACTTGAACAGTGGCAACCATCTGTACAAGGCAAATGCTCCAAAAGAAAGCATGCGATCTTCAATTATGGTTAAACAGATGTTTTTCCAAGCACAGAAGAGGAGCTACCATTACAACATAATTCGGATGCTGCTGGAGGTGAAAGACGCTGTACTCGCTCTTCCCTTTCCCCTCTCAGTTTTAGTTTCTCAGCCTAGAAAAGTTGGAAAGCCCACTGCTTAGAATGGAATATTGTTCTTTCTTTTGCCTGAATGAGACAGAGGTGAAAACGAAATTGCATCATTATGACAAGAATGAATGTTTCCTGGTAAAGCAATTAGCAGCTGAACTTCAAAAATGGCAGTGGTGTTAGAAGTTCAGAGGGAAGAACCTCCAGATCCCCAGATGAGCCACACAGACACTGTGCCCAGTGTAGGAAAGCCAGTTATCAGAACGGTCACTGAGGAGGGTTTATAAGAGGCATGTTTCTAACAGCCCAATGTCGACAATAGAATGGATTTGTGTTATTTAGTCAGGTCAAAAACATGGGAAAAAGGAGCAGCAAAATAAAGGTTAGGTTTTAAACACCAAAACAAAGACCAATGACACAAAACAGAACCCAGAAATAAGTCTACAAACATAATGGTTGGCTGATTTTAACAAATGGAGAGGAGTCTGTGTAACAAAGAGCCCAGGAAAATGTGACATCCACATGCAGAAGAATGAAGCTAGAACCTGTCTCTCACCAGGTACAAAATCTACTCAAAACCCATTGAAGGGCCTAGATGTAAAACAGCTAGAACAAAGCAAAGAGAAAACACTTTGTGACACACGTGTGGACACAGCTTTTGGGAGTTGGTTCCTAACAGCACAGGCTGCAAGAACAAAGAGTCAAACTAAGAAACTTCTGCTCAACAAAGCAAACAACAGAGTTAAAGACAGTCTGTGGAATGAGAGAAAATGATTCCTCCAACAAGGAGTAATACTCAATATAGCAGTGACTTCGGTGTGACCATGAATTTGGAACTATCCATTGGAGCCAGGTGGTCTCATCAGTAGGCATACAGGTGAATACAACGACTGCGCCTCCTCCAGAATCCATCAGTAGTGAAGCGTTCGGTAGAGTTCTGTAAGCACCTCCCAGATCCATGACTGACTACTGACAAGTTTAGTTTAGTCTTGTGCAGCCCCGGTGTTGACAGTCTTAGCTGCTGTGAGATATGGTTGTAATGTCATGCCCAGAAGACAGCACTTTGAAGCCATTCTCCCTATTTCCCAGTTCTAACATTCTTTCCACCTCCTCTTCCACAATGTTTCCTGCTAACTACTACATATTTTTTAAACTGATACATGTAAAAAGAAACAAAAATTGAGTATAAGAAACAGTCAAATGGATTTTTTTAGAGACAAAAAGGTATACATGGGCAACATTTTAAGCGGAATATTACATTGTTAAAGATTCTGAGAGATGTGCAAATATGAAGAGTGTGACTATGTTGAACACTGGGCTAATGTCTTTGACAGTGGCAAGAGAGGCCTAAGTTGGATTTGGGTTAGACATAATATCAGTTTCAAAGGCAGGACTGAAGAGAATGAGGGTTGGCAGGAGAGTCTGCAAGGAGGAAGCAACGTCTACATACAAATTCCCTTCAAACCCTGGCTGATCCCTGAACAACACATAAATGGCTCTTAGATGCTCAATGAAAAATAATGGCTGGAAGCCAAAAAAGTAAGCCTAAAAAATATTTTAGTAAAACAAATTCATAGTTTCTTAGAAGATGGTTGGCTATACACAGGCAGTCTGCTAGAATCTCTGGGGGAAAACCAAACTGAATATTGGAGAACAGCTACCAGAAAAGCTGGGTGACAGCTGAAAATCTCTAACCCATTAACAAAGTAAAATAAAATTACAAAGCAGAATGGGGGAAAACCCAGAGTTCATTCTGTAAAGATTTTCTTTTTTTAAGAATTTTCTTTTATGGGGGCTAGAGAGATGGCTCAGCAGTTAAGAACACCGTTCTTACAGAAGACCCAGGTTCAAATCCCAGCACCCACATGGCAGCTAACAACTGTCCATAACTCCAGTTCTAGGGGATCTGACAGCCTCTTCTGTCCTCCTCGGGCACTGCATAACACAGGTGAACTTACCTACATGCAGGTACAACACTCATACACACAAAATAAAAATAATAAATGAAATTTTAAAGTAAGAATTTTCTTTTATTTTAAATTATGTGTGTATGTGTATGTGGGGGTGGGGGGGAGTATGTACACTTGAGCACAAGTGTTTGCAGAAACCAGAAGAGGACATCAGATCCCTGGAGCTGGAGTTACAGGCAGTTGTGAGCCATCTGGCATAGGTGTTGAAATCCAAACTCAGATTCTTTGCAAGAACAGTAAGAGCTCTTAACCACTAAGCCATCTCCCCACACCTTTTCATTGGTGAGCTCCCTGAGAAGTGAGAAGGAATGACCAGAGCCACATTTAAGACAGAAAACCTAGGAAAATCAGTAGTGAACTCTCAGAAACTGATGCCTAGGGGTTGAAGAGGCAAAAGTTACATTTGGCAGAACGAGGAGAAGCTTCAGGAAAACCTCTTCTTGCATTCAACTCTCAACACTGGCAGTGATGAGAGGCCATCTGAAAGACCCCCCTGCTAAGTCAGGGACTTGGTAGGCCCCAGACCTTCTGTGAACAGCACTTTTGGGGAAACTCAGAGTGTCATGGTCTACACACTGAAACCTAGACAGCAGACCACCACTAGCTTGTAGGAGCTTTGAATTAAAACCACACAGCATTCAGTAAGGTGGCAACCTGGACAAAGTCAGTGTCTTTGGGGGAATATAGATTCAGGTTCTAAGTGACAACATGGGAAAGGTATAGCATTCACATCTGGAGTCATGAAGGACCACCCAGATGTGTGACTAGCATCTGTGACCTAAACGTTCAAAGGATTGCCTAAGGTGTGAACAGCATTTGCAATCTGATGCCTAAAGAATGAGCCAGAGGTGTAACCAGCATCTATGACCAGATCTGTGCAGGACAGACCACTGGCAGTGGTATCATCAATGACAGACCATGCAAACAACTGCCCAGGGGTGTGGTAGGCATCTGAATAGCTCAGGAAGGACCATCAAGAGAGTCAATCCCTAGGCAGCACACAGGGAAATTACTTTCAGATTCTAGACTCTACCATTCCAGTTCTCTCCTCTCACATTTATTCCTCCTTTATTTAATAGCAGTGTCCATTTAGCAAGCCAGCTCTGTCCAGATCTCCTCTTCTCTTTCTGTTTTTTGCTTCTCTTTCTCCTTCTTCCTCTTCTTCCTTCTCTTTCCTCCTCCTCCATTCTTGACATTTTTTTCCTTAAAAATTATTTCACATTTATTTAGTTATTTACTGCGTGCATGTGTGTGTGTGTGTGTGTGTGTGTGTGTGTGTGTGTGTGTGTGCGTGCATGCCATGCACGGCACATGTATGGCAGTCAGAAGACAATTTGAAGGAGCTGTTTCTCTCCTTCCACCATGCGGGGCTCAGGGACTGATCTTGGGTCTTTAGGTTTGGCAGCCAGCACCTTTACCCACTGAGCCATCTCACCTGCCCTTACTTCTTTATATTTTCATTTTCATTTTAATAGGCCTTTTTCAAAGAACACAGGCCAACAAGATTGTGAGATCTCCATGTCTCAGCTTCCTGACAGAAGGTAGTCTTTAGGGTTATCTGATTACATTTCTCAACCTCTCTCTTTTTTATTTTACCTTTAGTTAAAACTGTCTCGTCTCTTCCATTCGATGTCCCTAATGTCAAATCTTTCTATTTACTTTTTCTCTGTCAATCTCACTAATCACATGTCTTTCACTGCTTTTTTGTTTCTACTCATACCCACAATAACTACTGTATTGCACTCTCTCTAGCCCAGGGCTCAAACTCTGTCAGGTGACGGCATCAACTGACAAGAAACTTGAAAAAAATAGAAACTGGCTTCTTCCTATGAAAAAGTCTTACCTAATACATTTTTAATGAAGCCCATAGAATTTTAATCCACTGTGATGAGTAAAAATAGACTGAGCTAGGTTAAAACGGAAGACAATAATGAGAAAAGAAGGGTGTCAGTCAGAAATCTAAGACTCCCAAATGAGCAAAGGAGGAAATACGAGATAACAGGACAAAGAAAGACAAGAAGGTCAAAGAAACAAAGAGAAAGAAAAAGAGAGAACCAAAAATGATGAGCCTACAAAGGCAGGGGAGAGAAAGAAACAGGGACCGGATCAAGAGCTGAGGGAGAAAATCACACACAGCCAACAGAACAGATGAGAGACACAAATATCAACACCAAGGAAGTGGAGTCAGTCCACTCTTCAACTCTCTTTCCAATTCTATCCATCCATCCTGGAAACCAACAAGCAAATGTGGCACAAGACACCAAATCTAAACCACGTCTACTTTTAGGGAGATGAGCAACCAGGGATTGTGCTGAGTGTACCCAGAAAGGACGGAAATTTCTAGCATGAAAAAAAAGCTGCACCTGTCTATCAACCTCCTCACCTCCCATCTGTTTGTAGTTCCCTTCCCAAACTGCCTGTGAATTAGCCATGCTGGGAAGATATTGACACTCACAATGACTTCTGAACTAGAGAGGGAACAGGACCAGACCCACAGCCTCCTTCTTCCCCTCCAGCCACTGAGGCTCCTTGGCCTTGTTCAGAACTCTACCCACTCTGAGGAAATGCCCTGTGCTTCAGGTCCTGACTCCCACTTACTCAGGGACACGATCTTCTCCACCTCTGCTTCAGGCATGGAATGGAGTCAAGTATATAAAAGTCAGCAGTAAGTGTCTGGTAAATGAATAAAGTGCCCTAGCTCTATGCACATATGTATACACACACAGAGGCATCATGCATTTACCGTTTATATAGACATAAACCTTAATAAAGAAATTTGTTCATAGTTAAAACAAAAATGTTCTAGTAGCTTCCAAATAAATCTATTCTCTCTTTAGTATTCTCAGTCTCAGTGATGCCATCTTAATTCAAACTGTTTGCCCAGTTAATAAAAACACTTCCACAGACAATTAGGTCTGCTGCCCTCAGCTTCTAAACCCCTCCTACTTTACCACCCATGCCCTCTTTCCATACGGGAAAGAGAAAAAAAAAAAATCATACTTCTCCACCCCTACAATGTTGTCAGTAATCTTTTTTATCAAATCACTATTCTTCATAAGACAACTGTTCTACTTTGCTTTCTGTTACTATGATACACACTGACCAAAACCAACTTGAGGAGGAAAGGTTTTAGTACATCTTAGCTACAGTCCATCATCTAGGGAAGCCGGGGCAGGAGCTCAAGGCAGGAACTTAGAGGCAGGAAATGAAGAAGAGACCATGAGGAATGCTGCTTACTGTCTTGCTTCCTCTGGCTTGCTCAGCTACACTTCTTACACAGCCCAGGCCTACCTGCCTATGGATAATACTGCACAGCCAGTGATTAAGAAAACACCTCACAGACATGACCACAGGCCAGTCTGACCTGGGAAATTATTCAGTTGAGGTTCCCTCTTCCCAAGTGACTCTAGTTGATGTCACGTTTACAAACACTAACCAGCACAACAACCTTGATAAACATCTAACACCCTATTTTGGTACTGGGGACTTTCCCAGTTACACCTCAACACACTACCTCAGAGTCATTTCCTGCCCTTTCACTCCCCTTCTTTATCTCCATCAAATTCCTCATCATTCCCTAAAGACTTCTGCCCCTCCCTTCCACCAAAGATGTTCACATTTCCTTTTCCTTTCCTTTCTCTAAACACAGATTTAAAAAAAAAATCTCAGTTGCATCTCATTCCTGAATCTGATCGCTGAATGTAGGAAGAAGTAGTCGTTCCTGTCTCTAGGTTCCCAAATGTCCTTGAACATGTATCTATTAGTACTTATACCATAACTTTTGGTCAACATTTACCATTACATTGTGAGTTGTACAAGTACAGACTGTTTCATTTACATCCTTATTAGCACAAAATCAGCTCAGGGAATGCCCCAAATACTGAAGAATGAATGAACATACCTTTCTGTGCTTTGATCAGCTGCTTTCCAACTTCTAGAGTCACATAGGCAGTGCCATTTAGAACTATATCAGTTATGGTCTTCCAACCATTAGGAGAGAGTCTTTCACTGGGAGAAATAAAATTCCCTGCCGCATTGTTTATCACGACCTAATAAACGAATAAGGCAAGTTCTAGAAACTTTCTGATGATGAAGAATATTTACTCTGCAAGGCTTTCATACCTGAAGCACTCCAAATAATATAACACAGCTAAGTTCGTAATCAGGTATGAAACAAGTCCATGAGATTGGTTCAGTTTTATGTTCTCAGGTCTGTAAAAATATCCTGTTATTTTCCAATCTCAGAATTCTAACCTCTGTCTTTAAATTACAGTAGACTCTATTAAAGTAAAGAAATGTGGATTAAACATATTTACTATGTAACCACACTTCACTTCAAGTAATGACAAGAAAAGTCTTCTGAGTCTAGTATGTTTTTGCACACTTGCAAACCCAGTATTTGGAAGGCTGAGACAAGAAGACTGAGAATTAAAGGACAGCCTGAGCTATACAAAAAGCTCCACATCAGCCTGTGCTACATGCAGAAAGAGACCTGTCCCAGCCTCTACCCACCCTAGCCTCCACACAGAACCTTTTAAATTTTGCTGTCCTTTTATCTCAAGTTACAGAAATTCTCTGGTGGCCTGCTTCTTCATCGCCAGTAAAGGTTCTGCTGAATTCAATAGCAGATTCAGTAGTATTGATTTTTTTCTGAAAATACCTTTAACATAGGAAAGTGCTCTATTTGGGACTTCTGGATGCAATGGTTTCTCTCTAATAAATAAACCAAGTAACAGTAAAACACCATTTACCTCTCAGGGCTGGGGTGGAGAACTATGGGATTTCCTGTAGTTTAGTTTGTAGTATTCTCCTCCACTGAGGGACAAGTGAAAGTTGTTCAGAAAAGCAAAGCAAAGCCAATCAATCATTTAAACTAGACACTGTGCTCTGCGATAGCTGCTCTCATTGTTTTATAATCTTATTAAATAAAGTGAAATTATGTTTGTTCCATAGTTATAAATGTGTTTTTTAAGTATTCCTGTGAGGTAATAGTGTAATAATCCATCTACTCTTTTCTCTGTTTTAAGCAGAGCTGCCATCATCCCAGGGAAAGAAAGTAAGCACTGTTCAGCCCAGCTCTCGCTGGTATCAGTAGTGCATTTCCTTTGTGCATGGTACTTTCAACATCAAAGACCTTGTGCTTGGCTTCAGCCCCATTACACTTACATCAGGATGCCCTGCAACTCTGATCAGCTCCAGCACAGTGTTATGCACCTTATCAGGATCCCTCACATCACACTGAATCGCATGAACCTGCAAAAAAACAAAGAGAAAAAAGAACCCTGTGATTTCTAGGCTTCCTAACCCAAAACATAAGCAAATTATATAACTACATTATGATTCTTAAATCTGATTTAAGTGGCTGCTTCTCAATGTACCTTATTTCCAGTCTGAGAAGAAATCTGTTCTGCAGTAGCTTTCAAAACATCAATATTCCTAGAAATAAACATAGGGAACTTTGAATGAGTTCTGAAATTCTTTCATATAATATTTTTCTTTTCAATTTCATAAGTTAAAGAACAGAGACAACAGCTCACAGAAAAGCATTTCTGAGAAAATATGAACATTATACTGACATGCAAATCTATGTGAATTAATTCATTCTTTAAAAGTTAAATTCAAGAGGCTGGAGAGATGGCTCAGTGGTTAAGAGACTGGCTGCTCTTGTAGAGGACCTAGGTTCGATTCCCAGTACACACATGGCTGGTAATTCCAGTTCCAGGGGAATGACCCTCTTCTGACCTCCTCAAGCATTGCACGACATGGGTGTACTTATACACATGCAGGTAATGTACTTATACACACAAAAAATAATAAGTAAAATATTTAAGAATAATAAATATTTTAAAAGTTAAATTCAACAATTTTTATATATCTAACACTAATCACCAAATTAGCCACATTTTTATTAGCTACTTTCACATTATCTACTTATCAATTCATTTCAGAGGTTTTTTTGTTTTGGTTTGTTTTTGAGACAGGGTCTCATGTAGCAGATGTTGGTCTTGAACTACCTATGTACTGGGCAATGACCTTGAACTCCTGATCCTCCTGCCTGTATCTCCCAAGTGCTGGGATTACAAGTGACTTACTCATCTATTTAAATTGTTTATTTGATTATAATAATTGCATTCATTCTTTTGTGCAATCCAGTTGCATGGAAAAATATATTCATGTTTTAATAAATTTGTAGGTTTCAGACTCAATTTATGGATTTGGATAACTTATGCATGTTCAGTCTTATATCCTTGAAAGAAACACAAAACAAACCGTGACTATAAACTAAGTATTAAAATGAAAATATTTTAAAACTCTTAGAAACACTGTGATTTTAACAACTGCAATGGCCAACTGGCATTTGTAAATGACATAATGACCACCATTCATGTAAGTACTTGATACACTTAAAATTTTACATCATCCAAAATTGTAGGAAGGGGCAAATTTTTTTGACAAGTCTCTAAAGCCCCAATTTGCATAGCTAACAAGAACTAGGATATGCCTAAATAAGAAAGACTTCCTATATGGCTTTACCCTTCCTGTATTCACTATAATAGATATTTTGAAATCCAATTCCTGGCATGCAGCTAATTATCAATAGAAGCAATAATAATATAGCCAGGCGTGGTGGCGCATGGCTTTAATCCCAGCACTCGGGAGGCAGAGGCAGGTGGATCTCTGTGAGTTCAAAGCCAGCCTGGTCTACATAGTGAGTTCCAGGACAGCTGGGGCTACAGGGGGACCCTGTCTCAAAAAGACCAAAAGGAAAAAAAAAAGAATCGTAATTATACCCATTAACAACAAGGCTTCAATATGGTACATTTTTGTTGTTTTTTTTTACTTTGTTCGGGTATCATTTGTTTGAGAGTAGCTCTCCTTCTCCCAGGCTGGCTTTCAACTTGCTATATAGCTGAGTATGGCCTTGAATTTCTGAACCCCTTGCAGCTACATTGAATGTGCTCGAATTAAAGACATATACCACCAGGCCTGGTTTATGTAGAACTGGGGATAAAACCCAGAGCCTCCTGCATGTTAGACAAGAATACTACCAACTGAACTACATCCTAAACCCTTCAATAAAGTTCATCACTTTATATGGGGAAAAGGTTCTGCTACATTGAGAAATGCAAACATTACCAGGTCCATAATTATCATTATTTTTGTATCTCAATTGTAACTGACTTTTTCCAAAGAGATGTATTTAATCAATCTACAGAATATTTCATATATGATGCAATTGAGCACCCTCACAGCATTTGCTTACTCTATATTTTTTTATTTTTACATTATGTGCATGAGTGTATTGCCTGGATGTGGGTAAGTGCACTCATGTCATGCAATGCCCTTGGAGATCAGAAGAGCGTACTGTATCCCCAGAACTGGATTTACAGATGGTTGTTAGCCACCATGTGGATGCTAGGAATTGAACTTGGGTCTTCTCAAGAGCAACCAGTGCTCTTAACCACCTCTCCAGTCCCGAAACAGTGGTTTTACTACTGAGGCACACACAGGTTCTTCAGAAGACTCTCCACTGACCCCTTAAGATCAGCTTACCGGCTGGCTATCACACACTGTGCACCCAGGCTGGACAGGAAGGTTGTCATTGCTTTGCCAAGGCCAGTACCTCCTCCAGTAATGAACGCCACTTTTCCTTGAAAGGCATCAGGTGGTAGCATAGGCTTTAGAAGGGGTGGGAAGAACTTAGACTGTGGAGCGTTGATGCTCTGATACAGTATTTTTGTTCCATAACTGAAAAACTAAAAAAGAAAAATAAATTGAAATTTGCACTTGTATATTTACAAAATACATGAAATTTAACCTATTTCTCACTGTACATGTATAATTATTGTACATAATCAGTTATTATTCTTCTGAATATTAAGGAACATAAGGAAGTGGTTAAAAAGCACTGGATCCAGATCTTAGACCATAGAGGGAAGACTGTCCCTCCTATTCATATAACCAGCAGCAAGCTCTTTAACTTCTTTGTTCCTCAGTTTCTTCATCTATAAAATGAGAACAACAAAAGCACCTTGATGGGACATTGTAGGAGTTTCATGAGTTAATATAAGTAAAATGACTACAGTATTTTACAGAGTCCTCACCTACACAGCATAGGTGAGGACTCTGGTATAAGAGGCAGCATTACCATTTGTAGGTGTTATGCTTAAGTTCACGTTTTAAAAAGCTAATATAACTGGGCTTGGTAGTGCACACCTGTAATCCCAGCACTTGGGAGATAGAAGCAGGAGGATCAGGAGCTCAAGGTTACAAAGCAAGTTGGGGTCTAGGGCTGGTTATATGAGGCCCTTTCTCACCCCCACCCCCAAACTGAAGCATTTTTGTCTCTTAAAAGAATAATTTGAGCTACACTTAATTCCAGGACTTGAGAGGCAGAGAGGTAGATCTCTGTGAGGTCGAGGCAGTCTGGTCTACATATAGAGCACTAGGCAAACTGGAGCTAGGAGACCCTGTCACAAAAAAATGAGAGAGAGAGAGAGAGAGAGAGAGAGAGAGAGAGAGAGAGAGAATAATTTGAGCCAGATGAAGTGGCACATACCAGTAATCCCAGCCATTCAAGAGGCTGAGGCAGGAGGATCACAAGTTCAATATCAGTCTGAGATACATAACACTACTTTATGAAAGAAAAAGAAAAATCTAGATAAAAATCTTTTAAAAATATATATGTCATTGCATTACTGAAGAAAATGATTTCAAAAGTCTATAAAACTTGTCAAATGCCTCTTAAAACTTAGAGGAGATAAATTATTCGTACTATATTTAAAATGAAGGGCAAACAATTCATCTTAAACTAAAATTTATTCCTTTTGCTCAATTTTGTATTTTCAGTTTATGACCAATTACTTGTAAAAATCAGGCAGGCTGATCTTTGTGAGTTCGAGGCCAGCCTGGTCTACATAGTGAGTCCCAGGACAGCTGGGGCTACAAGGAGTCCCTGCCTCAAAAAAGACAAAAAAAAAAAAAAAAAAAAAAAAAAAAAAAAATCACCATTCCCTCACATTTTAATTGTAAAAACAAACTTTAAGTGTATAACAAAACAAACAGTAAGAACATTCATTTAGTGGTTACCATGGTCAGGATTAGAAAACAAACTAATCACCACAGCCACATGAAATAGGTACTGTTTTTACCCTACTGTATAGGAAAGGCTCAGAGAGGTTATAAACATTGACAAAGTTGCAGGATCAAATTCAAACAAGGGCTGATGAGCTCTGAAGCCTCTCCTGTGACACCCTTGTATGTTGCCTATTTATCCTCTGAGCTTCTGTTAAGCATAATCATTATACCAGGAAATATATGTAACATTCCCCCATGAAATCATGGTTGCAAATCAAAACTGCAGAACCTATCATTTCCTGCTAGAATATTTCTGTAAGCAATATAAGCTTTAATCAGTTAATCCGGGATAGCTACAAATTTAGCCCCCCCCAAAAAAATTAGAATTGTGGTCAATGACTTAAACTGAAATTACATAAGAAAGTACTTATGTTGTAATCTTCAGTTAAAAGTATATACAGTATGCTCTTAGGGGCTGGAGAGATGGCTCAGTGGTTAGGAACAGTGACTGTTCTTGCAGAAGACCTTGGTTCAAATTCCACCACCCAGATGGCAGCTAACAACTGTCCGTAACTGCAGTTCCAAGGGATCTGACAGCTTCTTCTGTCTTCCACAGGCATTGCACAACACAGGTGTACTTACCCACATGCACACAATACACACATACACATAAAATAAAAATAAATAAAATATTTTTTAATTAAAGGATATACAGTATGTTCTTAACTACAAGTAAAAAAAAAAATGTTTAGGAGCTGGAGACATGACTCAGCAGGATCCCAGGACCCATATCATAAGCTGGGCATTCCCAGGATGGCCTGTAAACCCCAGCACCAACCAGGCTGAAACAGGAGGATTGCTGGGGCTTATGGGCCAGCCTTGCTAAAAAATGTGAACTCAGATTCAGCAAGGGACCCTGCCTAAAGGAATTAAGTAGAGAGTGGTAGAATGTCCAAGGCCCTTCTCTGGCTTCCATGCACAAACACACAAGTGCATACACCACACATACACACACACACACACACCACTCATACACATACCCACACATAAAATCACGCCTTTAATCCCAGCTCTCTGAAGGCAGTGGCAGGCAGATCTCTTTGAGTTCAAGGCCAGCCAGGTCCACATAGTGAGTTCCAGGCCAGCTGGAGCTACAGCTGGAGCCTCAAAAAGACCATAAATAAATAAATAAATAAATAAATAAATAAATAAATAAATAAACCAATCAATCAACCAATCAATCAGTCAGTCAATCAATGTTTAGACCTGTAGGCTATAGCTCAGTTGGTACTGTGCTTGTCTAGTATGCATAAAGACCTGGTTTGATCTCCAGCGCTGTACAAAAAGCTAGGTGTAGTTTCACACACCTCTAATCTCAGTACTTTGAGGGAAGAGGCAGGAAGGTTAAAAGTCAAGGTGAGCCTCAAACACATAGCAAGTATGAGGCCAACCTGTCTCAATAAGTAAGTAAATAAATATGTTCAGAAAAAGACTAGAAGGAAATAACATTAATAAACATGGCAATGTCCCCTGTAGACTTCGCTCACAACAAAGTCTTATGTCAATTCTCTTGTCTTCCTCAGTTCATACATGAGGAAACTAAAGCCACAAAAGGTCATGTAATCTACCTTTAAAAATAATAGTTAATAGTACAGTTACGACTCAAATCCAAGATCTTCAGAGTCTCTCCTGTACTTTGGTTATTATCTCTACAAAATGGGATTATGGGTGATTTTTCTGTTTGGTTAGTTTTAAGTATTCAAAATCTATCCAGAAAGTATGATTTGATTTCAGAATCAGGAAAAACCATATTGAAAGGCAAATGTGCAGATCTGGTTATGTCTCACTCTTCATCATGTCTTTTAGCATCAACTGACAAAGCTGGTTTTCCCTCTGTATCCTTCAGCCACAGCACAATAATCCAGGCACCCTTCAATAATCTTTTCCTTCATAAACAGCAGATTTACTTAACACTGCAGAACCACCTCCAGAACTGCTCCATTAAGATGATGAATCAGGGGCCTAGAGAGATGGCTCAGTGGTTAAGAGCACTAGCCGTTCTTGCAAAAGACCCTGTTTCGAATCCCAGAATCCACATGGAGGCTAACAACTGTCCATAACTCCAGCGCCAGGGGCTATGACACCCTCTTCTGTCTTCCAAGGGCATTGCACAACTCAGGTGCACTTACAAACATGCAGACATAACACTCACACACATAAAATAATTTCTTTTTGCATTTTTAAAAAAGATGCTGAATCAGGAAGTTTGCATAAGTAGGCTGGTAAATTTTTCAACACCCAAGAATAATGTTCCAAAGGCTCCACCATGAACTTTTATTTATTTAGTGTTAATCTATACAGGAAACTTGAGGTTTTTGAAGGATCAAATAGTTGCATAAAAACATTCTAAATGTATTTAAAAGTATTTTTTTATTTTAAATTTTTATTTTCATTTTTTGTGTGTATGAGTGTATTACCTGCATGTAGGTAGATGCACCGGTCTCATGCAGTGCCTGAGGAGGTCAGAAGGGGGCCTAAGATCCCCTGAAACTGGAGTTTCGGATGTTGTTGTTAGATGCCATGTGGGCACTGGGAATTGAACCTGGGTCCTATACAAGAGCAGCCAGTGTTCTTAACCACTCGAGCCATCTTTCCAGCCCTTATTTAAAAGCATTTAATCAACCTCCTGACTGGTAGAGGATGCATATAAGGCTAAAAATACCACATTTGAGCTTTACAATTCCTATGTTCAAGAAACAGATTACTACATAGGTCAAATTAAAGTTTATTTGATTTGATCTTACTAACCTTCTGATTTCCTTTCCTTCCACTGATAATGAAAACCTTGACTTGCTATTTTAGTTCACATTATATCTGACAATTTACAGCACATAAATTCAGTAAAGAGGGAAGGAGAGAGCCATACCACAGTGCTCCTCTGACCGCTACATGCTCATGGTAGCATATGTACACACTCCCTCACAGTAAGAATAAATAAATAATAAAGTTTTTAAAACTCAAATTCAACTGGGTGTGGTAGCACACGCCTTTAGTCCCAGCACTCGGGAGGCAGAGGCAGGTGGATCTCTGTGAGTTCAAGGCCAGCCTGGTCTACATAGTGAGTTCCAGGATAGCTGGGGCTACAGGGAGACCCTGTCTCAAAAAGACCAAAAACAAAACGAAATGAAAAAACCCTCAAATTCATACAAAAGCTTTACAGATGGCACTTTAACTATTATATAAAGTCAGTTTGGTAAAAACTTGTCTTGTTTTTCAAGGATAAGCTTGGAAAGATGCTTATCTTTATATTCCCACAGCATTTCCTGGATTCCCTACATACACCATCAAACTGAGGGGTGGGGGTGGTTAACTATTGGTAGATTAATTTTTATACCTGACAAAAAAATCTTATTTTTAGTTTAGGATTTTTTAACTTTAAATTTTTATTTTAAATTATGTGTATTTGGGGAGGGGGGTGCGGGGGGGGGGGGTATGTGCTTGTGCCTGCAGTTACCCACCAAAGCCAGAAGAGTTGCCAAATGACTCATCCCCCAGGAGCTGAAGTTACAGGCATAATTTTCTTAACTTATTTTTCCCCCTTAGAGGGTCACTGAAAAAAATGTTAAAACAAAACAAAAGCTTGGGGGACAGGGGTGGATACCTCTAGAAGGGGAATCTAAATATAGCTTAGGTTTGACTTTTTGTTTCATTTTTATATAGATTCATTTTGTGAAAATTCAAAGATGGAGTCATTCTTGTCACATCCCACAAAAATAGGGTGTTGAGGGGCCTTGTTTAAGGATAACACTGCTCAGGGAAGCCTGTTTCAGGAGCAGAACCAATCCAAGGAAACAGCCTACTCCATCTTTCTTAGAAGTACAGAGCTATCAACTGTGACCTTCAGACTAGTTTTGATAGCTGCCAACTAGGGATTGTTGACTTTTAAAAGTAGGTGAAAGGCCAATAAACTTTCTTCCAAAATAATCTTAGATTTCCCCATTCTAATAACCTTCCCACCCGGTCTCCCTTGTTCTCTGGACTTATCAGAGGTTTCCCAGTCTGTCACTGTGTCTTGGAACACTAGCTCCTTTTTATTATTATTATTTCCCTGTCAACAGATTGTATTAATGATTAACATAACACATACATGGATATTCTCCATAAAAAATAGACTTCAGAGAAAGCACTTTGTTTCTCCCCCAGTCCCAACCCTCCCTGCTGAATGAGCTTGCTGGGATGTCCTTTCCTCCTTTTCTCCCTCTGTCCTTTCCTCCTTTTCTCCCTATTTATGTAGGCAAACTTGAAACGAGCAAGATTGTGAAAACTGAAAACCAGGTTCCAGAGACCTGAGAGATGGCTCAGCGGGTAAAGGTTCTAGCCAACAAGACTGATGAACAGAGTTTGTCGAGGATTTCACCAGGGACCCACATGGTGGAAGGAAAGATTTGACTCCCCCTCTGACATCTACCTGCGCTATGGCACCCGCGTGACCACACACATAAACACACAAAAATTAAGAGTAAACAGAAAGTTTTTGTTGTTCTTCTTAAAAAAGAAAATCGGGCACCTTTCTATACCCTTTCTAGTCCACTTGATAATGGAATAGGACTGCAGCCCAGTCCCTCAGACCCCTCCTTGACTGGACCTAAATGTTGTATCCTTTCTCCAGGGACCTCCCTATGTCCTGGCCTCTCTCCTTGTAACCAAGACCCCAGCCCTCTCCTCCCTGCGCCCCATGCCCCTGTCCTCGCTCTCCTCCCTGCACCCTAGACCCCTGTCCTTCGACACTTCTCTGTGCCCCAGGACTACCCCCTAGCCTCTGACACCTCCCTGCACCCCAGGACCCCTGGCCTCGTCACCTCACTGCACCCCCAAACCCTGTCCTCTCTCGCATGCCTGCGCCCAGGACCCTGTCCTGGAACACTTCTCCCCGCCTTCGGGAGCCGTAGCCTCTGACATCTCTCTGCACCACAGGACCCTTGCCTGGCCTCTTCACCCCATTGCGCCCCGAACTCACGTCCTCTCTTCCCGATCGCGCTGAGGCCCTCGTTCTCTCCTCCCTGCGTCCGGAGACCCTATTCTCTCTTGGCACCCTGCGCACCCGGAGCCGAGTCCTCTCTCTGCTCCCAGCGCCCTCTCCCCGAGCCCCTGGCCGCCGCCTCCGGGAGCCCGCCAGGCCCTCACCCTCCCCGCGCCGTCTTACCCGCTGAGGACCCGGGCTCCAGGGCCGCAGCGACACGCGAGCAAAGAACACATGGCTCATCAAGGACATGTCTGGGGCAGAACTCTGTCCGGAAAGTGGCAGCAGGGGCTCGGGCGGAAGTTCCAAGTAGAGCGGCGGGTGGACGCGGCCCCGCCTTGGCCTGGAGGGCGGGGTACTGCGCGCCCCGGACGCCTCTTCCTTGCTTCTTCCCCGCACTCTTACTGCGTTAAATTCAGATGCTGATTGCACGGTTTTAAATCATCCTGTGATCAGTTTAATTCTCCAGAAAATTGCATATTGCAATACAAAGTGATCTCCCCTTGTTTCTCACTGTATAGAGAGTATATATCATCAGGCAGGCAGCAGGGTATTAACGAAGTTTTGAGGGAAGACAGGATTCTGGAAAATTGCATATTGCAATACAAAGTGATCTCCCTTTGTTTCTCACTATATAGAGAGTATATATCATCAGTCAGGCTTCAGGTAGGCAGCAGGGTATTAACGAAGTTTGAGGGAAGACAGGATTCTATCCTATACTCCATGTCTAGCACAATAAATAGTAAGTGGTTAACAAACTTATTTGTCCAATAAATAAACAAGTCCAGAGAATGTTGGCATTTTCCTAGTTAGAAATCTCAGGCTTGAGTGATGAGATGGCCCAGAGGGTTAAGATGCTTGCCACCAAGTCTGACAAACTAAGTTCAATACCCTGGAGCCTTGAGGTGGAAAGAGAACCAATACCTGCAGGTTGCCTTCTGACCTCCAAACACTTGATGAAACACATGTCCCACCCAACATAAAAAAAACTAGCAGACTTGAAGATCATTGAGATTAGACCTCCCCCCTTTATAAATGTGTGTTCTTTTTTTATATTTTATTATTTTTTATGTGTTTGAGTGTATTGCCTGCATGTATGTAAGTGCACCCATGTCGTGCAATGCCCACGAAGAGAGCATCAATCCACTGTAATTGGAGTTACAGATAGTTGTTAGCCACCATGTGGGTGCTGGGTATTTAACCCAGCTCCTGTGCAAGAGCAGCCAGTGCTCTTAACTGCAGGGCCACCTCTCCAGCCCCTCTTTTTTTCTTCTTCTACAATTTATTTCTTATTTTTATTTATTTTATTTTGTTTTGTTCATTTTATTTCCCTAAAATTTATTTTATTTATAAATTTGGAGGGGGGCATATTGGGAGTTTTTGCTTTGGCCAGAACCAGGGGATCCTTTGGAGCTGAAGGTACAGGCCTTTGGTTGTATCACCAGTCTTGGGTGCTGGAAACTGAACTCTGATCCTCAGTGAGAGCAGAAGCCCTTTATTTTTGCTTTGTTTTGTTTTTTGGTCTTTTTGAGACAGGGTCTCCCAGTAGCCCCAGCTGGCCTGCTGGCCTGGAACTCACTATGTAGACCAGGCTGGCCTTGAAGTTACAGAGATCCGCCTGCCTCTGCCTCCTGAGTGTTGGGATTAAAGGAGTATGCCACCATGCCTGGCAACCACCAGTTATTTACTGGTATTGAGGATGTACCTGTCTCTGTACTTCATTGCTTAGCATCATCTGACACACGGAGGATCTCAAATATTTGCTAATTGGCATCTTGTTAAATAAATGACAGGTATAAACAATTCTTTCATCATAGAAATATTAACTTATAAACTCATTGACACACATCCGTTATCAAGCATCTTCCAAACTCTTCACTCCCATGTACTGGCTGGTCTTGATGACAGTGTATACAAGTGATCTCCCCTTGTTTCTCACTGTATAGAGAGTATATATCATCAGGCAGGCAGCAGGGTATTAACGAAGTTTTGAGGGAAGACAGGATTCTGGAAAATTGCATATTGCAATACAAAGTGATCTCCCTTTGTTTCTCACTATATAGAGAGTATATATCATCAGTCAGGCTTCAGGTAGGCAGCAGGGTATTAACGAAGTTTGAGGGAAGACAGGATTCTATCCTATACTCCATGTCTAGCACAATAAATAGTAAGTGGTTAACAAACTTATTTGTCCAATAAATAAACAAGTCCAGAGAATGTTGGCATTTTCCTAGTTAGAAATCTCAGGCTTGAGTGATGAGATGGCCCAGAGGGTTAAGATGCTTGCCACCAAGTCTGACAAACTAAGTTCAATACCCTGGAGCCTTGAGGTGGAAAGAGAACCAATACCTGCAGGTTGCCTTCTGACCTCCAAACACTTGATGAAACACATGTCCCACCCAACATAAAAAAAACTAGCAGACTTGAAGATCATTGAGATTAGACCTCCCCCCTTTATAAATGTGTGTTCTTTTTTTATATTTTATTATTTTTTATGTGTTTGAGTGTATTGCCTGCATGTATGTAAGTGCACCCATGTCGTGCAATGCCCACGAAGAGAGCATCAATCCACTGTAATTGGAGTTACAGATAGTTGTTAGCCACCATGTGGGTGCTGGGTATTTAACCCAGCTCCTGTGCAAGAGCAGCCAGTGCTCTTAACTGCAGGGCCACCTCTCCAGCCCCTCTTTTTTTCTTCTTCTACAATTTATTTCTTATTTTTATTTATTTTATTTTGTTTTGTTCATTTTATTTCCCTAAAATTTATTTTATTTATAAATTTGGAGGGGGGCATATTGGGAGTTTTTGCTTTGGCCAGAACCAGGGGATCCTTTGGAGCTGAAGGTACAGGCCTTTGGTTGTATCACCAGTCTTGGGTGCTGGAAACTGAACTCTGATCCTCAGTGAGAGCAGAAGCCCTTTATTTTTGCTTTGTTTTGTTTTTTGGTCTTTTTGAGACAGGGTCTCCCAGTAGCCCCAGCTGACCTGGAACTCACTATGTAGACCAGGCTGGCCTTGACTCACAGAGATCGGCTGATGTCTGCTTCACAAATGTCGGGACTAAAGGCGTGGGCCACCAGAAGCCCAGTTCCAGAAGCTCTCTTAAGAGCTGAGCCATCTCTCCAGTCCCTAGGCTCTTATAATCAGCTTTAGAACCTACCTCCTCTATCCCAGGTAACACATTAATTTTAAGGAAGGAGAAAATATCTCAACTGCCCTCCTTAGAATTTAAAATACCATATGATGCACAAAGGCATCAGGGTTTTGCGGCCCCTTGAGGGAAGGCTATTTTGTCCTTGGAAAGCATTGTTATTTTTATAGATTTTTTTTCTTTATTTTTCATTTATTCATCTACATGATCTTTAGTCCAAAGAGTGGCATCTGAGCTAACATCCTTGTGACTATGCTGTGAAACCTGTTGGGATGTATAATAGACAACTGACTTCCTTGACCTAAAAGCTAAGAATGTTATCAGATAGCATCTTGGGCCGATAGCAGCAGAAACTTCCCCACTTTTCTATAAACCCCTACTCATATTTCTACCAATATATTTGAAAGTGTCTTGCTTTATACTGCCTTCTACTCTGTGCTCTATGTACACGATTACTGGGGATTAACTTGAGTGCCTGAGTATACATTAGTCAGGAAAGCTAATATTTGTCACCATAGTTCTCTGTGTCTGAATAGGAATAGCATCCTTTAGATAATTCCACGAATCCTCACAAGCGTCTGTGAGGTTTATGAGATATTAGCTTTCCATCACTGAGACAAAGTACCTCATACAAAGGAGGAAACGTTTGTTTTGGTTAACACTTTCAGAGGTTCTATGTGCTGAGATCCAAGTGTTTTCTACCTTTACTTACTCCATATTTATTGTGTGAAACAGTAGTTTTTCAGGCTGCTTTAGAGGCAGAATTTGATTCCATTTTGAGTGCAAATACAGAGATATAATGACCCCACATTGGCCTGGCACTACCCACGAGACACAGACTGAGAAATATCTTATTCCTAAAATAAGTAAAAAGGGTACTATGGTGATTTGAATGAGAATTTCCTCCATAGGCTCCAAGTATTTGAACACTTGGTCCCCATTTGGTAGCACTGTTTGGGGAGGGTCTTGGAACCTCTAGGAGGTTTGGCCTTGCTGGAGGAAGCACATCACTGGGGGTAGGCTTTGAAGGCACATAGCCTCATCCCACTCCCAGTCTGTCTGTCTGCTTCCTGGGAGTACTTGAAGATGTGAACTCTCAGCTTTCTGCTCCAGCTGCCTCCTGCCATGTCTCCCCTGACCATGATGGACTCTTCTCCCTCAGGAACTGTAAGCCCAATAAACTTTTCCTTCTATAAGTTGCCTCAGTCATGCTGTTTTGTCACAGCAACAGAAAAGTAACTAAAACAGGTATCAATATATGTTTATCAAAGTAAATTGAGACCATATGAGCACATGGGCACATTAAATCATACCAGAAAAAACATGTCCAGTAACTTATCCAACACACCAGACTGAGGAAAGTATATAACATCCTCACCTGCAACCCATAAAGAGGATACCTAACAATGTGAAATCCACAGCTCCCATCAACTTGTCATCTCATCACCCAGTGTGTCTATCAAGGGACAAACAGCCATAGAACAGAGGCTCCAGGTCAGCTTGATTCCATTTTGATATGTCCTACTTGAATTGCCATCTGTCTGACTACCCATCCATCCATCCATTTGTACCATCTGGACTAGTTGCTACCTCTGTGGTTTCCAGAGTTCTGCCCCTCACTCTGCAGTGCAACTTGACCCTGAGGCTCAGCTCAACTCTGATCCTGGCTTAACTTGGCTGTTGGGCCTCCATCAGACCTCTAACAAGATTCATTATGCAATTTCCAGGGAGAGCCCCTTTGCATCTCTATGAGTTTTCTGCTTTCCTCTAGTAAGGCCTCTTTAACATTTTTATTTTTATTTTTATTTTTTGCCATTTTGTTAACAGCATAGTTGATAGATGATAGATAGATAGGTAGATACATACATACATACATACATACATACATACATAGATGATAGATGGATGATGGGATATATTATTTACTACACAGACAGATTTACTATGTGATGTGTAGTTTGTGATTTGAGAGTTGATATTAGCAGTTGAGTTTGGGATAAAAGAACCTGTGGGTGTCTTGGTCCAGCTATCAAGCAAATCAGAACTTCTTGGCAAACTGAAGGCAATAAAACTGATGTAGCTTATGAATTTATTCTTATTCGATAAATGCTGCCATTGTGGAAATATATAAACATGTCCATCTGTATTTCTAATATAAGGTGTTCAGGAGACAATTTATGGCTGTCCCAGTTACTTCTGTGTCTATGATTAGAAGGAACATCATAAGAGGGACAGCATGTGGCAGAGCAGGCTGCTTACCTCATGTTGGCCAGGAAGCAGCAAGATAGAGGAAAGCAGGGGCCAAGGACTAAATTATCTTAAAGAACTCCCTAATGACCTTGTGAACTAATTATTTTTCTGGTGCTGTGATAAAATACCATGACCAGAAGCACCTTAAGAAAGAATGCTTATTTTGGCTTACAGTTTAGAGAGAGTCCTTGATGGTAGGAACCACTTGGCCGCAGACAGCTGTAGCAAGAATCTGGCTGATCACACCAGGTAACAAGAAGTAAACCGGAAGTGGGGGACATAAACACTCAAAGCCAGCCCCCAGTGATATAGTGACCTCCTAAAGGTTGCATAACATCCCCCAAACAGCATTATTAACTAAGGACCAAGAATTCAAATACATGAACTATGTGGGACACTTCTCAGTCAAACCATCACAGACTGCTTTTGTCAACAAGAAATGATATGATCTGAAGTGTGTTTTGTGTGTTTAATTAGCAATGTGCTGGCAGTGAATGAGAGGGGGTGCTAATGTTTTATGGCAGGTGCATGGAGGTGATAGGTGGAAATTGAAGGAAATGACTGTTCAGTACTTAGCACATGGTTAGAC
Source organism: Nannospalax galili (assembly GCF_000622305.1). NCBI lineage: Eukaryota > Metazoa > Chordata > Mammalia > Rodentia > Spalacidae > Nannospalax > Nannospalax galili. The sequence continues at coordinate 786,478 of NW_008332654.1, read as the reverse complement.
ATAAGTATAAATATATTAGAAGCTGATCTAAGGTAGGTATGGAAATCAGGATGTACCCTGCTCTAAGTTACTACATATTGTATGAAACACTGGTTTTCATGCTTTTGGCCTCAGTGACTCTGTTGTACAAAGCAGCATTTGATTTCATTTTGAGTGCAAATGCAGAGGCAGCAGGACTCTGCACCTCATTGTGATCATAGTTACTGCCATTATCTGAAAGGCACTACCTATGAGGGCACAGGCTAATTAATAACTTATTCCTGAAAACAAAAAGGTTCTACCTACAAAGTATCGAAGTAGATTGGAAACACAGAAACACATGGGCGTCCTAAAACCATTTTAGAAAACCCATGTTGGAGAACTTATTTAATACTCCAGACTGAGGAAGGGTGCAACACTGTATAAAGAGGAGGACACCTAACACTGAGATGGTAACAGCCTCCACCTACATATCATCTGATCACTCATAGGTAGAGAACTCCCAGCTGTCTCTAGGGCTTCAGTTCAGTCAGTGTTCATTGCTACTGTGGCATATTTGAACTGCCCTCAGTAGACTCATCTGTTCGTGCACTTGTTTGTCCACCTGGACATGATCCCATGCATCCCTATAGAAGATCCATAGGGATGGATCACCTTACCTCTGCAGCACAGTCCAAACCAGAGGCTGGCTCATCACTGACATCCTGCAGCTCAGCTCTGTGGACCTCCAGCAGTGACATTGTGGAAAAGTACAAACACCTGTTTCTGACATAGTGTCTGTACTCAACACTTGACAGTCTAAATATGAAGTTGGCTTTGGCATGAAATCTCCTTTTTTAACTGTTAATACCATGAATAGGATTGATAACCAACCAGCAATACAGTTAATTAAAATTCACATTACTTTGAGGATGTTTAAAATTCTCTCCATTCACAATTGGGAAAAGTGGATACTATAACATTCTGTGACACCACCCGCACTGCGCTATCCTCTCTGCACCACCAGGTGGCGCCCGCGGCGCACTCGGGCCACTTCTCTGCGTTTCAGGAGTTGGCAGAGTCCTGGGGAGCGCGCACGTCCTGAGCCCGCGCAGGTTGACGCGCAGTAGTTGCGCACATCGGCGAGCCGGGGTAGGTAGCCGCACGTCCCGCGGGGTCTGAGGACCAGGACCAATGTGGAAGCTGCTCCCGGCCGCAAATGCGGCCCGAGGTAAGC
>NW_008332654.1:771438-785237 GCF_000622305.1 Nannospalax galili | reverse complement strand
GGGGGGGGGGGGGGCCGTGTTGGCCGGGGGGGGGGGGGGGGGGGGGGGGGGGGGGATGGGATGCGGAGTGAACTTCCGGCCGGTCCTCGCCGTCTTCCGGCGTCGCCTTAGCGCCCACCAGTGGAAGCGGCTGGGAAGGCGGGAGGCTGGAGCAGAGGCCGAGCCAGCCCTGGGAGGCGGGGGTTGGGGCGAGGTTCTTGGCTCTCGGGTTGCCCAGGTTGGACCCGCTCGGGCTCACCGCGGCGGTAGTGACAGCTAGAGGGTGAGCTCTTAGGGAAACCCGCTGTTAGCAGTGGCGGCCAGCCAGGGATGGCAGAACCTGTCCCGAGCCTGCTGCTTCTGTGGACACATGGCATACCGAACAGTTTGAAGTTTTGTTGCACAACTTTACCACCTAAGATCGGAACAGTGGGGAAAGTTGATTTCCGCCCATTTTGCGCTCTGAAACTGTGATGGAAAATGAAGCAGGTACCTGTTGAGTGTTCTCCGGAAGGTAGGCGAGGAGGCAGTTTACTAATAGGAAGGTATATGGAAATAAATACTCAAAGTCTCAAAGAGATAGCCTCGTGGTTGGCGCACTGTGAAGGGAGAATACAAATTTTGTGTTGGTGGGCCTAAAAGGGGCTGTCAGTAAATAGCTTCGAGGCTAGCGGCCTCTATTTCTGTAAGGTGTCTAAAAAAATTCTAGACGTGATGGTGTTGGCTTATAATTCTGGCACTTGGGATATGGAGGCAAAAATCCTCAGCTACATAGTTTGAGGCCAGCTGGGAGACCCTATCTCAAAACAGCCTGGCACATTTAATAGTTTGAGGGAAGGATTAATGAATTAGGCAGCACCGTGAACCAGGAGCGAGAGGTTCACAGAGTTCCACACCACACCTTGGCCAGGCAGTAATAGAGGCAGAAAATGGAAGGGACATATGAAAACCAGCTTAATTGGTTTACCTTTGCAGTTGCCTTATTTGGGCATAGTGTAATGCAGTAGTTAAGTACATGGACAAAGTCTGATAGGTTGTCAGTCTGTAGTGGGCTTATACCTAGCTGTTAGAAAAATGTACTCTTAGATTGTACTTAACTTCAACGAGGCGGGTTATCAGCGAGGCGGCTTTAACCCTCACTTGAGAAGGTATCAGAAGAAATATTTATGCCTCTAGCAACAATGGCTGAGATGCTTCTCAGAATCTCATGGAAGCTATTGGCCCAATTCTCTTTCAGCCAGTCACCCTTGTGTTATGTCAAGCTAACAGAGTATTTTCTTTCCTTGGAAATGTCCAGATTAAGAATTTCTGGTAAACTGTGATGGTGCCTGCTTGTAACCCCAGCTCTTTGGAAGTTGAGGCAGGTGGATCATGAGTTTGAGGTCAACCTGGGCAACATAGCGAGACCTCTCAAAAATGAAAAAGAAAAACACACCTGTATCTGACTGCCAGGATAGAAAACAAAAATATACTGTTACAACAACAGTTTATGATTTACAACTTTTTAAAATTAATAACCATTTTCTGTTGATTTGAAATGCTACTGTTAACATTAAAACAAAATTCCCCCGAATATGTACCTGTATCTAATCTGGATGTGAGTGTATCTATCTATATTGCTTTTTCTTGGTCCATTATCATGCCTTTTGATTTCTGTAGCTTTGTTTCATATTTTGCCATCTTATCGGGCAAGTTCCTGTAATATTTATTCTAATTTTTTTCTTGCCCACCTTATTTTTAATGTATTTTCCCAATGAGTTTTTTAATTCACTTAGTCAAGTTCCCAAATTAGTAGTGTGGTTTTTATTTCCTAGTGCATCAAATTTATGTTAATTTGGAAAGTATTGATTCAATATTGCTTTCCTTTTGAAAAAATTATAGAGGCTTCCTTCTATTTAGATAATCCTTGTAGCCTTCGTTGAGATTTTGTTAGGAAAAAACTCCACGTTTGATATATATTCTAACTTGATATATATAATACCGAATTGTTTAACATTTAAATTGCAAAATACAATATGCACTGTACCATGCACATGTGTGTGTTGTGTGTATGTATATGTACCTTCAATGTATTTATTTTTGTTTTCCCTTAGGAGAACCATACAGATTTTTGACTGGTGTAGAATACATTGTTGGAAGGAAAAACTGTGCCATCCTAATTGAAAATGATCAGTCAATCAGTCGAAGTCATGCAGTGTTAACGTCAAACTTTTCTGTAACAAATTTGGTATGCTGCTAATTTTGTTTTACTATATTGTAAGGGATTAGATAAAACAAAAAGTAACAACAATAGAAATCCCACATGTAATTAGGAGTACTAGTGGCATTTAATAGGAAGTTTCTACTTGAGTATTTTACTTATTCTTTAAGTGATTTCAAAACTCAGAGGTGCTAATAAACATTTTGTTTTAGCTTTTCTTTGCTGCTATGGAATATCTAAGATAATTTAAGGAGGGAAACATTTATTTTTGATTCATGATTTCAGTCGACATTATATTGGGGTCTGTGGCCAGTGCAATACATCATGGAGCATTTATAAGAGGCCGCTTAACCTCCTGGCAGCCATGAAGCAGAGAGAGGGAAGGGAGCAGGGAGGAGAAAGTGTGGAGGCACCCAAACCTCTTCCAAGGCACACCTCCAATGATCTAACTTCCTCCTACCAGGGCCCACAGGCTGACTACTGAGCCTTTAATGCACGAGTCTTTGGAAGACACTCAGATCTAAACTGTAGGGTGTTTATTGAAGGTTCATATGTTATCAATCATGTGCTAAGTCTGGGAATACTACTATGAGTTACCTTCATGACCTGCCTGGACTCACTATGTAGTCTAGATCTGCCTTTCTGTGCTTCCAGGTGTTGAAATTAAAGGCCTATGCCACCATACTTGGTTGACCCACAGTCTTTTGAAAGAGCTTATGTAGCTGTGTGGATCCTGGCATTTTCTGAGTTAACACATTTTCACAGTGGTAATTGCTGTTTTATTAGGGAAAATAATTTGTTTATTGCACACAGCTCCTATGTAAATATCTGTGCTTGTGGTGATACTTATGGTATAAGAAAAACCATTATTTTGAGCACAGCCTGTATATATGCAAATGCTGGGTGTGTTTAGTGAAATTCAGGTTTTACGTTTATTCTTTTAGGGATAGAAAAACATGTATTATTGAAATTCCTGTAGTAAAATTGTTAAAATAAGTCAGAAACTCTAGCCTTTAACTTCTTATCCTCATTTGATCAATGTTTGGTGTGATTTTGGTAGTGTAGAAAGAATCTAAGAGAGGATGAAACTGGCATGCTAAACACAAAATAGACTACCAAACAAAAATGTGTATATATGTATATATCCATCCTCAAAGAATGAAGTTGAAGGGTTAGGAAAATCTGTGCTGACTTAAAATAATAGAGAAAAATCTATGTTCCAAGAGAGGTAATCCTGGTTTTATGAAATTACATTAAGTGAAAATATTAATGGCTAGTTGAATGATCACTCCCTAAGGGTAGCCAAAACGGAATCGTCTTTCACTTAGTGTTTGCCTATTCCGAAAGTTACTGATCTTGTGAAATTTTTTCCCTTGGAATCTGTATAACTAAGTGTTTAAAAAAAAATAACTTTATCATTTGTTGGTCTTTCAGAGTCAAACAGATGAAATTCCTATATTAACAATAAAGGATAATTCTAAGTATGGAACCTTTGTTAATGAGGAAAAAATGCAGAATGGCTTTTCCCACACCTTGAAGACAGGAGATAGAGTTACCTTTGGGGTGTTTGAAAGTAAATTCAGGTAAGAAGCTTCAAAATCGATATTATAGCTTTATTTGTTCTAAAGGAAAATAATTCATAGATAATGAATTGAAAGTAACATAACTGAAGTTGAGTAGGCCCTGAGAGTTACAATGTTGGGACAGTTGTTTGACTCCTCTTAGGTGAAGTATAAAGTTAATGTTGGTCATGTGTTTTCTTTATTAGGACTCAAAATTTAAGAAATAATAATTCCTTAAGTAGAAAGAATACACTAAAATTAGAATTGCTGATATGAGCTTAAAGTTTTAAGTTGTGTAAGTTGATATCTTTATAACTACAGTCTAACCTTATGTAACATTTTCCTTTACAGAGTAGAATACGAGCCTTTGGTTGTGTGTTCTTCTTGTTTAGATATGTCTGGGAAAACTGCTTTGAATCAAGCTATATTACAACTTGGAGGGCTTACTGCAAACAACTGGACAGAAGACTGTACTCACCTTGTCATGATGTCAGTTAAAGTTACCATTAAAGTAAGGTGGATGTCTTTTTATATTAAATATGTCTGTCAACTTCAGCTTACTTGATTTATATGTACAGGCTTAAAATTTGTTTCTACTTTAAACTGTCAGAAGTGTTAACAGATTTATGTATGACTGCTCCATGCCTTTATATAGGCTCAAATGGCTTTTCACCATGGGTCTCACTATGTAGCCCTGGCTGGCCTGGAACTCACTATGTAGACCAAGCAGGCTCCAACTTACAGAGGCTACCTGCTTCTGCCCCCCAGGTGCTGGTATTAAAGGCATACACCACCATACCTGGCTTGATTTGGTACTTTTTAAAAGTATTTATATTTTCACCATGACATTTATTTTATTGTATAGTTTGTATTTTAAGTCTAAAGCGCAGACACTAGAATTTAAAATAGGCATCTCATGTCTCCTCTGTCGAAGCTGCCTTTCTCCTGTTTCTCTCACCACTTCATGATCTCATGCTCTCTTGTTTAGTATTAGACAGGATGCCCTAATCACAAAGGCTTCAAAGTAGTTTAGTATTGCCCTAGTGAATTTTGCCAACCTAAAGATATATAGATGTACGCCTTTAGAGTGCTGAGTGATTATTAAAGCAGCATTGTGTTTTGGTGTGTTTTCAGATTTTGCATCTTCCTCAGGTTTTTTTTGGGGGGGGAAGGGTTTTTTTGTTTTTATAGCCAAAGCTAATTAACAAATGGCATTCAGAGGTGATTTGTCTCCTTTTACAGGTTAACTCATTGATATGTGGAATTGTTTTATCTATATATAATTTTAAATCCTGTAGAATTTAATACAATTTTTTTTTTTTTGAGAGAGAGAGGGTCTCCCTATAGCCCCAGCTGTCCTGAAACTCACTATTCTGGACTTGAACTCACAGAGATCTGCCTGCCTCTGCCTCCTTAGTGCTGGGATTAAAGGTATGTGCCACCACACCCAGCTATAAATTAAATTTGAATACATGTATTATACTGGAGAGTGCTCATTTTGAAAAGTTAAACTTGTACATTTTGGGTATTATCTCTGATCAAGGATTTTTTTCCCCATTTTGGCAGGCTTATGAAATTGGTTTTATTTTATTTTTGATTAGCCTCCATGGTACTAATAAGTCCACTCACTGATAGTAGATTTATAAATCAAAATGTCCATTTATCACACTATAGTGAATCTATCTTTCAGTGACCAGAGTATTTGAATGTGGGCTCTCCTTTGAGATATTAAAGTATGAAATGGAATAAGGAGTCGTGCACTTGCTTGGTAGTTTCACCTATCTTGATGGAGATATTATTTCAGCAACTAAATGCTAATGGCCATCTTGTGGATCTCTCCATTAGAAAAATCAACATGGTTTCTGGATATTTTTTCACTATTTTCTAACTTCAACCCTCCCTTCCTCCCCCCACCCCTTTTTTTTTCTTTTCTTTTTGAGACGGGCTCATATAGCCTACACTGTTCTCCAGTTCACTATTGCAGCTGAGGATGATCTTGAACTCCTGATCCTCCTGTCTCTTTCTCCCAGTTGCTGGGATTATAGGCAGGTACCACTATGCCCAACTCAACTTCTTCAGTATTTCTGATTAATGATATGCCAGAAACGAAAACCTTGCATTATATTAATTTTTGGTAAATTCAATAGTTAGCTTCTGTCTCTAAAGTCATTGAATGTTAGAACCAACAGAGAACTTGGAGCAACAGCTAAGACATGGTTCAAACGATGAAATAGCTTTCTCAGAGCTGCATCTGTCGTGCTTTGCTCAGTCCAGTTAAATTCACATCACTGCTTCATACTGGAAGTTCATGCCTGCTCTTGAGATATAGACACACCCTAAATCTACTTGCTCCTGTCTAGGCAATACCCTTTGTTAGGAAGTGCATACTTATAAGTTCTCTAGTGGGGTATTTCCTAGAATTATGCTAGATTGCCTTTATTTTCATTTTCCTCCACATTAGTATTTTCTAGTCTTTTAAGACTTTGGAAGTATCTCATTTGAGGCTTATGGCTTATTTTCAACTCAGTTGAAGTTTCTTTTTTTGTTTTGTAAATCTCTTCTGTGTGTATGTACTTATTTTGAGCTTTTACCCAACCCCAACCAATTAATCACTTATTTGTATGAAAAAGGCTTTATTCTATAATTATACTTTTTTCAAAATACAATTAGGGCTAAAAAGATCTCACATTTTTCAACAGTGTTAACTATTTAATCAGATGAAAGCTCCTTTGAAATACTAAGGTTAAAGCTACCTTTTTTTTATTTAAGGCAAGGCTTACTATATAGCCCAGACTGCCTTCTAATGTAGTACTGGCCTCTGCCTCTTTCATGCTGGGATTATAGTTATGTGCCACCATGCTCAACTCTTTTTTTAAAAAAAAAATTTTATTTTATGTGTATGAGTGTCTTGCATGCATGTATTTAAGTGCACCCATGTTATGCGATACCACAGAGGTCAGAAGAGGGCATCAGATCCCCGGGAACTAGAGTTACAGATGGTTGTTAACTTCCATGTGAGTACTAGGAATCGAACCTGGGTCTTCTGGAAGAACAGCAAGTGCTCTTAGTCACAGAGCCATCTCTCCAGCCCACCATGCCCAGCTCTTATTGATTTCTCTGTAGCAGATATATTACATATCCTCTATTCCATAATAATTATCATGCCTTTCTAACTTGATTTAATTATTTTAGAATGTTTTCTAAAATGTTTATTTTAAATGAAAATTATGATTGGTGGCTTCTTAAACTTTATTGGTTATACAGTGATGTTCTAAGCCTCAGCAGTGACCACATACTGACTTCTGTTTTACAGATTATGTCTCCTTTTTAGAGAGTTTTTTTTGGTCTTTTTGAAACAGAGTCTTCCTGTAGCCTCAGCTGGCCTGGAACTCCTCTGTATGTAGACCAGGCTGACTGGCCTCCATCTCACAGAGATCTGCCTGCCTCTGCCTCCCATATGCTGGGGTTAAAGGTGTGTACCACCATACCTGGCAAATTTAGAGCTTTGAAAGGAGAAATAGTTCAGAACAGCTTCTTTGTAGTTTGTAACTTAAAACCCTTCTTTTAAAAAACTAGTATTTGAATATATATATTTACCTTTATGCATACTTTTCCATTTTAGACGATATGTGCCCTCATTTGTGGACGTCCAATTGTAAAGCCAGAGTACTTTTCTGAATTTCTCAGAGCTATTGAGTCTAAGAAACAGCCTCCAGAAATTGAAAGGTATATTATTTATTTCAAATATAATATAACATAGAAATAGATAGCTCTGATACTGTTTATACTCATTCTTTTTAAAAATATTTATTATTTTTATTTTATGTGTATGAGTGTATTGCCTGTATGTATGTAAGTATGCCCATGTCATGCAGTGCCTGTGGCGGTCAGAAGAGGGTATCAGATTCCCTGTTACTGGAGTTACAGATGGTTGTTAGTGACCATGTGGGTGCCTGGTCCTCTGTAAGAGCAGCCAGTGCTCTTAACTGCAGAGCCATCTCTCCAGCCCTTGTACTAATTGCTTTTTAATGACCATTTCAAGATGTAAAAGCTGCTGTTCTAGTTGAGTATTGTGTTAATGGCAGTTTCACTATGTAAACAAATGGTTTTCCAAATTCCATGTTATTTCCTATCTCCATGAAACAAATGTTAAATAAGTGTTAATATTTAAACAAAATGTAAGGACAGTGAATGGCCTTGAGGTGTGATCTGAAGAGCACATGTACCAGTACCTGGTATCATTGCAGAGGAAGCCCCGAACTGTGTGTGCAGCAATACTGTTCAGAAGCTCCAGAGGCCCAAACTGAGGCTGTGTAGCTCACAATGATAATCCCAGCACTCAGCAGGAGCCTAATGCAGAAGGATCACAAGCTCATGACCAGCCTGGGCTGCTTAGTAAAACCCAGTCTGAAAACAAAAAACAAAAACCCCAGGAGCTGGAGAGATGGCTTAGGGGTCAAGAGCACTGGCTGCTCTTCTAGAAGAACTTAGTGCTCATCAGGCTTTTGCTACTGCCTTTAACTCTAGCTCCAGGGGATCCAATGTCCCTTTTTGGTCTCTATGGGCACATGCACACATGTGGTACACACACACACACACACACGCATGCATGCACACATGAATAAATAAAAATAAATCCTTAAACCAAAACCAATCAAACAAAAAGTGCCATACAACTAATTTTAAGGTTTTTTGTTTGTTTTTATTTATTTATTTTTTGGTGTTTTTTGAAACAGGGCCTCCCTGTAGCTCCAGCTGGCCTGAAACTCACTATGTAGACCAGGCTGGCCTTGAACTCATAGTCACAGAGATCCACCTGCCTCTGCCTCTGCCTCCCAAGTGCTGGGACTACAGGCATGTGCTACCATGCACGGCTATTTTAAGTTATTTTAAGTATTACTAATAACATACAGTATTTAAAATCTGAACACATTGCCTGATTTAAGTGCTTGACAAAAGGAAATAGTCATTGTTGCTAACTGTAAATATCTGAGTAGATTCATACCCTCATTTATTTTTTATATTCTGTCAAATTTTGAACAATCATTAGTAAATCTTTACATTACATTAGTTATACTTTGATGTAATAAAAATTATGGTTAAAAAAGATACTTGACTATATTTTGCAGGTTTCATGGTAAAGATGCTGGGAGCTATAAAATGGTTAATATTTTTTGTTACTTTAATATCATAGTGACTTCCTTAATAAAATATGTCATTAGATTATAATCTATATGGCATAGTAGATTGTATATTTATAGACATATATATGGTACTATATAGTATTTGAGGAAGTCTGTCCTTTTTTCTTTTTGTTATTGTGTTTTTTAATTGCATTTTTATGCATTTCATAAATAAATTTTAAACATATTTAGACACACACCCCTCCTGCATCCACACCTCTCCATGATCCCCCCCCACACACACACACACACTAGATTTCATGCATTCTGTCACTTATCAAGTCAAGCTTTTGTATCCAGGTATCCCTCGGTGCCAGTTTATCCACTAGAGTCTAGTCAGCCTGTCTAGAGTCACTCCCTAAAAGAGCAACTCCCACTCCCCCAGCAGTAATCAGTCACCTGGCTCCAATACCGAGATTTTTAAGGGCCTGTTTATGTGACTGTTGATAATAGATGTCTGTTTAACAGTACCAAAAATTAGGTTATTCTCTTTTTTGTTGTTTGTAATTTTCATCTGGGAAGTTTATTTCATAATGTGATTAACAGATGACAAAGTATTTTGGATTCCTGTGAATAATGGATGATTCTTAACCTTTCTTGAGTCTTAAAGCCCTGTGAGAACATAGAAGCACAAGTATGTGCTTAGGAGATATCAGTTATATACTACACATTGGCTTGGTATTTCAGTGTGTCAGAGTCTTCTCCAGAAGTCCATCTATCTACTACCCTGAAGGAGTCCATCAAATCTTATAAGGAACAACTCTGACTACAAATCATAAGCCATTGTTGGTTGTAGGACAGAGGCTTTGCTAAATTTTCACTACTGGTTGTATGTTTTATGGTCTTGGAGCTTTTAGAATTAACATTGAGTCCTCCTTTTATGCGGGTTTTCAGGGCTGTTTAACCTGGGTTTATTTTTTACTTTAAGTTTAGTATAATTTCCTTCTGACTATTAATTTGTGACTACAGTGAAATGTCTTTACCCAAGGATTTTTTGAATAACTCCTCATTCACTGCTAGGAAAAGCCTATTAAATTAGCCGATATTTGATATTGTCAGTTGATGATCACATGTTTAGTATTAATAGAGCAGGGTATGGTGGTACACTCCTATAATCCCAGCACTCAAGAGGCTAAGGCAGGAAAAGACAATAATTAATGCCCCAATAATTAATGTTTTGTTGTTTTGTTTTGTTGTTGTTGTTGTTTGAGACAGGGTCTTCCTGTAGCCCCACCTGGCCTCACAGAGATCCCCCTGCCTCTACCTTCTGAGCACTGGGATCAAAAGCATGCGCCAACACACACACCCAGCTCCCCCTCCCCCCCAGTAATTAATGTTTTTAAGTCCAAAATTTTTTCTTGAGCTGGAGAGATGGCTCAGTGACTAAGAGCACTTGCTGCTCTTGTAGAGGACCCAGGTTTGGTTCCCAGTACCCACACTGATAGCTCACAGATGTCTATAACTCAGTTCCAGGGGATCCAGTGCTACCTTTTGGCCTTTGGGCACCATGCCACATGTAGTACACATACATACATATAAGCAGATACCCATACACATAAAACAATAACAGCAAAACCCCCAAACCATTAATTATTAATAAGAATTAATATTACAAGGGATAGTAACTGTAGTGATTCTTTATTTCATAAGTACCTGTACCTGATGTGATTGGTGGTATCTCATTTCTGTAAATCATTCTCAAAGTACTGGTATAGATGACGTCATTTTTAGAAGACTTGATGTTGTAAAACAGTGCTTAATTTTATCATTTATAGTCTAATAAACATGTTTACAAAATATGGTATATGTCTCAATGCAACAAAATTATCCCTTAGAAAAGAGGAGGAGTTAAGACTGGAGAGATGGTTCAGCAGTTAAGAGCACTAGCTGCTCTTGCAGAGGCCCTGGGTTCAGTTCCCAGCACTGCAGCTAACAACTATCTGTAACTCCAGTTCCAGGGGATCCAACGCCTTCCTCTGACCTCTGCAGGCATTGCACAACACAGGTGCACTTACATATGTGCAGGCAATATACTCAGATGCATAAAAAAAATAATAAAATATTTTTTTTAAAAATAAAAGAGGAGCTGCATTTTAGTTTAGTTGCCTTATAATGTATACAAAACTCTTGTATTGTAACATGTTCTCTCAGTTACTTTATTTCAACAAGCGTTGTTCGGGGGAGACACTGTTGGGAGAGGCCTCTTGCTGGCTATGGGAAGAATACAAGGCCCTGGCATCCTTTTGTACAAGCATTTCTGAGTTATGCTTGCAGTGAGAAATCTTGAGAGATGAAGTCATGTCTCAGTGAAACAAAAAACATGCTTACTGACAGTTATAAGACATGGTGGATTCATAACTACAGTGTTCCTTACCCTGAACACAAACAATCACATGTGCCTTCTATACCTTCTCCATGGAACTTGGTTGGAAAGGAGATCAGCCCCAAACAACCTTTGAACTTTTTTTTTTTTTGGCTTCAGATATATTTAATGTATATCTTCTTACAATTGTCTACCTTAGAATATTTGTTTTAAGAAAATACAGGCCCATTCTGCTATGTGTGGAACCTGTTGCCATAGTTTTAGAGAAGGCATCTAGATGCTTTTTAAAAAATCATTTCATTTCAGATGAAATGCTTTAAATTTTTTTTAAAAAAGAACCAGAATTACTGATTTTTTTGTTTGCTTATTGTGGTTTGGTTTCAATGGGTTTTTTTGAGGCAGGATCTCACTGTGTTGTCCAGGCTGGTCTTAAATTTGAAGTGTAGATCAAGTTAGTTTTTAACTTGAACCAGTTCTTCTGCTTCTGCCTCCTAGGCATGTATCATTGTGCCTCACTTTTTAGTATCACATTGCAACTCCATTTACAAATTTAATAGTAGGGACTGGAGAGATGGCTTATCCATTAAGAGCACTTGCTGCTCTTCCAGAGGACCTGGGTTCAGTTCCCAGCACCTACATGACTGTGCACAATCTTCTGTAACTCCAGTTCCAGTGGATCTGATGCCCTCTTCTGACCTCTGCTGGCACTGCATTCATGTTGTGTACTTATATATGTGCAGGCAAAACACTTGTACAAATAAAATACAAATAAATAAAAAAATTTTAAATGTAATAGTAAACATACACAATAGTATATAATTTAAATCTATTTTAATTACTTTTACAGTTTTTACCCACCCATTGATGAACCAGCTATTGGAAATAAAAGCATTGATCTGTCAGGACGACAGGAAAGAAGACAAATCTTCAAAGGGAAAACATTCATATTTTTAAATGCCAAACAGGTGAGTACAATTTTACTTTAAAAAGCCTTACACACTAAGATACATTAGTACCCATATCTATAGTTGTTAATGCATTTCATTTTGGGATTTTATGTAGATACTTGAAGTAAAACAAACAGCTGCTCAGGCACCAGAACCTGCCCAATGATCCGGTATATGATTACAGTATTTCCTAACACTGGCTAGTTGGCTTATTAACTGAGCTATATTAATACCTTAGTGGGGAGAACAGAAAACTTTTAAGCCCTAACTTTTTCAGCTTGCAAATTACATCTGAGGAATGTGTTTTGTGTTCTAAAATGGCAGTTCCAAGAGTTGGTGCTCTAGTGGAAAAATCATTCAGGTTAGCCTACATTAGAGAAGTGTGGGAGTGTGGAGAGGAAACAGTGCAGTAATGGGCTGGCTGCAGACACAGCTGCTGCACTAGGGCTTTTCTGAGCGTAGAAGCCAGAGCGCCCACTGCTTGGAAGTAGAATCAGTTCTTCTTTTATTTTAATTGCCAAATGCAATTTGTATATAAGAATGTACTAAAAAACTCATTGCAGCTGTAGTGTGAATTGTTTAATGCTTTCCATTGTAGCATAAGAAGCTAAGTTCAGCAGTTGTTTTAGGAGGTGGAGAAGCCAGGTTGATAACAGAAGAAAATGAAGAGGAGGATGGTTTCTTTTCAGTTCCTGGAACTTGTGTTGTTGATATAGGAATAACAAATACACAGATCTTAATTCCCGACTCTCAGAGAGAATGGATTCATTTGATTATGGATGTGCTCCAAAGGTACATAATTATTCTTCATTGGTTAAAAAAATGCAAGTAGCTTTTATTTGTAGCTTTTTTGGCTGCATTTCAGTTAATATCAATGTCTGTATGAAGGCTTGTTGAGCCATGTACTTGAGAGCTGTGGCTTGGGGTACTAGGTAGTGGAATATCTTCATATATAATTTTATCTCAATATTTTCTGCCTTTTGCTATTTAATAGAATTTATTTTTTAAAATTAATGATCTAGTAGTTTCTATGCACAATATGTTGCAGCTGAGATTAAAATTCAAAATGTAGAATATTTTCTGAAATTACCTAGAATTGAAATGTGTTTGTCCTTCATAATTACCCATTTGAAATATATATAATTATATGGGCTGGTGTGAGAAAGAAAAAGTCAGATATTGTTTTCCTTTCTTTTTTATGAGACAGGTTGGTGGTGAACTTATGTCCTCCTAGCTCATCTCCTGAGTGCTGGGATTATGAGTTTAAGCCATCATGCCTGATTTTATGCTGAGGATCAAACCTACTGCTTCATGAATGCTAGAAAGCACTCTACCAAGCCCATCTCTAGCCCCCAGATCTTAAAATAGTGTTTATAGGAAGGGATTGTAGAAGAGTTACATTGAGTTTTCATCTTTACACTCTTTATTGGTATTAATTTTAATATTGTTGAAGTCAAAATGTACTGTAGACAGTATTTTGACTAAATTTTTATTAATCTAGCAAAAAGTAGTTGGCATCTAGAGTATTATATGCCATCTGCCTATGAATTATTCGTTTTCCCTGTTCCACAAGTCCTTCTGACCATGAGAACTGGCTGTTTGTTT
>NW_008332654.1:767714-771371 GCF_000622305.1 Nannospalax galili | reverse complement strand
TATAAATCTTACAAGTATTTTATTTTGTGAAGATTTATTAATTACAGTGAATATTCACAATATATCCCTGAATGGGCTTGAACTTGCTATACAAACCAGTTTGGCCTCAAACTTACAGAAATCCTCCTGTCTCTGTCTATCCAATGTTGGAATAACAGGCATGTGCTACCATACCCAGTTTAAATAAGCTATCGTATATAACGAAAATATCACTTTGTTAGTATAATAAAAATGTACTATGTTATCCCAATATCTTATATTTAGGAACTATTGCTATAATTAACTTATTTTCTCTTTACTATCTCCTCTCCTCACCAATTGCCTGGTTTTTAACAAAATTGAATGAATTTTGGACTAGAGAGATGGCTCAGCAGTTGAGAGCTCTGGCTGCCCTTGCAGACGACCTGGGTTCAGTTCCCAGTCCCACATGGTGGCTAATAACCATCTGTAACTCTATTTCAGAGTATTCAATACCTTCTTCTGGCCTCTGTGGACATTACACACACGGGTATGCTTATACACATCCAAGCAAAACACTTCATAAAATGAAAATAAATAAGATATTTTTTAAAAAATGGATGAATTACAGTTCTTGGTTCATGATATATATTAAACTCACTAAACAATGTGTAGTACACATTAATTGTTTTACCAGCTATTTAGTCAGTTATTTAAAATAATGCAATAATTATCTGAGAACCTATCACTTATAATACAAGCTAGATCCTTGAAAACAGACTACTACTAATTATGTGGAACCCCTCACCTACCATAACTGAGCATACACCTTTGTAGAATAATAATAATTCTGAACCTGATTTTTAAAAAATGTGCAGCTTTCTTTTAATGTAGTGTGTGTGTGTGTGTGTGTGTATGTGTGTATCTTAGCTGTATTTAATTTTATAACATGGTCATCAAGCTACATGTAATGTTCAGAGATTTTTTCTTACTCACTGTCAGATATTGACATGAATTCATCCATCTTGTTACATGTAGCTATACAACATTTTGAAGGTAGAATGTTTCGTAGTATGAACGTATTCATTTATTCACTCCCTAGATTTGTCGTTTTGTTTTGAGATCTTGTTTCCAGGTTTTTGTGATCAAAAGCACTATTACTGTTTCTTTTACCCTTCGTCTAGGACTAGAGCTGCAGAATCATAGGTTATGTGAGTACTCAACTTTAGAAGATAGCGTCAAACTTTTTTTCATCTTATGCTCCCACCCACAGTATATAAATCCATGTAGATGAAACTCATCTTCAGCATTTGGCATTATTAAACATTTTCATTTCATTTCTTAACTTTTTATTTATATTTATCATGCTTTTCTATTTATATTTCCCTGATGACCAGTGGTACCTTCACACTTTTATAGTACATTTGTTTTTCTTCCTTTTTAAATACTTGCCATTTCTTGTCCAGCTTTCTATTGAGATAATTGTATTTTTCCTTTGTAAGAAATACTTTTAAGGTGCTTAGGATTGAATTTAGGGCTCCTAAATTCACATGCCAGGCAAATGATCTATCATGAGCTACAGTCCTAATCCTGTGTTCTTATTTTTTATACAGGTTTCCTCTAACTGCCCCTGATTTGTTCTATGTTTCTAAAGTTTTGTCTTTAAAAAATGTATGTAGGGGCTAAAGAGATGGTTTGGTGGTTAAGAGCAGGTATTGCCTCCACAGAGGATCCAAGTTCAAGTCCTAGCACCCATGTCAGGTGGTTCACAGCCACCTGTCACTCCAGCTTTAGGGAATTCTGATGCTCTCTTTTGGCCTCTAGGGACACCTGCACTCACATGATAGATACCCATGTAAATAATGGAATTATACAGACTATAACCTTTTCATATTGGCTTTTTAATTTTATTTTTATTTGATGTATTTTATGAGTGTTGCCTGCATGTATGGAAGTGCACCACTGCATGCAATGCCTGTGGAGGCCAGAAGATGGCGTTGATCCCCTGGAACTGGAGTTAAGGACCTCTGTTAGCCACCATGTAGGTTCTGGGAACCAAACGTAGGTTCTCTGTAGAGCAGTCAGTACTCAACCATTGAGCCATCTCTCCAGCCCTTCATTGGGTTTTACTTTTTTTTATTGTAGAATTTCATACCTAAATTCTGTATTTGCATCTCTTCTACCTCTCCTCTTCCCTTTAACTCTTCCCATGTCTTCCTCACTCCTTCTCAATTTTGTGACCTTGTCTTTAATTACTATTGATGTGTGTGTATATTTCATTCAATAGAATTCATACCTGAATTGTGTGCTTTATTAATTCATCGCTGTGTATTACCATGGTTTACTGGGCATTGCCCAAGTAAAGGAAACTTGATTGCTCACAGTTTTGTTAGCAATAGACATGCTGAAACCTTCACACAAAGTTTCTGTGTGGATATAAGTTTTTTTTCTGTGGAATGCAATTGCTGAGCCATATGGTAATTACATATTTCTATATTCTTTTTGGATTGTAGTTTTCTTGATATTAATTACTCTTTTCACTTACATGCGTCTCAAAGTCTGTTACCATTTTATAACTTTTTCAGTGTATTGAAGAAAAACCTTTTATTTTAATGTTGGAAAAAATTGATGTTCTTTTATCATCAATGCTTTTTTAAGAAATCTCGTTTTATTCATGGACAAGAAAAATATCTGCATATACTTTCTCCTAATCCTTAATAGTATTTTGATACTTTGGTTTGAAATCATTTTTAATATATCTGAGACTATTGATACTGAAGTTCATATGCACGGTTTTGTTTCTGGCTCTGTTCTACGGAACAGGTCAGTGTGTCTGACATACCACGTTGTCTTTCTGCAGCTTTGATGTTCTCAGAAGTGGTAGGGGAGGTCTTGTTTTGGGTCCTTTATTTTTTCCTATACATGTAGAAAATCTTTTCAACAATGTTAGGATTTTGACTAGGAATTCCACTCAATCTAAAAATCAATTTGAGAAGACTTAAACCAATTTATATAAGCTTACTGATTTTTGTTGATGAATGGGGCATCTCCATTTGTTGGGTCTTTAGTTCCTTACTATAATTTTACAAGGAGATCTTGAACATCTCTTTTAGACTTATTTCTAGGTAGTACATATTGTCTGATGTTACTGTAAATGAAAGATATTGTCACTGTAATTAGATTTTATAGTTTGTTATTGGTATATGTAGATTTAGCATTATTATTATATACTAAAATTTCTTAGGAAATCAATTTTATGCTAATTTACATAGTGTAACTTAGTTTCAAACATGTTGATAGGATAATAAAATGCCAATTTTGAATATCCTGATTTATAAGTAAAGATATACAATCACTTGATATAATACCTTTAAAGTCATTATTTTTCAAAATGATTTGTTTTTAGTTATGTATATGTGTTTGTGTCCATGTGTATGTGTGTAGGTGCTCACAGAGACCACCTGGAGCTAGAGTTATAGGCAATTGTGAGCAAGGGGACTGGGAATTGAACTCTGGTCCCCTGGAAGAGCAGCAAGCTCTCTTAACCACTGGGCCATATCTCCAGGCATAGAATCTTATTTTTAGTGCAATATTGTTGTAATCGTATATTCAGTTGAACCCTAAATTCAGTACTTGTAAAATATGTTAAACATTTTAAACTAGTAAAACCATTGAAAACAATTTTTCAATGAGTGGTGG
>NW_008332654.1:757477-767655 GCF_000622305.1 Nannospalax galili | reverse complement strand
CCCCAGCTGACCTGGAACTCACTATGTAGACCAGGTTGGCCTGGAACTCACCGAGATCCGCCTGCCTCTGCCTTCCACGTGCTGGAATTAAAGGCATGCGCCACCACACCCGGCAGCATTATTTTTGAATTGTACTAAATATTCTTTGTTTTATAAAATCATCCATTCATGTTATAGAACATAGCAAATAAATTCCCTATGAAATTCTTTTGATGGAATACTTTAAGCCAGCCTGAAGTTGAAGGATTGCTTGAGTTTATGAGTTTTCAACCAGTGAGTTTCAACACAGCAAGACTCTGCCACCCCTCCTCCCACCAAAAGATGCCTTAATATGTGAAATGTGTAATAGTGACAATTTGCTAAACTCATATACATGTGTAGATATAGCTTATGCATGGTTGTGTTTCTCTGCCTCCTTGGCCTTTCTTTTAGGATCATAGTAATCATAGATTTGTTTTGTTGTCCTATCTAGATAATACTGTTTACATTTTCTGAAAGTTGTAGAAATTCAGACCCAGAAAGACCTTTATCCTTTGTTCTAGATCTTTATTTTATTGGTGAAGTTAACTAAGTTGCTTTAAGGTGGTGTCTTTGCCCCAACATAATACTGCCCTAGTGAATAATTTGAAATGTTCCATGTATTTCAAATTCTGTCCATGCCATAAAATTTTAGTAGCTCTTTGAGAAGAAAAATAAGTTGATTGAACTTGATATTTTTTAAGTTGTTTATTTATTTATTTTTCTTTGTTTTGATATTTTTGAGACAGAGTCTCCCTATATCCCCAGCTGGCCTGGAACTCAAAGTGTAGACCAGGCTGGCCTGGATCTCACAGTGATCCACCTGCCTCTGCCACCTGAGGGCTAGGATTAAAGGCTGAGCCACCACACCTGGCAAGTTGTGAGCTTCAAAATGTTGCCATATTTAAGCTATTCTGAAATGTTATTATATTTAGACTATTCTATTCTCATAGGCAGGGTCTTAGACCTATTCCTGAAGCAGAAATTGGATTGGCAGTTATTTTCATGACTACAGAGAATTACTGTGATCCTCGAGGCAAACCTTGTACAGGTAAATAAAGTATTATTGCATTGATTCTTTAGCAAGTTTGTTTATGTAAACTAATGATAGGCTATATGTACTTATGGTTTTACTTAGCAGATGTGACCCTATTCACCTTTTCAGTCTCATATATACATTCATTTTCATTCAGTAAGTAGTTCTGCCATAAAATTGGGCATTTTTCTAGTTGTTGAAGGTTCATTAATGAATGATATAAACATGATTCCTGATCTTTTGAACTTCCCATTTCAAAGCCTAGGATTCAGAAGTAAACAAATAGAAGTGCACCTTCTAGTGCAGATACAGCCAGGTAAAAGAGGATGTTAACAAGGTCATCCAACTGTGACTGGAAGAGGGCTGCTGTAGGCAGATCAAGGAAGATTCCACTGACGCATCAGGCCTCCTGCAAACAGCATTGCCAGAGCCAGGCAGCCATGTGACGATCTGGGATAGAATTTCAGGCAGAAGGAACAGATGACTTAGATGGTATAGAAAATAGATTTTAGGAGTCCAGAGTAGAAGCAGAGACATAAGTAGAAAACTGTGTGGATATACTCAGTGATGGGTATTATCCCTTTGTTACATTTGGTTCTCTGTATCCAGAGGTTTTACCAAATTACCAATTCAATCAAAATTATTTAGAATGAAGGAGGGAGGATCACAAGTCTAACTTGAGGAACATAGTGAGTGCCAGGCCAACCTGGACTGTGTAGCAAGACCCTGTTTCAATAAAAGAAAGAAAAAAGAAAAAAAAGTTTGGAAAAAGTATTGGCTCTGTATGTATAGACTTTTAAAATTGTTATTAGTCAAACAATGGAACAACAATTTACTTAGCATTTACAGTGTATTAGGCATTGTAAGTAGTCAGGAGCTTATATATAGGTACTATACCATTTTTTTAAATTTTAATTAATTAATTTATTTTTTTGGTCTTTTTGAGACAGGGTCTCCCTGTAGCCCCAGCTGCCCTGGAACTCACTATGTAGACCAGGCTGGCCTTGAACGCACAGAGATCCACCTGCCTCTGCCTCCCGAGTACTGGGATTAAAGGCATGCGCCACCACACCGGGTACTATACCATTTTATATGAAGGGCTTAAGAACTTGAATTTTAGTATCTGTTGTGAGGAAGTGTCTTGGAACCAGTCTTCTGGATACTTAAGGATGACTGCATATTCTTGTACTTTTTTTTGGAAACAAGTTGACGGCCATCATAAACATAGTTCATTTATTATTCCTACTTTAGAAACTTTTACATTTATTTTTCCAAATAACTTTATTTGCCTACTTTCTTGAGTAGTTTTTGAACTTTTGCTAATAGACAAGAGAGAACAGCCCTCCTTACTATACTTTGGGCTTCATTTACACAGTAGTTCACTGAACAGTACCTGTGAATTTGGGCAGTTTAACTTTTACGTATTCTGTAACCTTGGTTTAAGTGGATAGGTAATATGTTCAACTAGAATTTATAAGGAGTGAGCCACTTAGGGCTTAAAGATCAGGAATTAACTAAGTATATATAGATCATTAGTAATAATGATTAGTAATGATAACTGCTGTCCCCTAAGTATACAGAAGCTAGAGTAGAATTTTACATGCATCATTCCAAAAAACAATTTATTTAAGATAAGAGGATGCTATATTTATTGTATAAATGAAGGGACTAAAGTAGAGAGAGGTTAGTGTATTAATCATTGTTCACAAAGTGAGTAGTAATTGATTCAAATTAATTATAGTTATCTTGATATTACACTTCAGTGCTTTTTTTTTTTTTTTTAGACAGGGTCTCACTATACAAATCTGGCTGACTTGGAACTCACTATGTAAATCAGGCTGCCCTTGATCTCAGAGATCAGACTACCTTTGCCTCCCCAGTGCTTGGGATTAAAGGCATGTGCTGCGATGCCCAGCACAAGTGCTTATAGCTTAATGTGTTACGTGAAGTATGTTTGATTGATACTACTTTCCCCTCCCACTGAGTAACTTTCACCACATATATTTTTGTTTTGTTGTTGTTTTAGTTTAGTTTTGGTTTTTTGAGACAGGGCCTCCCTATGGCCACATGAGGCCTGGAACTTGCTGTGCAGACTAGACTGGCCTCAGTCTCACAGAGATCTGCTTCCCTCTGCCTCCCAAATGCTGGGATTAAAGGCATGTGGCACCACACCCAGCTCAAGCACGTATAGTTTTAAGTGCTTGTGAAGTTTTAAACATGTCCAAATAACTTATTTTTCTAGAATTGCGTTATGCTTAATATTTCCCCAAAGTTTATGACAACCATTCTGAGAATTTATCCTTAGGGTCTGAAGCTAAAGATTATTCATCCTTTAAGAAAAGTAATGTAGATTCCTAAATATAGCCTTATGTTAGGATATTCCCCATAACTTAGAAATCTTTTTAGAAATAACATGTCCTATCAGTTTCATTTTGTTGCTTTTACAGGGAAAAAAAAAAAAAAACTGTTCTCAAGGTGATTCTGTCTAATGGGAGAAGGGAGCAAGCACAGTTGTGACAGTATGCATAGCTTACATTGCAGTGCTTTCTGAGCTCTCAGTGTTTTCCTACATGCTATCCGCATAGCATCTTATTTTGCCCTGAAAACAGCTTGAGGTTTTTATAATTGTTTCCATTTTATGGGTAAAGAAACAAAAGTACAAGAAGTTAAATAACTCAGGTCACACATAAATGAATCATTACTAAAGTGACTTGTAGAATAGTATGGGACCAGCAGTGAGCATCTAAGTCAATGTGGGAAGGTAAAAATAAAGTACAGATCTCCTTAAGTGGTATTTGAACTAAGTTGCTATTTTAGCAAATCAATGATGAAATGATCATTATGGTTTTCTAAATAGAGTAGCTAAAAAGGTCTGCCTAAAATGGTGCTATGTGTCTTCATTTCAAATACGTTCCTTCTAAAAATAAAACTCACATTGGCTCGCTTTGTACCGGTGATATGGTAGATAAATTTTCTGTCCATAAAAAATGCAATATTTCAGTCTATGACTTAAAAAAGCATTTGGGAACTAGGATTTGTTGATTTTATTTAAGTTGTTAATACTTCATAGTAAAGAATTTGATGTAGTTTTAAACTCATTTGTTTAAGGAAATCTCTGTCCTAGGTGACAGCAGGCTGCTCACTGGATATTTGTTGGCTCCACTAATTGAAGACAACCATTAGCTGTAATACCCAGTTAGTCACCTCAGTG
Organism: Nannospalax galili; assembly: GCF_000622305.1. Lineage (NCBI taxonomy): Eukaryota > Metazoa > Chordata > Mammalia > Rodentia > Spalacidae > Nannospalax > Nannospalax galili. The sequence continues at coordinate 763,390 of NW_008332654.1, read as the reverse complement.
TGGCAGTCTTAACAGTCAGCAGTGATCAAATATCCTTTGTACATGTATTGGTTATGACTTTTTTCTTTCTTTCCACTTGTGTGATTTACAGAATTAAAGACTACAACGTCAGGACCAAGCCTCTCCCAAGGCTTGTCAGTCAGTGGAAAAATAATGCCAAGTGCTGCAAAGAATACTACATCATATGTGGCCGACACAGAATCAGAGCAAGCAGATACACAGTAAAGCTTCTTTGTTAAGCTCCTATCATTATTTTATCAGTTGAAAGTATATTCAAGAAATAGAGTTGGTGCCTTTATTAAGTCATCTCTTAGGACTGGATGCCAGAGAAAATGGTATCTTTCACAGGGATCAGAAAATTTTCTTTAAAGTACCACCAAGTAAATCTTATGGAAGTGTAAGCTGTTTGTCTGTGTTATAGCTACTTAGCTTTGCCATTGTAGAATAAAAGTGCCATAGAGGGCATACAACTGAAGGAGTGAGGCTGATTTGGTTGCAAACTGTAGTTTTACTCTTACAGTAACTTTTTTCATTCTTTGCAAATGTACATGGAAAAGTAAAAAGAATATTTTATTTGTGACTGATGAAATGTTTGAAATACAGTAGCCCCCACTTACATGTACTTTTAATTACCCATAGTAAAGTATTGTCCAAAAGTATTGAATGGAAAATTTCTAAAACCAACAATAATTCCTAAGTTTTAAGTTATGCTTCTTAGTAGCATGATGAAATCTCTTGGTGTACTACCTCATTGTGCATTATCCCTTTGTTCAGTGTGTCCACACTAGGAGCATGCTTGTTATTGGATTGTCTTAGTGTTGCAGTGCTTATGCACAAGTAATCTTGATGTAGTAGCATAATGCAACATCTCAATGCCTAAAGCATCTCACTTCATCTTTCTCCTTAGTGATTATTTTATCTCATAGCCCGAGAAGGGTGAATCTAGTACAGTAGGATGTTTTGGGAGACACCTCATTCATGTAACTTGTATTATTGTGTGTTACAATTTTTCTGTCTTGTTAGTTATTACTATTAATCTCTTATTCTGCCTAATTCATAACCTAACATTGGTATGTGTATATAGAAATGTATTTATGGAGTTTGGAACTATCATTGACTTCAGACATCAAATTCCTAGGGGGTCTCACAGACAGGGATATTATTGTAAATGTATTTGTTTGTATAATATGTGTAATTAAATATTATAATTTTGGAAATACTTTATACATTGACCTAGCTATCTAAATAGTTAATATTTACTCTTACGAGGAGCTTTTTGAGGGTTCTCTTATTTGAAGAATTCCATATCTTTTTTGTTTTTTTTTTTTTTTAAAGAAAGGGTTAACTTTTTTGTATCCTATGATAGTTTCCATTTAAGACATGTTTTATTTAAATAGTCCATAACAAAGTATTCATATTAAGATACTTAATATAACTCTCATATTAAATTTTACTATTGTGGGTGAAAATTCTTAATTAAAAGAAGCAACTAATGTTTTAGTAGCTGCTTGAAAGACAATTTTATTTATTTTTGGTCTGTTCAACAATATTTTTTAGAGTGTGTATTTATTTATTTATTTATTTATTCATTTATTTATTTCGGTCTTTTTGAGACAGGTTCTCCCTGTAGCCCCAGTTGGCCTGAAACTAGCTTTGTAGACTAGGCTGGCCTTGAACTTACAGAGATCCACATGCCTCTGCCTCCCTAGTGCTGGATTAAATGCTTGAGCCACCATGCCCAGCTCAAAAGGGTAGCTGGACAGACAAGCATGGGTGCTGGGAACTGAACTCTAGCCTTTTTGGTTGTGAACCTGAGCCTTTAATGGTGGTGCCAGCTCTCCAGCCCCTGTGCTTGCTTTAAAATATTTCCTGGTAGTCTAGAGTTCAATACTAGAGACTTACCATCTGGTTAGATAGAATCATCTCAGTCTAGCCAAGGTAATTTAAATATGCCATTATATTTAGCTCTAGAGTATTAGGAGTTTTTCCTGATTTTCTATATTATAACACTTACATGAAAATACTTTTAAAATGTATAAATAAAACAAAAATTACATCAGGTTACCACCTGGTTTAATGTTCAGTAGAACACTAGTGTAATGGAGAACCTGGCAGACAGTATGTCCTGCCAGGATGGAGAGGAAGTTGTGTCCTTCTTCCAGGGACTTAGATGACAAGTGTGTTACTTTCTTGGAATGATAAAATACACTCACTGAATTACTATCTAACCTGAAGTTAGATTTATCAGAACATTTAAAGGTCTTTGTTTTTAGATAAAAATTACTCCTAATTGTTTACTTTTCATTCTTTTTCCCACAGTGTGTCTTTGAGTGAAAGACCAAAAGAAACAAAGATTTCTGGAATGCAACAACACTTCAAAATGCATTCACAAGAAACATCTAATATGAAGGAACCTCCCAATCCAAACTCCAAAAATAATAATATAGTATCAAATACTCTGGTTAGGGAAAAAATCCCAAACTATCAGCTTTCACCAAGAAAATATGCAGCTGTAAATAAAAATAGAGATTGTTTTTCTCAGCAGCAACAGAACTCCATCAGAAACTACTTTCAGCCATGTACCAAAAAAAGGTATACTTTTTAATAACTCCAACTCCTCAACTGTGTCTTTGAAAGAATTTTTCATTTTAACTGCCAGGGGCTGGAGAGATGGCTCCGGGATTTCGGTTCCCAGTACCCAAATGGGTGGCTCATAATCACCTCTAACTCCAGCTGCAGGGGAAACTGATGTCTCAGGCACCAGCACTTATGTGCATATATCCACACAAATGCATATACAATTTAAAAATTAAAACAAAAAATCTTACTGTACAGAACCAAGTGTGCGTCCTCTGGACTGTTGTAAAATTTGCATAAACAAGGTTCAGTACTTTACTAACTGAATGACAGCCTGTTGTATGGAGTACTTTAGTGACAAAGTCACATAGTATTTACAGTATGCACTTGGTGCTGCATTCTAGATTGGACCCCTTTGATTTATTATCTTGACTCCAGCTCTAATGAACCCATCAGGTTATATTCCCAGGTTAAGTTTTCATTGCCAAAGTTCCATGCACTACTAAGTACACTGCTGTCTTCTATCACTAGATTCTCTGTATTTTTGTATTTTTCTTTTCCCTCACACTATTTATTGATTAATTCTACTTTAGCAGAAAAGATAGGACTCTCCATATTGTTTTAATCATAGGATCCATCAGTCCTGTAAAAACAGTAGCAAGAATATGAATTATGTACCATTTCAAAGGTTTGATTTGCAGTGATATTGTTAATAAAAGCCAGAGAATGTTGTGAGTTAAATGGAGTGATTAGTAAATACTACAAATTAAACAAAATTCCTCATTTGTGTTTGTTTTCTGATTTTGTTTTCTCTTTTAAATCTAAGGGAAAGGGAGGAAGAAGATCAAGAAATGTCTTCATGTAAATCATCAAGAATGGAAATGTCTTGTTCTCTTTTAGAACAAACCCAGCCTGCTGTACCCTCACTGTGGAGAAATAAGGACTGTCCATCTCAGGAGGAGCCTCTGGACAAAAAAGCACACCACTTACTTATGGATGATACAGATTTAAAATCCAGTGTGGAAAATTCTGCCAGTAAAGCTTTTTCTATAGAAAGCCTAAAATCAAATAAAAGAAAAGAACTTCATTTGGCCATAGAAGATGAAGTATTGGGACAGTTACTCAAGAATACAAAGCCAGAGCTAGCAGTCCAAGTGAAGGTTGAAAAACAAGATGAAGGTGTCAATGTCAGAAAAAAGCTAAGGGCGGATATAGAAAGAAGTAATAATTTTAATGGTGAAACAGTGCCAGAAAATGACAAAATACCTGTAAGTAAATTATTTTTTGAGACAGGGTCTCAAATTTAATACGTAGCCAAGGATGACCCTGAACCTCTGATCTTCCTGCCTTCACCTCCGAGTGCTGGGACTATAGACATGTGCCGCCACACCTGGTTTTTTTTTTTTATATAGCCCTCTTTTCCTTAAATTCTACTACAAATTGGTCTGCTGCTCACAGTGAACACAGATCTGTGGAGAAATGATTGTGGTTTAAGTCACAAAACTCTTAGATCTGTGTTTTTACTTACTAGTCCTCAATACCTACTGTTGTTGTACACTCTCTCAGAGCCTGTGACCCAGGGTATTGGTCATTAGAGCCCAGAGAGGAAAAGATAAGAACTGAGCATCATGCACTTCTTGACATGGCACCACTAAACAGCCTTTTGTGAACCAGAAAAGCCCTGCCCTTTCATTTAATATCTAAGGGTTACATGATAGTGATATCAGACAATATAATTACTTATTTTGGTGCATGATTTTACAGCATAATTATTTTTATTTTACTATTTTAAAACTTTGAACATTGTAAAGCAAAAATACAATGCAGGAGTAAAGAGTGTAAACTGCAATTTGATTGCAATAAACTTTAAAGTAAAAGTTAGAGCACTGTATTCTAGCACTAAGCTGCTTTTAGCAAGAATCTACTTATAAAAGGTTTTTACTTTCAGTGTAAGGTATAAGAAACTTTTTATTTTGAGATAATTGACGATTCACATATAGATGAAAGAAATGGTATAGAGTCCATGTGCCCTGAACTGATTCTACCTAATTACTTGGGCAGCTTAATGACAACAGTATATTGCCATGGCTGGGAAATTAATGCAGCTAACCAGCCTTACTCAATGTGAGGTTATTCTTAACTCTGATTTTTTTTTTTATCATTTTAAGTATTTATCTTAAGATCTTTGTGAATGCTTATAGACTAAAGGAAAGTGGATCAACAGTTTATTGATATCCTACCATCCCAGACATAGTATTTTCTTTATAAAATCTTATTTTTCAGACTTCAGATAAACTGTTAATACAGTTTTCTAGCCATGATTTATAAGTTTATGTATGTTGTGTTAAGTTATGACTATTCTCTACTTATGTAATTTATATTTACTTAGATGGCTTCCAGTTCTTTGCATCTCATATTGGAAAATATATTTCTACATCTTATTTTTATTTTATAATTTCTTTAGGACAGGTGCTTATCAGATAACTGGGTCAGAGCATTATTATTTTAAGGTTTTAAGAACAGTTATTAATAACATCGATGAATAACATTATTTTAGCAAGAAGATGAACTAGAGAAGAAAAATGAGCTCAAGAAAGAATCACTATGGTCAACAAAAGATGAACTATCTGTAAGGAAATTCTTATTCTTAAAACTTTACTTAAAAATTGTCATATCACTTTCTGTCAGTTCACATTCTTTTTTTAAATCTCGTAATATTTTTAATTTTTTTATGTATATGAGTGTTTTGACCATGCTTATGTAAGTACACTATGTGCATGTGGTGCCCACAGAATCCAGAAGAAGGTATTGGATCCCCTGAAAACTGGAGTTACAGGTGGTTGCTAGCTGCAGTGTAAGTGCTAAGAACTAAACCCAGATCCTCTGCAGGATAAACCAGTACTCTTAACCACTAAACCATCTTTCCAGCCCTCAGTTTACATTCTTATTAAATATTTTTTGTGTAATTCTGGTCTATTTAATGGTTTAACCATCTCTGGAAATGGAGCATATTATAGCCACAATACAATGAGAAATGAATATTGAAAACCCTAAGTGTAACTCCTTTCTCTATACTGCATGGATAAAAGAATTTGAGCAGGTACATTCACATTTTTGGACTGAAAATCTTTTGTTTATAAAATGAGATTGATGCTTTTCCAGCAGGGTTATAATTTATAGCAGATAATGGTAATGGATGTTTAAAATCTGTAAACATCAAAAGAATTTGGCCATTTCTACCTTAAATGAGTCCCTGATTACATTCCACTAGTGTCAGGTGATCCCTTTTCTCTGGCCTGTTCTTTTCTTTTCTTTTCTTTTCTTTTCTTTTCTTTT
>NW_008332654.1:741241-757362 GCF_000622305.1 Nannospalax galili | reverse complement strand
TCTCTTCTCTTCTCTTCTCTTCTCTTCTCTTCTCTTCTCTTCTCTTCTCTTCTCTTCTCTTCTCTTCTCTTCTCTTCTCTTCTCTTCTCTTCTCTTCTCTTCTCTTCTCTTCTCTTCTCTTCTCTTCTCTTCTCTTCTCTTCTCTTCTCTTCTCTTCTCTTCTCTTCTCTTCTCTTCTCTTCTCTTCTCTTCTCTTCTCTTCTCTTCTCTTCTCTTCTCTTCTCTTCTCTTCTCTTCTCTTCTCTTCTCTTCTCTTCTCTTCTCTTCTCTTCTCTTCTCTTCTCTTCTCTTCTCTTCTCTTCTCTTCTCTTCTCTTCTCTTCTCTTCTCTTCCTGTCTGGATTTATCTTACATCTCTTAGCAACTTCATATAAATTATATATGAAGAATATATAATCATTTGAAAGAATTAAGATGGTCAGTCTTGATGTGTAATTGTTAGATTGGTACAAAAGGAATTGCTGATTCATAATGTGAATTTTAAATGATTATAGCTAGGCTCAACCTTATCCCCTTTTTTCAAACATGTCCTTATTAATCAAATTAGGAACTATTAAAATCAACATATTTTGGGGGCTGGAGAGTTGGCTCAGTGGTTAAGAGCACTGACTGCTGCAGAAGACCCGGGTTCGATTCCCAGCACCTGCATAGTGGCTATGAACCATCCTTAACTCTGGTTCCAGGGGAATCTGAAGCCCTCTTCTGACTTCTGTGGCATTGCACAACATGGGTGCACTCAAATGCATGCAATATACAAATACACATAAAATTAAAATAATAAAGTATATTTTAAAAATCAACACATTTTTACCAACAAGAAATAAATTTATCACTGTAGTATAAAAACCCATGATTCAGGATTCAAGGATGCATCCTGCTGCTTACAGAAGCATTTTCACTACAAAAACTGTTGAGATCCTTGAAGAAGTAATCACTTGGCAAGAGGTCAGGTGAATATGTTAGATAGGCAAAACTGTGTAGCCCAATCCTTTTGACTTTTGAAGTATTGGTTGTGTGACATGCATTCAGACGTTGTCATGGAGAAGAATCGGCCTCTATCTGTTGACCACTGCTGGCTGTAGGCACTGCGGTTTCAAGTGTTTTTCATTGATTTGCTGAGCACACTTCTCAGATGCAGTGATTTCACTAGGATTTGGAGGGCTATAGTAGATCAGAATGGCCTCAGACTATTCAGACCCTGACCATATCCTTTTCTTGGGTGCAAATTTGGTTTGGGGAAGTACTTTAGAGCTTCTTCTCGGCCATCTACTGAGCCAGTCATTTACAATCCATTTTTTGTTGCACATATAATCTGAGAAATGGTTCATTGTTGTATGGAATTAAGAGAGGATGACAGTTCAGAACATTTTTTTTTTCACTCAGCTCATGAGGCACCCACTTATCGAGCTTTTTTATCTTTCCAATTTGCTTCAGATGCCAAATGGTAGTTAAATGGTTCTTGTTGAGTTCTTTGGTAACTTGTCTAGTTGTAAGATCGGCTTTGATGATTGCTCTCATTTTGTCATTCTCAACTTCCCATGGCCAGCCACGCTGCTTCTCATCGTCAAGACTTCCTTATCTTCTTTACAAAGCTTCTTGAACCACCACTGCATTGTATATTCATTAGCAGTTCCTCAGCCTAATGTGTTGTTGATATTGCAAGTTGTCTGCTGCTTTATTAACCATTTGAAATCAACAAAATCACTCAAATTTTGTTTTTATCTAGAATAATTTCCATAATATCAAGTAAATATAAAATTAATATCAAATAATAAGTCGTTAGAAAACATAAAGCAAAAAATGTGTATTAAAATGATGTATAACATAACCACATTTATTAAGTATGTATTCCAGGGCTGGAGAGGTGGCTCAGCAGTTAAGAGCACTGACTGACTTAGGTTTGGTTCCCAGCACCCACATGGCAGCTAACAACCATCTGTAACTCCAGATCATGGGATCTGACTCCCTCTTTTGGCCTCTCCAGGCATTGTACACACATGGTACACATATATATGCAGGCAAAATGCTCATACATGTAAAATTAAAAAATAATAAATCCAAAAAATTAATTAAAAAATAATGTATTCTAGTATGAAATAGCAAATTCCAACAACACAAAAACTACAGTTATTTTTTGTACCTACCTAAAACTAGATGGTATAAAGAATCTCACTGAGCAAATTATCACTTAGTGAAAAAGTGTCTTCAGAACTGGTTTTTAGATGTTTCAAAAATATAACTTTAGTAGACCTGTAGAATGGAATATTTAATAATCTTGGTGCACTGTGTTAATGAAAAGAAACAGGGCTGAGATATATCATTATCTATAAGAAGGTAACTTCTGATTGAGATGGTATTTATTAGCCTAAGTCACGAGGTGAAAAATACTGTTTGATTTTACACTTCTTTTGTAGATGAATATGTATATTCATCTGTATAGACATTGTCAGTGCTAGACAGCACTTGCGTAAGTAATTTTCTGGTTTTTAAATAGATATGATTTGAGTCTAAATACAAAGTTCAGGTGCCAGGAATCACTCTTCCTACTGTTTTTCTCCAGGTATTTGGACTTTTTTTATGTAGAACTAAATGGCAAGTAATTTTCCTTTTTCTTTTCCTTCTTATCTACACATTTAAACCCCACTAAGAATAGTGATGAACTTCAGGACAGTAGTGAGGTGCTTCCAAGAAAGGTGTTGCAGACTGAATTTAGATCACTGGTGGTTAATAACTCCCCTTCCAGAAATCTGTGCATGGTAAATGATTATGGCCAACTGAAGAATTTCAAGAGATTCAAAAAGGTAAGTGTCTTCATTAACTGTGTCACAAGAGGGCAGTGTTTGGTGTGTTTTCAGAAATACTGCTGGCACTAAATAGTAATAAAACCAGTATTTTTAAAAATAATGTTTGCATTTTAAATTTATTCTGTATGTATGTGAACACACATGCCACAGCACACATATGGAGGACAGGACAACTGGGAGGAGTCAGTTCTTTCCTTTCACAGGGTCTGAACTTGGTTGGTAGGTTGGGGGACAAGTACCTTCACCCTGTGAACCATCCTGCCAGGCCCTTAACAGTACTATTTTGAAAACCTATGCTATTTCTTCTACTTAAAAGTTTTTTTTTTAATTAATCCCAAAATAACACGAACTAACAATGAATATAAAACCCCTAGAAGGAAATGGATTTAATTCAGACAGTTATAAGGTTGCTGTTTTCCCCATCTTAAGCATTAATTGTGCTTTTACCTGTAATGTCAGGGTCCTCCCAGTTATGCATCTGATTTGTGACTACCTGAAGAGGTTCTTTATCTCAGGACTTTATAAATATAAAAAGAATGGTTGAAAATAACTAGACAAATTCAATAGTGAAAAATTACAGGCATTTTATTATTGGTGTTATATACATAGAACTGTGTACTTGATATTACCTTCAGACCTGAGTTCCTCCTTATTAAGAAACTGCTAGGTTATCATGAGTATGGTTAAAAGAACTTTTCTGATCCAGCTGTCTTCTTTCCTTGTCTGTTCTGCTTTTTGATCCACATGTACCAGCCTTTGCTTGTGCATTTGATCAAAGTAACTACGTTATAACAGACAGCTGGGATTGCAGCTCCAGCACCACATTTAGTTTTTATTTAGAAACATGTATTTTTTGTTGTTGTTGTTGGGGGGTATCCACATGGTACGGCATGTGTGTGGAGGTTAGAGAACAATGTGAGGGGTCAGTTCTCTCACCATGTGAGTCATGAGATTTGAACTCAAGTTGTCAGGCTTGGTGGCAAGTGCCTTCACCCACTGAGCCATCTCACCCATCCTGCTTTTGTTTTGGAGGGGATAGGATCTTCCATGTAGTTTGAGCTAGTGTGAAACTCACTCTGTACTAGACTGACCTTAAACTCTTTGCAGTCATCCTTTTGCTTCTCAAGTGCTAGAGTTTTAAAACTTTGAAAGTTTTAAAATAAGATAGTGTGTTTGTTTACTTTGAGTAAAAAAAATTATAGTGTTTGTTTACTTGGAGTTGCTTTGATTGCTAGATAATAAGCTAAAGTCAATTTTTTTAAGTACAAATTAAAACTCTTTAAATTTTTTTTAGTTCGTAAAGCTTACATCAATTAGAAAAGGGTAAAAATAGATGGGTCTAGCACAGAGTTATCTGTGTCTCATTTTCACCTATACAATATAAATACCTTTGACATATAAACATGATTTATACTCTTCGCTTTTGTAATCAGTTTTAAACTAGTTATCTTAATTTGTTATTTACCAGGTCACATTTCCTGGAGCAGGAAAGCTTCCTCACATCATTGGTGGATCCGATCTAATAGCTCATCATGCTCGAAAGAATACCGAGTTGGAAGAGTGGTTGAGACATGAACTGGAGGTTAGTAGGAAGGGAGGCCTTCACACTTTTATGAATTGCCCTTTAACCCTTTGTGGCTTTTTAGCGTAAACTGCTTGTTTTATTGTGGGTGGAGTGTATGTATTTGTGAGTATGTATGCAGTATGTGCCCATATATACACAGAGGTCAAGTTGACTTCAGATGTTTTCCTCTATCACTCTCTATTTTTTTGAGATAGAATCTCTAACTATACTTGGAACTCACCATTTAGGTTAGACTGGCTGACGAGTGAGCCTTCTGAATCTGCCTGCCTCTGTCCCCCAGTGCTTGGGTTACAGGAATGTGCTACCACACCTGGCTTTTGTCTGGGTACTGGGGATCTACACTCAGGTCATCATGCCCGTTGCAACATGTACTTTACTCAAAGAGCCACTCCCTACCTCTGCATGAACCCCCTTAAAACAAAATTAAAATAAGTGAACTAAAATTCATTCAGGAAAATCACTGAGTTATAGATTATTTAGATTAAGCTTTACCTTTCCATAATATTTTTAAAATTTATTTTTATTTTATGTGTATGAGTGCTTTGCCTGCATGTATGTAAGTGCATGTTGCACAGTGTCTGTGGAGGCCAGAGAGAGCATTGGATCCCCTGGAACTGGAGTTACAGGAGGTTATTAGCCACCATGTAAATGCTGAGAACCCAACCTGGGCTCTCTGGAAGAACAGCCAGTGTTCTTAATTGCTGAGCCATCTCTCCAACCCCTCCATGATACTTCTTTAAGATAATTATAGATTTTTATTAGGTAAAAAAGTGAAATCAGCTGGGTGTGGTGGTGCACACCTTTAATCCCAGCACTTGGGAGGCAGAGGCAGGCGGATCTCTGTGAGTTCAAGGCCAGCCTGGTCTACGTAGTGAGTTCCAGGACAGCTGAAGCTACAGAGAGACTCTGTCTCAAAAAGACCAAAAAAAAAAGTGAAATCATAAAAATAATTGTTTTTCTGGTTGTAATATTTTATTTTGCTGAATTACATTTGAGAAAGAGAAGCTAACTGCTTCCTCTACTTTAATACTAGTATATTCTGGATTGTATTATATAAATATATGAATAGAAACTTAAAAGATCATAAATTTCCCATGAGACATCATTTAGTCTGTATCATTGGTATGTATTTGTAAAACATTTTAACACTGCAAACATTAGACGTTTTAAGACCAGGCATGGGAAAAGGTTTATCTCTACTCTACTACAATGGTGTTGGTGTAGTCTACACAAGGCCTCTCAGTAAAGGCAATCAATTGGAGGTAGGAGTTTATCAATGAATTGCTTGACATCTATCATTTCCTGCTGACATGAACTGTGCATCATGCCTTCATAGATTTTGAAGGTTACATTGGCTGGATTCACCAGCGTTTTTAATTTTTCAAAAGTAAGAGAACCAAACATTAGGGGAACTAAAGGGTCACAATCTCCATGGCACTGGAGAATAGAAGTATCTCTGTTAGCACTACTGATAGGACCCTGTGGAAAGGAAGCCTGCAGTGGAAACCAGCAGCTGAGTGCAGTGAGGCCTGCCAGTTCTGCTGTGTGTTGAGAGCAGTGTATAAAGACAAAGCTCCTCCTTCAGAAAATCCTCCCAAAATAATTTCTGTTAGAAGGGAGGCCATTCTTCACCTCTTGATGTATCAAAGCTTTTACAGTTTCTGCTGCCTGTTTAATTCAAGATTCATCTCCTGGGAATCTGGTCAAAGTCCAATAATATCAAACCAAGAAGGCATAGCCATATTCATATTTAATGTAACAGGCATAACTGGTGCATGTGGGCAGATGTATTTGATGTGTGAGCTTCTGATATCAGCAAAGGCTTCTGTCCATCCGTGCCCAGTATCTCCCAAGCCGTGAAGGAAAATAACCGCGTAGGTGGCCGTCAGGGCAGTGGGAATGACAGCGGGCAGCTGAGCATACAGCTATTGCCGCACATCTACTGTCTCCTCAGACAGCGCATCAGAAGCGGAAGGGAGAGCTGGCGCCCCGCGGCCCAAGGATGTGCAGGTAGCGAGTCCTGCCAAATCCCACCCACCCCACTGGGTCATAAAAATAAATTTTAAAAAGGGGGGGGGACTGGAGAGATGGCTCAGCGGTTAAGAAAACTGGTTGTTCTTGCAGCAAAACCAGGGTTCGAATCCCAGCACCCACATGGCAGCTAACAGCTGTCCTTAACTCCAGTTCCAGGGGATCTGACAGCCTCTTCTAACCACCGCAGGTATTGCATGACACGGGTACACTTACCTACATGCAGGCAATACACACATACACATAAAATAAAAATAATTTTTAAAAAAGTGAAATCAGAGCTGTGTGTGGTGGCACATGCCTTTAATCCTAGTACTGGGTAGGCAGAGGCAAGTGGATCTCTGTGAGTTCTTGGCCAGCCTGGTCTACATAGCAAGTTCAGGTCAGCCATGGTGGCATAGTGAGACCCTATCTCAAAATACAAGCAAAACAACAACAAAAATGTAGAGTTGGGACTGGAGAGATGGCTCAGCGGTTAAATGCACTACACAGCAGCAGACATTAGCCACTGGCTGTTCTTGCAGAGAACCCAGGTTCAGTTTCTAGCACCCACATTGTGCTAACAATCGTCTGTAACTCCAGTTCCAGCTGGCTTCTGTGGCCATTGCATGCACAGGTATACTTATATACATGCAGGCAAAACAGTCACACACATAAAATAAAAATAATTGTTTAAAATGAGATTAAAAATAGATTAAGTGTACATCCTAATGTAAAGGTAAAAGAAAGACTTAAGCCACAAAAATGTTTAACTAATGAAGCCTAACAGTGAGAAGGATGGCCATGAGGTCATGTGGAATCTGTTTCAAATATATCAGTATTAAGATGGTGACGAACAGGCCTTTAAAATCTGCAAACAGTATTCTCGAAGCTCTGAATATTATTTTCTTGAACAGGACCTTTTACCTGTTTTCTCTATAGTTTCTTTGTGGAACTCCAATTTGACATAAGTTTTCTTTATCATTTTTCTTTATCACTTTTTTTGCTAATTTCCTTTGATTGTCTTCCTGTTGACTATTTCTGTCTTCAACACTAATTTGTATTTCATCCAGTAATGGAGTTTTAAATTCAGTCTGTTGTATTTTTTCATTCCTGCAAGTCTGTTCCGTTTTTGTTCTAAATCTTGGTATTTCCCTGCCAGTATTTTTGCCGATGATACCAATGTCTAAAATATTTGTTGGTCTGTTTTCTGCTCTTAGGATGTGTCATTTCCTCCAAGGGCATACACTTTGTGGTCTTTAAATGCAAATTATTATTATTTTTTAAACCTCATCTGTAGGATTTTCTTCTATCTGAAATTAAGGTTTGTTCTCTCCAGAAAAGATGTATTTATATCTGTCCGTCTTATTGTTTTGTGGTGCTGCAGGTTGGACCCAGGGTCTGGTACCTGCTGGATAGACAAACACTCCACACTGAAGTACATCCCAGCCTTCACTTTAAATTGAAGTCTGTTCTTTTGATTTTCTTCGTTGTTGATCACTCGGACAGTTGGTATCCATGTAGAACAGAATAACGAGTGGCAGCGGTCTTGCTGTCATATACTTCAAGTGAAAACTATGTATTCTTTGTTGCACTAAGCGTCAGGTTGAGACAGGCAAGTTCCCTTGCTCTCTTTCGCTTCTCCCACCAGCATTGAGTCTTATTGGATAGAGACCCTATTGTTTTCTGGATGTCATTTACACTCCCCATATAGCAATGAAAGGGAAACCTGGGTGTTTCATGGTTTGCAGACACCCGCAGAGCTAGCAATGAAAGGGAAACCTGGGTGTTTCATGGTTTGCAGACACCCGCAGAGCCGAGCACTATGTGGTTGTGCTACTTGCTAACCTCTTAAGGTACCTTCTTTTCTTTTATTGTGCAGCAATGATTTTTCAGCAATTTATTTCTAAACCACCTTTTTATTAGTATATACAAATTACACAGAATGCCTTTCATTATAACATTTTTGTACACGTACATAATGTATTTTGACCTTGTTGACCACCTATCCCCCTCTCTTCTGTTGTTCTTTCCTTTTCCCATTTAGCCCCCCTTTTACTTTCAATGGCTTTTCTTTTTTTTTTCTTTTTTTTTTTTTTGGTGACATAATGATAATGAGTGTCATCAGGGTTGGTTACAGGAGCTTGCAAAATTTACCAGTGGCTATACCCAGCAACCATTAACTGCTTGTAAATCTTCAGAGAGGGGTTAGGCCTCATGAGCCCCTCCTATGACTAAGGCTACTTTTTAATTTATTTTATTGTCTTTTTTTTTGAAACAGGGTCTCCCTGTAACTCACACTGTCCTGGAACTCACTATTGAGACCAGGCTGGCCTTGATCTCACAGAGACCCACCTGCCCCTGCCTGCCAAGTGCAAGAATTAAAGACATGGGCTACAATACCTGGTCAAAGCTAATTTTTTATTCAAGGAGTTTTTCTTGGTCGGAGAAAAAGGATCAAGGCATTCCTAGAAGTATTATAGGAGCAGGTCAATATATATAAAGTGTATGAAAGTAATCCCCTTCCTATTCTATTTCCTGTTTCTAAAAATCCACTTAGTCTACTGGCCTGTGATGCTGGACATATCAGGTATTGAACTTATAAGAACAAGAACAGATTCTGTGCTTGATACTAGCCAAGAGGCTGAAAACCAGTGGGGTTAAATAAGGATTATTAGGAAGCTTCTCATAAAAGTAGAAATGGCAGAAAGGCCATTTTATGAGATTGTCAAATATGAAAGAGTGGAAGTCGCAGCTTTTCTTTCCTTTAAAAAGGTTTTCTTTGTTATAATTGTGCATTTTAAAGAATTATGAAGTACACAAAAGAATGAAGTTAAAACCCAAAGCCCAGAAATTACCTGCTTAAACATTAAGTGAATAATAGTCTACACAGATCTTTGTTGAGGAGGG
The DNA here is from genome assembly GCF_000622305.1 of Nannospalax galili. Taxonomy (NCBI): domain Eukaryota; kingdom Metazoa; phylum Chordata; class Mammalia; order Rodentia; family Spalacidae; genus Nannospalax; species Nannospalax galili. The sequence goes on along the minus strand of NW_008332654.1, from coordinate 748,054 downwards.
GATGAGAGGCAGAGACAAACTGGGAAGGGGAGAGCTTGATAAAGGAAGTCAAACTGGAGACATTGCTGAATTTGTGTAAATGTTTCTTCCCTCAAATGTATTTTATTTCTTGAGATTTCCTATAAAACTAAGGGAGAAAATATAAAAAACATTGAGTAGGAATCACTGTTTTGTTTAGAAATGCATATTTCAGTTTTATGTACTTTTTGTTTTTTTCTCTGCTGTAAGGAATGAGGACATTATTCATATTTCCTCATACCTTCCTACACACACACACCTGTTTTCCCCTCTTTTAGTGGCTTCCATGTGTACAGTGTTTTCTTCTAAAGTTTGAAAATCAATAATAATCAGAATATATCTTAGTGTTCTGATCATGCTCTGTTAGATCCTGGATATGATAAACTATTGATATACAGTTATTTTTCATCAAAAAGCTTTTCTATTATGTACTGCAAAATGTTTTTATATTTGCTAGGCTCTACATTTACTGTACAACTGTCCTTTCATCAGATGAGTAAGCTAGTAGTGTGTGTTGGTTATCTTTGAGAGGAAATTGGCTAGACAAAGTTATTTAATTATAGCAATTTTGCAATAATCTTAGCACAAAGGAACATAGAAGGGATTGGCTGAATGGGAGAGACTGTGATAGAATATACAGACTAGAAACATCTGGGATATGAAAATCTGGAAGATGGCTATATAATCAGTATAGTAGTTCATTAGCTATATATTCACCACTGAGCAAATGTTTCAAATTATGTTAACTTTGACAGGTACAGAAGCAACATGCAAAAGAAGAGTCTCTTGCTGATGATCTCTTTAGGTAAGAATTGACTTTGCTCTCATGTCCTTTAGAGAGATTATATATAATTCAGTTCTGTTCATACCAATTAGATAGTTCTTTTGTCTTTATAATAGATACCTACTCTCTTCGCCTAAAGAATGTTTTGCTTTAGGGGCTAGAGAGATGCCTCAGAGGTTAAGAGCACTGGCTGCTCTTGCAGAGGATCTGGGTTCAATTTCCAGCACCCACATGGCAGCTAACAACCATCAGTAACTCCAGTTCCAGGGAATCCAACACCCTCTTCTGACCTCCACAGGCATTGCACTACATGGGTACACTTACATACATGCAGGCAATACACTCATACACATAAAATAAAAAGAATATTTAAAAAAAGAATATTTTTCTTTAGTTATGAATTTCTTTTTATTACTTGAGTACTTATTAGTTGAGTTTATTGGATATAGCTTCAAGATTTGAGGTTAATTCATTTGTGTCATAAGACATTTAAAATTTGCATGGGGTCATTCAAAAAGATTTTTAAACTAGGCATATTTGAATTGAGATTTTTGTTATCAGTAAAATTAAGAATGAATAGATTTTTAATTCAGACAGGTAAAAGGCCAGACTATTTGTTAAGGGTTTTATTGCTGTTATTGTGTTCCTGAGCTAGGGTCTCACTGCTTAGCCCTGGCTAGTCTGGAGCTGCTCTGCAGACCACACTGGCCTTGAACTCACAGAGATCCATCCACCTGCCTCTCCTTCCCAGATGCTGGGATTAGAGTCATGTGCTACCATACCCGGCCCATTTGCTTAGTTTTAATTTTACACATGGATAAAAATCAAAGCTTGGATTAGAGTTCTGAAACAGTGTTTTTGTGGCAGATTTTAGAGAAGTTGTTAGGAGTGTTTACCAATGAAATACTGTATCAGAGACATATTAACTTTTTTTTTTTGTCTTTTTGAGACAGGGTCTCCCTGTAGTCCCAACTGATCTGAACTCACTATGTAGACCAGGCTGGCCTTGAACTCACAGAGATCCGCCTGTCTCTGCCTCCCGAGTGCTGGGATTAAAGGCATGCACCACCAGGCCCGGCTGACACATTAACTTTTTCTCAAACTTATAGATGTCTTATAGATGTATAGATGTCTTATAGATGTGTAGATGTCTTAATCTTTTTTTTTACAGTATGTGTATATGTGTGTGTGTGTATGTGTGCATGCACATTTGTACATGTGTGTAGAAGTCAGATGACAATTTGTAGGAGTCAGTTCTCTCCTTCCATCATATGGAGCCTGGGTATCAAACTCAGGTCATCGGACTTGGCAGCAAGCACCTTACATGCTGAGCCATCCCACTGGCCCCCTTAATCTGAAAAATTTTTTGCAGCACATTTTATAAGTCTCTTGACTTGACAGTTGACAGTATAAATCATGGATGAAAATGTTGATAAACAACACTGATTTTTTTTCATAAGTAGTCAAATGAGATTGGTTACCCAGCTGTATTTGCTGAGTTTCTATAGGAGAAAATTTTGTAGAGTGGTGATTATATTGTAGATTCATTAGGATCTTTGCACAAATTATGTACTTTAATTTTAAAAATGGTGATGTTTGAACCCACACTAGATTTTTAAAAATTTTTATTTCTTTTTATTGTATGTGTATGAGTGTTTTGCCTGCATGTAAGTGCACCACACATTCATGCAATACCCATGGAGACTAGAAGAAGGTGTCAGCCCCTGGAACTGGAGTTACAGATGGGTTATCAGCCATCATGTGAGTGCTGGGAACCATTCCAAGTCCTTTGCAAAAATAGCCAGCTTTCTTAATCACTGAGCCATCTCTCCAGCCCACACACCAGATTTTTAAAAACTATTTTCATTATTTCGGTGCTTCATAGGATTTTTGTTGATGTTTTTCCACATATTCATTTAGGTGACATCAGAGGGATAAATGGAAAGGAAAATGTAATGTGTTATCTGATTATATTGTATTATCTGATTGATATTCTCATACAGTTTGCCAAAGTGTGACTATGGTTAAAGACCTTTCAGTTTCAAAATGAAAGAAATTTGATCCCTTATCTAAATGTCCTTTCACCTAGTGTTTTCCTTCACAGATATAATCCTAATGTGAAAAGAAGATAACCGAGATCTCCGTAAGGAAGCGATGAAAGCACATTACTCACCAAACATTTACTTCTGGCTGACTGACATACGTGAATATACTACACAGAAATTATAAATGCTTTAAGACCTCAATTTATTAAATAAAACAAACAAAACTCCATTCCTTTTGTGAGCAGTAATATTATTTTCTTTGTTTTTAGGCTTCATTGTCTTTTCATGTATGTATTTTTTCATTTTAAACATTTCTTACTATTAATTAATACAATCATAGTCCAAAATCCTGAAACTGCATTGAGTAAAGACCAAAGTCTCCCTTCTACTATTCATTCTGTGGGTTCCTCTCAAAAAAAAAAAAAAAAAAATGCATGGTACTTCCTGTGATTCTTTGTAGATGCGTCATTCCTATTCAAATGCCTGTGTATAACATTTTTTAGTAATTCCATATGTAATTTGTATTATAGCTATGTACCCTCTTCTTTTACTTACTTATTTTATGTGTATTGCCTACATGTATGTAAGTACCCCCATGTTGTGTCATGCATGCAGAGGGCAGAATGTGTCAGATCCCTTGGAACTGGTTGTTAGCCACCATATGGGTGCTGGGAACTGAACATGGGTCCTCTGGAAGAGCAGCCAGTGTCTTAGAAAATGCTGAGCCATCTCTCCAGCCCCACCTTGTTCTTTTTCACTTTAGATAAAGCCATTGGCCAATCAGTGTAACTTTTTCTTTTCCATTATTCTGCCAGCTTCCCTAAACTGATGTGACCCAATGAAATGGCTTCAGTGGTGAAGACGTCTCCCACATCTTACTCTAGTGCTAGAAATTGAAGAACATGCAGACTTCAATCTGGCTAGATCGTACTAGAATAGAGAGACTAGACTCCTTTTTGGTTGTCTTACTGAGCAGATGTGACTCTGCTTTGACCTTCTTAAGGGTTCAAGCCTTCTCCCTGTAAAGAATAAATGGTGAGGCCGTCTTGTACCTTAAAGGAACCTGGTAATAAGAAATGGATGGCTTTTTGTTTTTTCAAGTCTATTAAGTAGAGAAGTGGACTTCAACTCTGGCTGTATTAAGGTGAAATTATCTCTGAAAACTGATAGATTCTAGAAAGTACAAGCTTTCTTGTCCATATAAGTTTTGCCTCCCTAGTAATTTTATCTTTTTGTAGATTATTAGAACATAGCATAGGAACAATTATGGCATAACTTAACATATATATATATATATATTTGTTAGGTCTTTGTATAACATTCTATGTGGTCATCTCCCCACCCCCACCCCCATTTGCAATCAAAGAGGTCACATAGGTAACTGCCTGGCTAAGCTAGGCAGAACATACTATTTCTTTTATGCAGCTAGTTTATGAATATCATAGGCTATTGTTTATTTTATTCTCATCCTCCATTATACTTTCAAATTCTTTGTTTAGGAAGCATTAAGCATATGTCCACACAGTGAAGGAGTATGATTAATCAGTAAAAGTCTTTAGTTTAAAAACTGCCAGTTGTTAAAATTCCTTTCATTTAGCTTAGATGTTACTCATTGTGTTCCTGTTCCTTAGATGTGTCAGCACTGTTCAGTCTCACGGGTTGTTTAGCTCTGCGCTGGACAACTTGAATCACACACCTGTTTCAGTAGAGTAGGTGCTTTTCCCCTAGACTCTGCTGGAAAGATTTCCTAGTTTTTATGTTTTAGTGGGGTGATAACTGCCTACTTCACTTCCTTTTTGTCCTTGGGGGATGGAAACTACCTCTATTTTCAACTTACAAAGTTATGGATCAGCCCAGCTTCCCACCGGGAGGTAGGAGGTAACCTGCCCTGTGGCCAATCTCCCTGGTGTTCATGCCTACCTTACTCTTCAGAAATGTCTTTCTCCAAGACTTCCTAATTCTACAACTACAGCCCTGTGATTGGTCACATTGTGGAAGTCTGTGTCTTTTCTTTTTTCTCCTCTCTGCTCTTTTTTTTCCCTTTCTTCCCTCCCTCCCTCCCTCCCTTCCTCCCTCCCTCCCTTCCCTCCCTCTTTTCTTCCTTCCATTAGGACAATGAGCCAGATTCTTAGGATATTGTACCAAGTAAAGACTGGGTTAAAAATCTTCCTTAACAAGCTTGTCTGTATAATTTCTTTTTGAATGTTTTGCTATTTTTTGACTCAGCTGACTGAATCTATAAAAGTATTGCATAAGTTTGGTTCTCCTTATAAAATGATCTAGAACTGACAAACTGGGAGGTGTCTTTCTGTTGTCCTCTCCCTCCCCGCCCCTGCGTGTATATACACACATAAAGGCCCAGGGTCATCCAGTATCTTCCTCAATCACTCCATCCTATTTTTTGAGACAGGGTCTCACACTGAACCTGAAACTCTAGGATTTGGCTACATTGACTGTACCTTCCCAGCACAAGGTTTACAGGCCTGGCTTTTTTTTTCCTCTATGAGTGCTGAAGGTGCTTGTGTGGTAATGTGGTAATCACTTAACTGAGCCATTCCCCCAGCCCTTGGAAGATCTTTTACTGCTATGAACTGCAATTGAATTATTTCCAATCTGTCCTTGTAGACAAGCTAGGAGCATCAGCTTTGTTAGCAAATTGAGAGACCATAACATCAGACCAAAAGGTCTGTATTTTATTTTACGGTCAGTGGAGGAGTTATTGTTCGCACTTCTTAAATGGAAATTTTGAGATCACTGTGCCAGTATTGTGTAAGGTATATTAAGACATAACAGCCACAATTATTTTTACACTAAACAATAATAAAGCAAACAGACACCACTGTATTTTCACAGGAATGAACCGAATTAGAGGAATCAAATGGGTATGTAGAGTAGGAACTGGTTCTTATCTGGGCCTTCAGGAAAAATTCCAGTAATTTAGAGAAGACATGCTCAGATAGCTCTCATCAGTAAAGCTCACTTGGAGCTCTTTGTTGTGATCCAGGGTGAAGGAAGCTCCAAGAATCACTACAGCTAATCAGTTGTTGCCGAATGAGGAATGGAACAGTACTAAGAGAAACCCCATCTCTATGACTTCCCCTGTAAGTAGAAACAGAAGACAAGGAATCCAGCCTCTACCTTAATTTCACCTTCCATCTACTTGAGGGAATCTTACTGACCTTGCAAATTCAGACTACTTGATACTGAGTCAAAGAAAAAATTTTTTGTGTGCCTAAGGATTGAACCCAGGGCCTTCCTCATGCCAGGCAAGTGCTCGATCACTGAGCTCCATTACCAGCCCAGAAACGTAATTTTTAAGTTTGCTTGACTTTCATAGAAATTGACTGTTTTCTTAGTACATTTTGATGAACAGAGGATTAGTTTTTATTTTTTGAAACAGGGTCTCATGTAGTTCATGTTGTCCACGAACTCATTATGTAGCAAGGATGACCTTGATTTTTTGATCTTCTGCCTCTCCCTCCCAAGTACTTGGAGTACAGTCAGTCATGTCCACTGTTTATGTGCTGAAGATTGAGCCATGGCTTCATACATACTAGGCAAGCACTCTACCAACTGAGCTACATCCCCAGTCTGAGCCTTTGCTAACAAAGATTTATTTTTATTTTTTGTGAATGAGTGTATTGCCTGCATCTAAGTGCACCTATGTTATGCAATGCCCACACAGGTCCGATGAAGGCATCCGATTCCCCTAGAACTGGCATTATAGATGCTTGCTAGCTGCCATGTGGATGCTGGGAATCAAACCCAGGTCCTCTGTGAGAGCAGCTAGTGCTCTTAACTGCTGAGCCATCTCTAGTCCCTGAGCTTTAAATTTTGATAGTCAAATTTATTTTTTTCTTGCTATTTTTCCTCTCACAAAAAAAAATTTTTTAGAAGAAGCATTTCATTACAACAGCATTGACATATTCAATAACAAATTTTCTGAGCTAAGATGCATCTTTTTCA
>NW_008332654.1:739123-741173 GCF_000622305.1 Nannospalax galili | reverse complement strand
TATTCAATAACAATTTCCTGAGCTAAGATGCATCTCTTTCAAAATTGGCTATAAATTTTTAGGTTTACAGTTGAATTATTACAGTTATACAATATTGTACTCAGTATAAACTCATAAGACATAAAATTAAATAAGGTTTTAAACTTTAAAAAAGAACTCCATTTCATTATTAAAATACAGGTTCATAAAGAGAAATTCACTTTCAATGCAACTGACATTAAGATGTTTGCACATGCGTTTCTAATCTCTATATATCTGATTATTACTAGTGACAGTCGGTTACTTTCTGGGCTCCTTGACATCTGAGCATGGATATAAAGTCTTCAGGTAGATTTCAATGGTAATGTTTTTCACATCTACTAATTCCTATTATTTTTTTAATCGTTATTTTTTTAATTGTTAATAACTACATGATTAGAAGAAGCATTTCACTACAGATTTAACATATCCAGTAAAACAATCCAGAGAAAGAGGTACATCTCTTTCACAATTGGGTGCAAGTTTCTAGGTTCACAGATAAGCTAATACAGTTATACAATATTGAACACAGTATAAGCCCAGTAAGACATAAAATAGAACGAGTTTTTAACCTTTAAAAAAGATCTCCATTTCATTTGAGAATATATTGTTCCTTGCAGAAAGACTCATTGTTTTTGCTACTAACACTGAGATGTTGGCACATGCATCTCTAATCTGTATGCATCTGATTATTACTAGTCATAATCGGTTGCACTTGGATCCTTGGCGCCTGTGTATGTCTGTGAAGACAGGTAGATTTCAATGGTAATGTTTATCACCTCTACTGATTAGCATGAGGTAAATTTCCATGCTTCCTCCTCAAATATACTACATTTTTTAAAATTTGTTTTTGTGGGGGGGTATATCACAGAACATTCCAAACCATCTTATTCGACTATACACTCACTTCCCTTATGGCACCCTCCCATAGCCTTCCTTCCCCACTAGAGTCCTTATACTCTGATATCCCTGTTACTGTCTGCTGTGTTGTCAAGACCCCAGCCAATCCCCACTACTTGCTGTTGGGGACCCCTGTTGTGTAAAGTAGCAGTCTCTTCATGTCTGGATAGCCCATGGGCTCGGCCTCATATGCAGAGATTCCTTTTTCAGCAGGGTGCCTTCCCGGCATCTTCCTGACTCATCTTTTGAAGCAGCCATCACAGAAACATGGCCTCCGGCTCTGGAAACTGCCAGCCTTTCCTGTGTGATTTTCAGATAGTCTGGCAGCCTGGCAGGAGCCCACCTCTACATGTAAATAGGGTATCCCACAAAGTACCTATCAGCTAAGGTTTTTACTACCACCCCCATAGTATAAAATATCCTGGCTTCCCCTCAATAATTGGAGCTGGATCACCGAGACTTGGAGCCGAGCTAAGTCACTGAATAAAGGGGCTGTACCACTGACTGAGCTGAGTTCTGTGTCTTACTGCCTATGATCCAGCCTCCCCGGGGGGCGCTATCCTTCCGTCATCGACTCACGGAAATCCAGCTTTAGCCGTCCCGCACCTCTCCTCGTGACCTGGCAGCTGACAAGTCCTGAACTTAGAGAGAGAGTGCACAGGTGAAATTGAGGCGGAACTCGACCGGGCCAGCCCCGGTAGCAGAGACCCACAGAGACTGGAGAAGCAGGGAGTAAAACTCCATCATATAAATGAACCACATTTTCATTATCCACGCGTCAACTGAGGGACACTTAGGTTGCTTCCATCTCTTAGCTATTGTGAAAAGAGTAGCAACAAACATGGATGTACAAGTGTCTCTGCAATAGGATGAGTTCTTGGGGGTATATACCAAGGAGTGGCATATTTGGGTCAAATGGTAGGTTCATTTGTAGTTTTTTAAGAGTTCTCCACACTGTTTCCATAGGGATTGAACAAGTTTGCAGCCCCACCAGTAGTGGATGTGTGTTCCCTTTTCCCCACATCCTCTCCAACATTTGGTATCATTTGTTCTCTTGATCTTAGGGATTCTGACTGGGGTAAGGTGAAATCTTAAAGTGGTTTGAATTTGCATTTCCCTGATTACTAACAAG
>NW_008332654.1:737860-738722 GCF_000622305.1 Nannospalax galili | reverse complement strand
AGTTTCAGAGTTTCAGGCCTTACATTGAGGTCTTTGATCCATTTGGAATTGACTTCTGTTCAGGATGAAAGATAGGGGTTTAGTTTCATTCTTCTACAGGTGGAGATCCAGTTTTGCCAGCACCATTTGCTGAACATGCCGTCTTTCCACCAGTGAATATTCTTGGCCTCTTTGTCAAATATCAGGGGCCTGAAATCGTATTTACTCATATTTGGGTATTTTTTTCCATTGATCTATGGGTCTATTTTTGTGCCAGTACCATGTTGTTCTTATGACTACAGCTCTGTCATACAGCTTAAAATCTGGTATAGTAATCCCCCCAGCATTGCTCTTAGTGCTCAGGGTTGCTTTTGCTATGCGAGTTCTTTCATGCTTCCATATGAATCTCAGGATGTTTTTTTCCAATTCCATGAAAAATGTCATGGGGATTTTGATTGGCATTGCATTGAATCTATAAATTACTTTTGGTAGGATGGTCATTTTCACAATATTAATTTTTCCAATCCATGAGCATGGGAGATCCTTCCATCTTCTGATGTCCTCCTCAATTTCTTTTTTTAATGATTTAAAATTTTCATTGTAGAGCACTTTAATGACTTTGGTCAAGTTTATTCTGAGATACATATATTTTTTTGCAGCTCTTGTGAAGGGGAGTGTTTCCATGTACTCTTTCTCTGATTGCTTGTTATTGATATATAGAAAGGCTATAGACTTTTGTAGGTTAATTTTGTAACCTGCCACTTTACTGAACGTGTTAATAATTTCTAGGAGTTTTCTGGTGGAATTTTTGGCATCTCCTACATATATCATCGGCACAAAGGGATAATTTGATCTCTTCTTTTCCAATTATTACTCCTTTAAT
>NW_008332654.1:736148-737035 GCF_000622305.1 Nannospalax galili | reverse complement strand
GGGCTAGCGGTCTGTCAATCTTGTTTATCTTTTCAAAGAACCAGCTCTTGGATTCGTTGATTCTTTGTATTGTTTTGTTTTGTTTTCATTAATTTCTGCCCTGATTTATGTTTTTTCTTGTCTGCTGGGTTTGGGTTTTGTTAGTTGTTGATTTTCGAGTGTCTTGAGTTGCAACATTGAGTCATTTACTTGTGTTCCTTCCAATTTTTTGATGTAGGCACTTAGAGCTATAAACTTCCCTCTAAGGACCATTTTCAGTGTGTCCCAGAGGTTTTGTTGTGTTGCACTGTTCTTTTCATTTAGTCCCGGGAATACTTGTATTTCTTTCTCAATTTCTCTTTTGACCCATTAATCATTCAGGAGTGTGTTGTTTAATCTCCATGTGTTCATGTGGTGATTAGGCCTTCTTCTGGTCTTGATTACAAGCTTTATTGCGTTGTGGTCTGATAGAATGCATAGAATTATTTCAGCCTTTTTGTATTTGTTGAGTTTTGTTTTCTGCCACAGTAGGTGGTCGATTTTGGAGAAGGTTCCATAAGGTGCTGAGTAGAAAGTATGTCCTTTGGTGCTTGGGTGGAATACTCGGTAGATGTCTGTTAAGTCCATTTGATATATGGTATTGTTTAATTCAGATATCTGTCTGTTAACTCTCTGCCCTGTTGACCTATCTATGGAGACAGTGGGGTATTGAAGTCTCCTACTATTAATGAGATGGGATTAATCTGGGTCTTAAAGTCCTGTAGTATTGTTTTTATGAAGTTGGGTGCACCAGAGTTTGGTGAATATATGTTCATGATTGTAATATCTTCTTGATTTATTGTTCCTTTGATCAGAATGAAGTAGCCCTCTTTGTCTTTTCTTAGTTTCAGTTTAAAGTCTATTTTGTC
>NW_008332654.1:711683-735612 GCF_000622305.1 Nannospalax galili | reverse complement strand
GCTGTAATCCTAATGGGTTTTCCTTTATATGTGACTTCTTGTTTCTCTTTTCCAGCTTTCAGTATTGTCTCTCTCTCTCTTTTTTTTAGTGTTTTTACTATCTCCATGATGTGCCATGGAGGGTTTCTTTTCTGGTCTTGTCTATTTGGGGTTTGTGCTGGATAGCTTTAGTGTCAACTTGACACACCTGGGTTGAGGGAGCCTCAATTGGGGAATTGCCTCTATTGGACTGGACCATTATCTTGGGATTCTTCTCCTTCCTGTATGCCTATGATTTGTAAGTTTGGTCTTTTTATGGTGTCACACAATTCCTGCATATTCCATTCTTGTGATTTCTTAAATTTTTCATAATCTTTTCTTGAGTGGTCTAGTTCGTCCACTTTATCTTCCAGTCTTGATACTCTGTTTTCCATTTCATTCATCCTATTGTGAGGCTTTCTCCTGTCATTTTCTAATTGGCTTACTGAGTGCTTCACTTCCTTCTTCATTTGAGCCCGAGTATTCTTCAATATTTCTAGGTGTTTTCTGAATTCATTCAGAAGTTTATCCCTATCTTCCTTCAGTTGTTTTGTGTTCTTTAAATTCACTGAATTCTTTTATCATGTTTATAGCTGTACTTTTTAGTTCCATGTCCTGCATTATCTCTAGGGGGTTCTCACTGTACTCCTCTAGAGGACTATTGATATTTGGTGGGGATATGTTATTTTGGTTTTCATGTTATTTTTTCTCTGATTCTGACGTGAATTTCTGATTCTTGTGTGAGACTCAAGCCTTCAACTTTAGCTCTGCTTCTCTTTGTGAACTTTATGTGTCTTTGTGGTTTACTTTTTGGGCATGAAAGACTTGTTCCTCTAAGCTTCCAGTTCTCTCTTTTGATTGGAGTGGACAGATTGCTTTTGTCTTCAGGAGTTCCCACAGAGGCCCAAGTCAGATGAGGATCAGATGCTCTCAGGCTTTCTCCTCAGGTCTGGATCCCTCCAGGACAAATTGTGGTCTCAGGAATTTGTAGGTTGGACTGACCTGGGAGCCAGGCCCAGGAAAGATGCTGGTCTAGGGCAGCTGGTGGCTGTGCCACCCAGGGATGCAAAGGAAAATGTGGGCGGGAGGCAGCCCCAAGGGCCCCTGGAGACTGCACTGAGGAGCTGGGTTGGTCTGGATGCAAAGGATCAGGAAGAGGAAAGGTCAGCCCAGGTGTCCAGGACAGAGGCTGGTGGGTTGTGCAGACCCAAGGAGGCAGAGGAAGGTGAGGGTGGGTCCAGGGCCAGAGCATCCCTGGGGACCGAAGGAACTTAGTTGGTCTGGATGCACAGGATCAGAAAGCAGTGGTGGGTTCCCCAGGTGTCTGGGGAGCCAAGACAAGGAATGGGACAGGACCCAGGCTAGGAGGAGAGCCCGTCGGGGGAGATGAGAGGGTGAGTGAGGCTGGGGGAATCAATGCACGAAGGGCAAGATCGACTTACTCTGGAGAGAGAGGCCTGCGGGTCCTGCAAGCCCAGGGAAGCAGAGAGAGGTGACAGCAGGGCCAGGCACAGAAGCAGTGCTCCTGGGGACCTGAGAAGGAACTGAGCTGCTCTGGATGAAAAAGATCAGGAAAAAGCAGTGGTGGTTCCCCAGGTGTCTGGGGCACCAAGACAAGGAATGGAACAGGACCCAGGCTAGGAGGAGAGACCGGCAGGGGAGATGGGAAGGTGAAGTGAGGCTGGGGGAGTCAAGGCGTGGAGGGTCCAATCAACTTACCCCAGAGAGAAGCCTGCGGGTCGGAGGGAGGCCTGCGGGTCCTTCAAAAAAAAATTTTTAACACCAAGACTCAAAAGCATTCCAGTCTATAAAGTTTACATTTCAATATTTCCACAAATACTTGAGTATGTGAAGTGTGGGTAAGATTTTTCCCTTTATGAATAACTGAATTTAAGAATAAACTCTGCTTATTGGAAGAAGTGTCTTTTTCTCATCTTGACAACTTTATGAAAAGCCAGTTAACCTAACAGGTTGATCTGTTGCATTGTCTGTTTTCCCATCCCTCCCACTCAGACTACACTTGCATAAATTACTGTCATGTATAGTAAGCACACTCTAAGTCCTCCAGCCAGCTAGTTTAGTTAGAAATTTGCACAAATCAGTATAAAAACTGTTATCTTAAAAATATTCAATCTGGGGCCGGAGAGATGGCTCAGTGGTTAAGAACACTGTTCTAGTAGAAGACCTGGGTTCAAATCCCAAATGGCAGCTAACAACTGTCCATAACTCCAGTTCTAGGGGATCTGACAGCTTCTTCTGTCCTCCTTGGGCATTGCACGACCCAGGTGCACTTACATACATGCAAGCCTAACACTCATACACATAAAAAATATATATTTTCAAAAATTCAATCAGCCGGGCGTGGTGGCACACACCTTTAATCCCAGCATCAGGAGGCAGAAGGCAGCATAGGAGAACTGTGTTCAAGGCCAGCCTGGTGTGCATAGTGAGTTCCAGGCCAGCTGGGGCTACAAAAAAAAAAAAATTCAATGTACACATCTATTCATTTAGATTTTCCAGAATTTCTTTCAATGCTGTTCTGTGGTTCCATTATAAGACTTCATATTTTAAATGGATCCTTAGTGTACTTAATATGTTGACATTGTAAACATTCTTTCAAAAAGGTCATCTTAAAATAAAGATTCATTGCTTGTATATGTCAATTTGGAGCCTGTGAACTAGCTAAGTTCTCAATTCTAGTATTTATCATAGATTCCTTAGAGTTTTTAGATACATGACATTTCTGAGTACTGTTTGCTTCCCTTCCAGTTGTTCTGCATTTCCTCTCATCTTAGTAAATCATCTGTACCCATCCAAACAGTGAATGCCTTATTCCTGATCATAGCTATTCAGATTTCCCATGTCTTGCAAGGACTTTGTACCTCTAAGTTTTCATCATGTTAAATTTTCCTTTTTATTTACTGCCATCTTCTTTTCCACTCTCATCACCAGAGCGTGTGCATTTTACTGGATCTATCAACTATGTCAAGTCTATTAAGACTATGAAAAACATGCCATTTGTTGTACTTTACTTCTTTGATTTTCATTATTCCTTTCCTTAAACTTGGGGAATTTGCTTATTTTTCTAGCCCCAGCAGCTTATTAGCTTTAAGCCTATCTAAAATATCAGTACCTAAAACTGTAAAATCTCCCTGTATGCACTACAGATTTGGATATTTGTGTTATATCCTGATTCCCTATTTCATGTGTTAAGTCCCATATTTCTCCATTAACCAACAGACACAATATTTCCATTTCTATTTATTTCTAGGTTAAATTTCAGTCATAATTGGTAAGATTTTAACCTCCAAGTTTTTAAAGACTTTGTTTCACTGCCAAGTCTGTCTGGGGACTGTTTTGTGTGTCCTACAGGACAGAACTATAGGACTTCTATAAAGGTAATGTCAGTAGTTGATGCTACTAAACCCTAGATCTGTGTCTACTTGTTACTCAGGAATTGTGTAATTTCCCATTGTTTTTGAAGATTTATCAGTTTCTCTTTCCATGAACAATTTAAGATTTAGTCCTAGTCTTTATTTTTAGTACATTTACACATGCAAGATTCCACTGAAAACCCTTTAAAAATTCAATTTGGTTTATATATACTAAAACTCAGTAACTATGTACATATGTATACAGGATGTCCTAGTTTGTTTCTTCATTGCTGTAACAAAACACTGACCATTACCAGCTTGGAGAGGAAAGGGTTTATCTTACATTTCTCAGCTCACAGTCAATCAGGGAGCCCAAGGTAGGAACTCAGGGCAGGAACCTGGAGGAACACTGCTTACTGGCTTGGCCCACCTTCCCACTTTCCTAGGAGTGGCACCACCCACAGTGGGCTGGGCCCTCCCACATCACTCAACAAATGATGCCCCATGGACATGGCCAAAGGCCAGTCCAATGAAGGCAATTCCCCAGTTGAGGCTCCTCAACCCAGGTGTATCAAGTTGACACTAAAGCTATCCAGCACACAGGATAAACCTTTTATGTAGTACTTTTACCTGTCCTGTGTCAGCTTCTAAAACTGCCTCTTCTCAGAAATTTGATTACATGCATAGATGCAGTGCCCTTTGTCCTATGTGGTTATCCTGCTTGCAGTTCAATGTCTTTCCCTTTTCTGAGATCTGAGACAGGGTCTCACTGTATAGCCCTGCCTGCCTGCTTGCCTCTTGCCTCCTGTGTGCTGGGATTGGAATTTACTTTCCAGCTATAAAATGCTTCATTTTCAGTTTTTCCACCTTATTGTGAACCTTTTTTCTTAGCATACTTACATCTTTTAAATAATTGTCTGCTCTTAATGTATCTATTAATTTCAAGCCTTGTCTATCAATTTTCAGTCTTTTGTGTGGCTTATTTTCTTGTCTGAGCTTATTTTTATGGCAGATGTTGCAGGTAGTGATGTCTGGATTTTGTCTTTTGGGAAAGCTCTGTGTTGGCAAGTAAGCCTGGCGCCATCTACTGGATCCCATCAAGGCTTAATTTTAGGCATGATCACAGCAGCCCTATTCTTAGGGTATGCTCTTTTGGAAGCTGCAAACTTGTTCAATGCCCCCAAGCACTGAACAAGATCTGGCTCTACTGGCTGACCAGAATTCAGATGTCTTCCTGAGCTGTATGCATCCAAAGCCTCCATTTGGCCCCTAGCTCACACTTGCTGATCTGTCATGTTTCTCACCCTGCGCTTTAGAATGGAATTGAACTTAAGGAAATGTTAATTCCCAGGGCTTCTCTGTGCTGCTTCCCCCACTATCCTCCCTGCTCAGCAAAGTCCTGTTTGTAGTGCAGAGCACCCTCTGGTAGAGCTGGGATGACTGTAGTTCTGGCTGCCGTGTACTGTGTAAAAGCATTGCTTTATGGTTTTTAAGAGTTTTACAGTTGACTATAGTGAAGAGTAAGTCCAATATTCATTATTGTGACTTTATTGGAACCAGAAAACCTTTTATTTTTTTAATGGTAACTTCTAAGTCATTTTTCCTTTTTACAGCTTATCTATCTGTCATCTTTTTTGGCCTGCTGCTTCTACAAATTTGCTTAACTATCTTGAATACAGAGGTGATTCAAGAGCAAGGCAATATTTAATTCTTCTTTCACACACTCTTCAGGGTAACTGGGATCATTGGTCTTTTTCCCCCTATGAATAAACACAATGGAGTTTTAAGATCTGATGTAATCAGAATGGATTTATGTAACAAGCAGTCCTGTAACCACATTAGAGGTTTTAAAACGTATTTGTGTGAATAATGTGTATGTGTGTACATGCCATTGTGTCCTTGTGCAGGTCAGAGAACAACTTGCAATAGTTGGTTCTCGCCTACCATGGAATCCAGGAATCAGACTCAGATTCAAATTTGTATAGCAAGCATCTTTACCCTTTGAGCTATCTCACTAATAGACCCCAGTTCCAGGGGATTCAACACCCTCTTCTGGCCTCCATAGGCATTGCACAACACAGGTGCACTTACATATAACAGGTATAACACTCATACACATATAAAATAAAAATGTTTTTTTAAAAAGATTCTCATGTTTATTCATAGAAAAATATTAGGAGAGTGTTCCCTTAGGGTCCCAAGGCAGAAATTAAGCATACCAACCAGATGTGGAGGGAGGAGATGCTCATGTGCTACAATAGTCAGTTTCATTGTTTATTAAAAGAGCTCACTAATACTAAGTGTAAAGAAAGTCAAAATTTTGGCACAGAAATGAATAAAATGTAGAGACAGGAGTGTGGAACATCAGTTAAGGCTGGATTTGATACTCTGCAGGACAGCTAGTACTGAAGGACAGACAGCAGGGAAGCTGGGGTTTATATGAAATGATGTTATTCCATGGGTTTATTTAGGGGCTTACTGGATTTCTCTGACATGTTTAAATGAATTTTAAAATGAATAAGCTCATCACAAAAATGCTATTGGTTAAGGTAAAGCAATCTCCTGAGACAGCAGGGAACTCCAACAGCTCTTTTCCCCGAGAAATTACCTTTACAATACTGTCATTTTCCACTTAGAGTGACATTAAGAAAATCATCCAGTCCAACCCAGAGTTCAAAAACAGGCAAGGAAGCAAGTACAGTCAGAAGATGCAGGTACAGTCAGAAGACGCAGAATTTCAGTAGGTTGTGCAGTCAGTCTGAACACAGTTACCATCTTAATAATGAGCTAAAAGTAGACCACAGTTACAAAAAGTGAAACTTAATGAGCTTTTTATCAAATTAAGACCCGATCTGAATCAGTTGTTAGAAGCAAATTAAATAATTATACTGAAGGTAAATTATGATCCTGGTAGACAAAGCACGTAACACCTCAATAAACAAAAAACACTGACATGGTAGTCCACTTTTTTAAGAAAACTGAAAACAGAAGTTCAGTGAGCACACAAGAGAAAAGACTGAAAAGAAATCAATTTCCCAAGGAGAACTCTGGAAGACTTTTGTCTGGCACTAAAAAGTTTCACAATTTATGTGGAAATGCAAACATTAAGCACAATAAATATAGCCAAGACTATTCAAGCAGATAAACCTAATAACCATGGGCTGCTGTGTCATCTCTAATGAACAGACACTGTTAAAGATCTCAAAGTAATAATCACCTTGGGAATGGAAAAGACTACAATCTTATTTTCCACATTAGCCTTTAGTAATTCTGGCAATACCCAAACAGTATTCTAATTTTAGTACTTAAAACTAAAATTTTAGTTTCAGTAATAAAAATTAACTCAATGTTCACACAAGGATAAGTAGTTCCATCCACAATTTATTGAACTGAAAATCATATTCATTTGATGTTATGATGGCTAAGTAGAGAACAAATCTCTAAAAATATCTTGGTGGGTTCCTGGATATCAACATTATTGAAATTATTAGAAGTTAAGAATATGAAGTCCCTACCAAAGTTTCAACAACAAAAATATTTTTAAAAGACCATCATATTTGGTAATAAATTAGGTTTACAGAACTGATAATTTCAAAATAAATAAAACCTGAGTTAAAAATGCCTCCTCCTGCCCTACCCCAGCATATGTACTTTATAGCCCATTTTCATGTAGACCAGTGCATCTCAAACTATTGAATCCACACATAGCTTGGGGATCCTGTAGAAATGTATTTTCTGATTAAGCAAGTATCTTGTACCTGAGAGCCTAAGTTTCTAATGAGCTACAGAGGAGGCTGATCTTGCTGGCCCTTGGACTATCTTTTGAGGAGTAAGGTGAGTCAATATGAATTTATGGACAGTTCCTCTAAATGCCAAGTTAGAAAAGAGTGTTCCGTTTAAATGAAAGCATAAAAATAGCAAGTTGGCAGTGTTTCTATCTATTTGTTTGACATTGATACCTTCGATACATCTTACTATAACTCAGGAAACCAAGCTCTGTTAACTTTAGAAAACAGAGTTATAGCTTGAGCTCTCCTAGTTCATTCAAGTCCAGAAAATTCAAGCGAGTACACTGCAAACCACTATTAAAAATCTTTAATAGTTAACAGTCCAAATCACTCATAAACTTGCTTTAAGCTATCCCATCTCCTCCTCCTCTTTCAACAAACAAATGCTGCCTTTTCTTCTGTCTTGTAGACAAACATCGTGTAACACCTAATGCCCCTCCCTTTAAGAATCGAACAAAATTGTCTCCAACCAAAGGGCCTAAAGCAAAAAGGTTGGCTTCTTTAACACATTCATAGGTATATGCATCGATCTCCACAGGATTTCCCTTACATGTTATTGGCTGGCTTGAGTTATGGCCTAGGTAACACCCTTGTTCCTTTAGAAAAGACAGATTAGGATGAGATCCTATCAATACTACTGCTGCGGACAGTTTAAATATCTTCTTCAATCCGGAGAGACTTTGAAGAATGCACTTCATGTCAGACTTAAAGGAAAGCACACGGTGCTCAGGAAAACTGGTATAATCAGATAAACGGTTTGAGTCTGCAGAATATGACTGAGTACACATCATGTGATAGACTTTATGATACTCAGGATAAAGCTTTTTGGGAAGCTGTTTGAAAATTAAGCCTGGATCAGTTACTCGTCTGCGAAATACATGGATCACAGGGATGTTGTTGTTGTAAGCACACAGTACTGCATCAGCTGCAGTAAGCCCAGAACCAACAATCAGCACTGGGTCCACCTTGCTGCACAGCTTTCCTTTGCTTATAGCAGCTCCAAATTCAGGCATTGAATGAAACACAAAAGGAAATTCTTCCCCTTCAATTTCCAGATGTGCAGGAGAATCCAGTGTTCCAGTTGCAAGAGCTACATTCTCAGCAAAGAGGCAAAAGGGAACGTGAGAACCATCTGCTATTTGCTGATAACCTCTGATTTCCCAGTTTCTCTTGATAAATTTTGACTTCTGATTCTGTAAATGCTTTTCTGAAATATCTCTGTCTTGACTATCATCATCTTGATCTCTGTAGAGTCTTGATACAGATGTTATATAAGTATTCTCTCTGAAATTCTTCTGAAGACCCATGACTTTTACATAATGTTTATAGTAGCGAGCTACTTCCTCTGGCATAACCCGGTCCCCTTTTAGGTTCCTATAAGAGGAAAAAGATCTATGAGGATAGCATGTTTTGTTTCCATGATTATTACTGTTCTATCTAGTGATTATTACTGTTCTATCTAGTAAGTACTTATCTTAGTTCTTTCAGGATTGTCTTAATGTAAAATTATCCTCACATTTTATAAAGAAAGTCTGCTTTTTCTTATCCTAGTGAGAATGGCAGTTATTAAGAAAACAAATACTAGTAAAGATGTGGATAAAAGGGAACACTGCTGGTGGGAATGCAAACTACTCCAGCCACAAAGAAAATCAGCACAAAGGTTTCTCAAATAACTAACATTTAGACCTTCCATAGGACCCAGCCATACTACGCCTTGGTATTTACCCAAAGGACTTCAAGTCACATGCCACACAGATATTTGCACATCAGTGTTTACCGCATCACTATGCAAAATAGCTAAGCCAAGGAACCAACCTAGGTAGTCAGCAACAGAGGATAAGGCAGATGTACATACACACAATTGAATAGTCATGCCACAGAAAAATGGATGCAAATGCAAACCAAGTGAATTAAGCCAGGCCCAGACAAATACAGGGTGCTCTCATTTGTGGTTCCTAGCTTTCATACAGATACACAAAATCATGTATGTATATGTGACATGAAAATAGAAGTGAGGGGCTGGAGAGCTGCCTCAGGGGTTAAGAGCACTGGCTGCTCTTGCAGAGAACCTGGGTTTGGTTCCCAGCACCCACATGGCAGCTAACAACTACCAGTAACTCCTGTTCCAGGGGATCTAATCCCCTCTTCTGGCCTCCACGGGCATTGCACTACATGGGTACACTTACACACATGCAGTCAGTAAACTCATACATATAAATTTTTTTTTTTTTTTTAAAGAAAATAGAAGTGAGACTCTAAGGGAACAAAGGAGACAAGTGGGAAAGGTGGCTGCTTGATGAATTTTCATTTAATAAAAGGATTAAAGTACACATATTTGAAAGTCACACTATAGCTTACAATTTATAGCTAACTGTATTATTTAGAGATTACATAATTAACAAATTATTATATAGGGGGCTGGAGAGATGACTCAACAGCTAAGCCAGTTTACTTCTGTAGATGTTCAGTTCCTAGCAATCATGTTGGGTAGCTTGCAACAGCCTGTACCTCCAGCTACAGAGGGATCTAAAACCTCTGGCTTCTGTAGGCACTTGCACTCATGTATACATACACACACAATAATTTAAAATAAGAATAAAAATGAGAGATTATCTAACTAATATCATGCTTCTTTATTACACATGCCGTACTGACATGATTTTTCATTAGTTGATTTTAAGTAAGATATTTAATGATCAAAAATAATCTGTTATCTGGGGGGTGAAGAGATGGTTCAGCAGTTAAGAGTACTGACTGCTCTTGCAGTGGACCCTGGCAGCTAACAGCCATCCAGAATTCCAGTTCCAGAGGATTCATGCCTTTTTCTATACTCCATGTTTAATCCATAAAAATTTTCCTTCACTTGAAAATATTTAAGGGCATGAACTTAAGATTAAATTTTCAAAACATTCACCTGCACCTGCCTCTGCCTCCTGAGTGCTGTGCTGGGATTAAAGGCATGCACCATCACACCTGGCTTTACTTAAGCATTTTAAATTACTATTTAACTTTATGCCCAAATAGCCAAGCATATACCAGACATTAGTTTATCATTCTAATGACCAATCATGA
Organism: Nannospalax galili; assembly: GCF_000622305.1. Taxonomy (NCBI): domain Eukaryota; kingdom Metazoa; phylum Chordata; class Mammalia; order Rodentia; family Spalacidae; genus Nannospalax; species Nannospalax galili. The sequence goes on along the minus strand of NW_008332654.1, from coordinate 725,360 downwards.
TACACATAGTTTTTACCCTTAAACAAATACTTTAGGTATATGTATATGGAGTATACATAAATGAAATCACATACGTATTTAAAAACTGACAAAAGTATGAAAACTGATATGTAGGTAGATGATAAACAGTGTTTTAACATGAAAGATAAATCTTATTAACAAAGTTATAGGAAGCCCACCTGTAAACAGTCCTTTACCTCTGCAGTTTTATAGCATCTCCAAGTGGAACTAGTGCATAAGCACTGCTAAACAGAAGCATTTTTATTTGGCTTATGTGCTGGATAGCTTTAGTGTCAACTTGACACGCATGGGTACAGGGAGCCTCAGTTGGTGAACTGCCTCCATTGGACTGGCCTGTGGCTATGTCTGTGGGACATCTTCTTGATTACTGGGTGATGTGGGAGGGCCCAGCTTACTGTGGGCAGTACTGCCCCTGGGCAGGTGGGCCTGTATGGTGTAAGAAAGCAGGCTGAGCATAGGCCATGGGAGCAAGCCAGTAAGCAGTGTTCTTCCATGGCCTGTGCTTCAGCTCCTGCCTCCAGGTTCCTGCCCTGAGTTTCTACCTTGGGCTCCCTCAATGATGAACTGTAACCTGGGAGATGTGAGACAAACCCTTTCCTCCCCAAGTTGGTAGCGGTCAGAGTGTTTTGTCATAGCAATGGAGAAACAAACTAGGACAGCATATGTATTTGTATTTATCCAATACAGTATTTATGAATATTGTGAAAATGTCTCACAGTCCCCTTTCATCATACATCAAAGAATCCTAATACAGTTTGATCTTTACCTTCGTTTGCTAGACATCCAGTCTTTAAATTTAAGTCCGGGTAGCTCCATCCAATTTCCAAAGCTGATTGTCAACATAGAGCCTTCCATATTCTATATTAAAAGTACAGTTAAAAACATACAATGAAGCAATACCACTTTGTAAAGCCAAACACATCTCATGTAAAAACTAAGATCACATAAAGCATGTTCAGAACAGTCCTAAATGGTTTTGTATATTTCCTCTGAAACATCATTCCAATTAAACTTTTACACACTTTCATCATTTGACATGACCTACAGTTTAAACAATTATGAAACAAATTTTCAACATTAGCTTTGGTCTATGCTGAATATAATTAAGATACATATTAAAGAAAAGCCAGTAGTTTTACTTCTTAAATAAAGGAAAATTTGTTAATTTCCAATTTTTTTACCATTTTAATCTTTTACAGATTTTTAAAAATTAGAAAACTGCTTTTCTCCCTCTATCAATTATAATTTTGAAGTCCAGACTATGCTGGATACAACATAATTACTTTCTAAGAATAGAAAAATAAGCGGTGGTTGCCTAAGAAACAGACTCACCATTAGGGTTACTGTTATCTTCAAAGAAGTGAGCCTTCCAGGTCTTCTGACCTACTTACCTCTTTGCTCAATACAAAGCAGAACAGCTAAGGTGCCAAGGCACTGCCCAGTGATCTCTTTCAGTCAGTTTTTATAACAATGGCTCTTTTCTCATTAACTCTTGTCCTGTTTCTACATAGCCCAGCACTGGAAATGGGGCATATAATAATTTTATTTATTCATTTATTTATTTAGTTTCTGAGATAGGATCTCATTTCATGTATTTCATTTATTTATTTATATAATTTGGTTTTTTTTTTTTGAGACAGGGTATCCCTGTATCCCCAGCTGCCCTGGAACTTTCTATGCAGACCAGGTTGGCCTTGATCTCAGAGATTTGCCTGCCTCTGCCTCCTGAGTGCTTGGGTTAAAGGCATGTGCCACCACGCCCAGCTTTATTTATGTAATTTAAAAACCAGTCTCATGTACCCAATTGGCCTTGAACTTCCCTCTTCAATGCATATGCCATGAATGCCTGCTGTCACTGGGTAACAGTGTCTTTAAGGGACAAGTGTGACAGAAGTACTGTATCAGTGTATGCAAAATACTACACCTTCAAGAGTGTAATGGCTTCAAGGACTCTACCATTAGAAAGGGAGGATATTACAGACAAAATAAAAGCCAATTATGACAGGCTAATTATAAAAAAGAACGTAAGTGGGGCTGCAGAGATGGCTCAGCAGTTAGGAGCACTGATTGCTCTTGCAGAGGAGCAGGGTTCAATTCCCAGCACCCACGCGGCAGCCAACAACTGTTCATAACTCCAGTTCCAGGGGAATCCAACACCCTCTTTTGACCTCCACAGGCACTGTATGACAGGAGGTGCACATACATGCATGCAATACACTCATACACAAAAAATAAATAAAATAATAATAAAAAGAATATAAGTGTCCTTTGAGGAATTTAAAGAAATTGAACCCTATGTAAGAAATGAACTCTGCAGGCCTGGGTTACTCTAAAGTTTCACATTCTAAGAAAGGTTGGTCTTTTCAGTCTCTTGGATGACCATTCAGCCTTTGGAATATTCTATTTGAAGAACGTATTTTTTGCATACCTGAGGCTTGGGCCATTCTGTACCTCTATGACTATGTAAATTTATCCTAACAGTGTGATTTATGGTGGGCTCTAGTGCTCTTGAGACGAGAGGTTTGAGTGACTGGGTCAGTCAGACACTGCTAGCTCACACACACAGAATCCTTGGAGGTCTGTAGCTGTAGCTCAGTCGGCACAGTGCTTGCCTAGCATACACAAAGCTCTGGGTTCTACCTCAGCACTGCATAAACTGGGTATGGTGTGCACTCCTGTAATTCCAACATTTGGGAAGCGAAAGTAGGAAGATCAGAAGTTTGAGGTCAGATAGATAGATGATAGATAGATAGATAGATAGATAGATAGATAGATAGATAGATAGATAGATAAACAGACAGATAGACAGACAGCACAAATGAGTTTCTGTGCTTGGCAACTCTACATAGGGATTTTCATACACTGCAGGGAAATTTCAGTACATCCCTGTGTTACTCTACTAGCATCATACACTTAACTTCTCGCTACTTTTGTCCCATAGGCCTTTTCCCACTGCTCATGCTGATTCATTCGTTCACTGTAATATACTGTTACCATGAATTCACCATCTTTTCAGAGTCCTATGGGCACAACTCCCTAAAGCAAACATGTTAGAGCATGGAATGTGTGTGTGTGTGTGAGAGGGAGAGTGAGAGGGAGAACAAAGAGAGAGGGAGAACAGAGAGAGAGAGAGAGAGAGAGAGAGAGAGAGAGAACGAACGAGAACACAGAGACAGACACAGAGAAAGACAACAAAGGTAACTGAAAGGAAGTAACCACGTAAGAAGACAAACAAGACTAAAGGAGGATGGAGAACCTAGATATTAACACTGTCAAATCTGTAGGGCACAAAATTTTGAGACACTTTATCAAATTAAGGAAAAGTGCAATTACTGACTTATACAAAGAACAATTCCTGTGGAAAATGAATGACCAAGCTAGTAAGCTACGGACTAAGGATCACAGGCATGGAGGCAGTACAGGCACACAGCAAGTACAGGTAACCCTTCAAGAAGGTGGCACTAAAAGAATACAGCTAAGCTGGTGGCCAATTTTTTTCAGAGGTGGAAATAATTTTAATGTATTACATACTGACCAATAAAAGCAGGCAGAGAAACCAGTGATATAAGTGATGGGGGAAAATCAAACAATGCCCCTGAGAAGACAGCAAGGAATACAGCTGAAGTGAAAACTCCACCATTGTGACAAGAGACAAGAACCAAAGAATTAGCACAAATGCAAATAAGCTCATGACCATGAACTGTGGAGGCTCCCTCATGATCAAATCCATTTTTTTTTCTGTAAAATACGTTTCTATGCATATAAATGAAAAAGGAGATCTCAGAGGTTGAAAACTTACTTAGAAAATATAAAAGGTTACCAAGTAGTGTTTAGTGCCCAACTGAGGATGGAGGTAATTTCCCAACTGCTCCCCTCACCACTCCCTTACAAGTAAGATAAACTGCTTTTTTGTTAATCCCATCTAATATAAGGACAACAGGGCCAAAGGAATTAAATGCTCAAATGGGTGAAGTATAGGCCCTAAACTGGACAGGTAAAGAGATGAAGATAAGAACCTGGAATATTCTACTTGAACATGAACACAATGTGAGTTACTCAGTAATGCAGCTGCAAGAATGAGAGTTGTGATCATAGTAAGATGCTTAAAAACAAAGATGCTGACAAACTGGGTGGCTCTGAAAGCTAATATCCACAGCTGAGCTGCTGGAGCTATGAAAAAGAAAAGGAATGAAGAGACTAAGAGATGAAGGTATTGGTTCTGCATCATGTATATGAAGTCATTGAAGCTGATAAAAAGTTGGGGACACTCAGACATTTCCCCAGCATAGAACTGGGGAAATGGACAGCAGGACTCAACCTCAGCTGAAGAACTATTGGCAACTGATCACTGCTGGGTGAAGGAGAGCTGATCTGATCTTTTGTTTTTTGGTCTTTTTGAGACAGGGTCTCCCTGTAGCTCCAGCTGGCCTGGAACTCACAATGTAGACCACGCTGGCCTTGAACTCACAAAGATCCACCTGCCTCTGCCTCTGCCTCCCAAATGCTGGGATTAAAGCATGAGCCACCATGCCCAGTGAGAGTTGATCTTTTAAAAAGGAGAGACTCTTGATAGGCTGACTAGACCCCAGTGGATGAGCTTGCACTGAGAGATGTCTGGGTACACAAACTTGATAGGTCTTAACATGTATAACAGAATGCATGAAATCCAGTGGGGTACCTATAACAGGGTGCAGATGGTATAAATATGATGAAGATGTTTTGTATGAAATGCACAAAACTTCAATAAAAAATAAATAAAATATATATATTTAAAGCTGGGAACACAATGGAAGAACATGAGTTAGGTGCCATAGATTTGGTAACTGATGAAAACAGTCTAGAATGGTAGAAAAACTAGAAAAATGACCTATTCAAAAGAACAAGATGTTTTACCTATGAGCAACAAGAAGCAAACAGAACTCTAACCGCACTAACCAACCTAACAGGACATGGAGCACTGAGAGGATGAACAGCCTCCACTTCAGAAAGCTGTAGTAAGAAGGGCATCTTCAGCAAAGACTTTCAAGGATAAAAGTATGGCATTTGACAAAGATGTAGGAAAGCCTATGTGTCACTAAATGGGGTTCAAGCCAGGAAGATAGTCCTTCCAGAAACTGAATTCACCAGCACACCTTGATTATGGACTTTTCAGGCTCCAAAACAAAGAAATGTCTTTTGTTCAAAATAAAACCCTTCTTTTACAACATTTTTTATTTAAAAATCTTGAAAATAAATGCAAATAATTGATGTTGGTTTTCAAATACTGTGAGGTCTGCTAAACTGTAATGTAACTGATTTTAAAATTACAATGAAAAACATTCCTTAAATTTTTTCTATATAATTTATACAAGATAGGATAGAGATATGCTTATTCATGACTCTATCATTAATAAAATCTGGCTTAACTACAGTTACTTTATATACTTAACAAACACCAAAATTATTCTTAAATAAAAATGTGGTAAACAGTACTATCATAATGCTTAAGAATCAAGCTGGTTTAAGGCAACACAATGGCCTCAATGTACACTAAAATGTGAAGAAAACATACTTACATGCCATGTTCCACCAGGTGGACCTTTGCCAAGAACTAAGTGAGGGATATAATGATGTTGCTCTAATTTCCAGTGCAGGGTAGATGGGTAATCATACCCAAAGTCAGCATCTGGATGAAGAAGTGTGTCAAAAAGTACTGCAACTGGATTGGATGATCGGCCCTCAAGGCCCTCAGACAAGTATTCTAAGTCCTGAATGAAAGGCAAAAAAAAGATATGTATATGGCTTTTTTTTTTTTAAAAAAGCCAAAACAATTATAACGTTAATAGTAATGGTTATTATATAAATCCAGTGGTTTTCTTAGATAGTGAGTTAGAGAACAGAAATTTTCCTTTAAGATCTTAATAGATCCTTTGATCATATAAATACAGGCAAAGTTTGGATTTAAACAAAGCTAACAAAATTCTTATAAAAATTGAAGATGAAAGCAGGTGTGGTAGAGCATGCCTTTAATCCCAGCACAGCACAGCAGATCTCTGAGTTCAAGGCTAGCCTGGTCTACATAGCAAGTTACAGGCCAGTTGGGGCTACAGGGAAACCAGGTCTCAAACAAAACAAAACAAAAGTTGAAGGTATCTTTGGCATACAATGTCAATTAGGGTATTCAAAATAATAAAAAGCAGCACTTCCCAAATTTATTTGAGCACAGAGAACATATTAAAACTTCACTAACAGAGCTGGAGAGATGGTTCAATGGGTAAAGTGCTTGCTGCACAAGCATGAGGACATGTATTTGATCCCTAGAACCCACATTAGAAGAGCAGGGCGTGTGGCCTCTGCTCATAATCTGTGTACTGCAGAAATAGAGACAGGTGGATTCCTGGAGCTCATTGCCAGTCAGCCTAGCCTGACTAGGCAGATTCAGGCCAGTAAGAGACCACTCACTGCTCAAAAAACAAAGTAGACAGCTCCTGAAGAACATCCAAGGTTGACCTCTGGTCTACACACACACACACACACACACACACACACACACACTCTCTCATTCACATGAAGATGCACATATACCCATACCAAATTAAAATTTAAAAAAACTCCACTAGAAATAATTTAGGAATTTTGCTCTAATAAATTCAAGAAACTACTGAGCTATACCTTGTCAGAATATATTTATGTATCTAAAATAAAGAGAAAATGTTATTTAGAATGAAGAACTGTCAACAAAGAAACAATGCTTACATTAAAAAACTCATCTTGTTCCGGCATCCTAATGTTTTCAAAGCTGACATGTAATAAACAGTACCTGATCAACAATGGAGATATGTCTTGCTTCCTCTAGTTTGCTATGTAAGATTGTGTTTGGATGCATTGCTTCTGGTGATAAATATGGTCTGTAGCCTGATAACATGTAAGAAAGGCATATTCCTGAAGGTCCATTTCCTATTTTTAGGAAAGCAAAAAGATGTTAATACTCTGCTTAGCATTTCTCCTAGAATGAAGATGCTCTTCTTCACCTGTTCTTTCTTCTCTAATCATTTAAAAGCCGCCACAAGTTTCTGCCATCTCTGTCTTTCAGAATCTTGTCTATCTAAAGTGTCAACCCTATGCGTACTAACTTCCAAAATGAGTTCTCCAGGCAGACATATTCTTAAAGAATATACCATATGCTTTTATAGGCTACTTTACTCTATTTGACTCACTAGTAATATTTATGATGTGGTAAGCAAATCTGAGTCCCTTTCCCTCTGAAACCCTCTACCACCTCAAGTACAGGTTGAGAAAAATTTTGAACTCTACCCTACCCCTACAAGCAGTTGACTGTCTGCTTTTGTCTAAAGGAAAAACGTTTTCAGTTTCTCATTCTAAACATTTACCTATTCCCAAATTACCATACCTACTACATCCAGATAATTTTTGGCACCTAAAAAAATCTTAACAGGTTTCCCTTGATTCTAAAGCCAAACTGGGCATGGTAGTATGTGCCAGTAAAATCCCAGGACTCTCGGGACTGAGGCAGAATAGTAAATTTCAGGCTCTCTGGGGTAAAAAGTCAGACCATATCTCAAAACAGTAAAAGCAGCAGCAGTTACAAAGCTAAGTTGCTTCTTTCTTCTATCCAGTGACTTCCACATTCTCCTAATATTGACTTTCTATGTCCACATACTTTAAAGCTAAACTACATTTCTTGTTGAGTCTTTTTTGTGTGTAGTTCTTTTTTTGAAATTTTATTTATTATTTTTTACAAGCTTTTTAAAAAATTATTATTATTTTATGTGTATACGTGTACTGCCTGCATATAGGTAAGTGCACACATGTCATGTAATGCCGGCGGAGATCAGAAGAGGCTGTCGGACACCCTGGGACTGGAGTTACAGACAGTTGTTAGCTGCCATGTGGGTGCTGGGAATTGAACCAGGGTCCTCTGCAAGAGCAATCAGTGCTCCTAACTGCTGAGCCATCTCTCCAGCCCCATGTGTGTATAGTTCTTTTAGTCCAGATTGGCACTACTTTATTAGTTCTAACAAAATTTTAATTTGAGACAACGGGTAGCCAACTAGCCAAAACCCCACCCCCATTTCTTGCCTGATACAACATCCCAAATAAAATATGCTTAAACACATAAATTTTTAAAAGCTTAAGGACACTAGGAAAGGGTCATTATCTCCACTTCTAAGAGGTGCACTGAAAGACTTTAAGCATGACTGTGTATCTAAAAGATAGGAAGAGAAACCATTTGGCTTGATAACATCAAACAAAGACAAACAGTAGGAGTTAGGATTTGTGAAAAAGAGTCAATTTCCTAAATCAAAACTAAGTGACTGATGGGCTGGTTTGCTGCTTGTTGGGGAAAAGTGCTTGCAACCAAGCCTGAGTTCAATCTCTGGAACCTATACAGTGGAAAGAGAAAACCAACTCCTATGAACTGTCCCCTGACCTCCACATGTGTGCCATAACATGCATGAGGGGACGCACACATTATAAATGTAAAAAAAAATAAATAAATAAGAGACAAAAGAAAACTCATAACGGTAATATCCACAAATGAAAAAAAATATTGACAAAATCCAACATACCCACATATTCACTCAGGACTTAGGAAAAAAAAAGTTTGGAATAGAGGAAAATTTCCTCAATAAGGTAAGGAACATCTATTTAAAAAAAAAAAATCCCTAGCTAGGTGTGGTGGTACACACCTTTAATCCCAACATTAGGGACACAGATCTCTGTGAAAGAGAGGCCAACCTAGTCTATATAGTAAGTTTCAGGCCAGTGGAGGCTACATAATGAGACCTAGTCTCAAAAAAACAAGACAAAAAAGAAACAACAAACCTATGAAAAGAAATAACGTGTAACAACTTACCTATTATTACCACAGGTAACGTCACTGAGGAATCTTCAAGTAAAGAAGTTTCTTCAACTAATGGCATTGCTTTAACTTTTCGCCCCAAATTATCACCAAGATATTGCACCAAAGAATTAAAAATCTCTCCTTCCGTCTCAGTGTCACTATAGTTCCTTTAAAAGAAAACAGAAATGCAATCTACATATTTGTTTTATAAAAACAGATCTTTTCTCATATTTTATTTAAGCCATAAAATGCTCATGAGTTTCATAATGCCTTGAATTGGCTTTATATCAAGGTACCTCATTTAAGTTCATCAGTCTCAAGTAGATGTTTATCTTCTCAGTATTTAGCAAGTAACTACTGAATAAGAAGCTCTTTTCTGGGCTAGGGTTGGTAGTACCAGGACCAGAATTTGATCAGTGGAACCCAATAAAAAGGCCAAGCACCATGGTGAATCCCTGAGGCTCACTGGCCAGCAGGTCTAGCCTATTTGACAAGCTCTAGGCCAGTGAGAAAGCCTGTTTTGAGAAAAACAGGTGGATGTGAGATCGGCCTCCATCACCTGCACCCACACATGCACACACATGTAACAAAGAGGTGCCCTGGGGCTGGAGAGGTGGTTCAGAGATTTAGCGCACTGGCTGTTCTTTGCAGAGGATCCGGATTCAGTTCCCAGCACCCACATGGCAGCTAACAACCACCAGTAAATCCAGTTCTAGGGGATCTGGCTCCCTCTCTTCTGGCCACCATGCGCACTATACACGTGGATGCACTTACATACATGCAGGCAAACATTCATACACATAACATAAATTTAAGAAAGAGTATTTAAAAAGAAACACCTTCACTCAACCAATACACAGCATTATTATTTGCGATCTGTAATTTTCTGAGACCTCCTACAGGATGGGCAAGTCTGTCCTCTACTTTTTTCTCATTAAAAGGTTAATACATTCAGATAGCTCTATTCATAGACATTTTCAGGAAAGGCTAAAGAAAGACCTCAATGTTGACTTCTAATCTTTATTTCTCAAGTTCCTGTCTAGAAACTAATTCCAGTACTCTGACATGTTCACTCAATAAATGAACTAGCATCTCTGAACTCAGTGCTGTGCTATTTTGGGATTTCTTCATAATAAAAACTGAATTATTTTTCATCTTCAGTCGACAGCAGCCTATAATGACTAGAAAGTACTTGGTGTGTACTTGGTGTGTTTGTTACTACTTTCCAAATATAGATGCTATTTCACGGACTAAGGTGGACTCATTAATCCCACAGGATGACAAAGGAAAAGAATTCAAGATAGGAATTTTCACTTCCATATAATCTTCAGAGGTTCCAACCTACTGGTGGTGATGGTTAATCTTGGTTGTCAACTTGACTAGATCTGCAATCTACTAAAACCTAAGCCTCTGGGTATTCCTGTGATCAACTTTCTTGATCAAATTATTAAAATCAGGCCTTCAGTGCCACATTGGGAATAAAAAGACATCTGGCCTCATGAAATGAACAACTACTAGATTCTCATCCTCTCCAATGTGAGATAACCACTGTTGGACTACCCAGACCAAATCTCTATATATAGATAAATATATCTAGATCCCTATCAGCTGTTCTTTTAGAGAACCTCCAATATACTTCCCAGGATATTACAAAATTGTTCAAGATACACTTAGAGCCCTAGAAAGAAAAAGCTGCCCCTAAATACTTGCAGTCCTCTTACAACCAAAATAGATAGCTGTCACCCGACACTGACAACTGCTAAAGGAAGCCAATTCTCACACGTAAAGAGATGTGGGAAAGGTGGGGGAAGGTCAACCAAAATTAAGCATGCCCTCTATCTGAAAATGCAAGCTCCAGGTTCAGTGAGACCCTGCCTCAAAAGGGTAAGATGGAGTGATACGGGAGGATTTGCTAACACAATCTCCTGGCCTCCTTGCACCCATACCCACACAAATTATAGACGATTTAAATAGTGGTATCCTATGCAGGTAAGCAAAGCTGCTTCCGGAAGCCAAAGGTTGAATGAAAATCCCAGGGCTAAGGGGCGGGCTATCGCCCTGGAAGCTACTGGTCAGGGAGGCCCTAGAGGTCCCCAAAATAATGCAGGGAAGTGTCACTGATATTGGCTGCTGACCAGAACTAGACGGTGAAACCCTACTGAAGACACCACATGCTCTGATTGCAGGACACAGAGAATTCAAGATGGAATTGAGAAGGAAGCTTCGTCAACGTTGGCTAAGCCATCATAGTGCCAGAAGGGGCTGTGGAGGCTGCTGAGGGAAAACTGTCCACACCTTACTCGGCTGTGGACTCTGCCTGCTACACTTACCGGCTGGTCTAGTAAGATAAGCCCACTATGCAATAGTGGAATACTTTCTGACTGGAATTGAGACCTGTTACCTAGGAGGGAATTCATACAGTACTGTAAAACTAGTCAAAAGCTCATGGCTGGGGAGGTCATGGGCCCTATTAGGGAAGCTAGTGCTGTTGTTTAGCTAAATGGACATGTGCCTGTCAACCTGCCTTCTAAATAATTATGTTTAATGTCTACAGATTAGTGATGCTGTCAGCTTTGGTCAGAGAAGCTTCTTCTGCAGTGGGCAGAGATTCAAAACTGATCAAAGTGCTGAGATTAAGTGACTGTTGAATGTTCAGTTATAAATGGGACATTTATTTCACTTCCTTTTGAAAAAAAATTAAAAATTATAAAAGTCAGGAGCCATGAAGTCTCTCAGGCAGGTCGCGTACCGGTCAGGAATTCCAACTCCCTGATAAGTAAGTTTTATGGCTGAGACATCTGGCCTCCTGATAAGTAAGTTTTATGGCTGGGACATCTGGCCTCCTGATAAGTAAGTTTTATGGCTGGGACATCTGGCCTCCTGATAAGTAAGTTTTATGGCTGGGACATCTGGCCTCCTGATAAGTAAGTTTTATGGCTGGGACATCTGGCCTCCTGATAAGTAAGTTTTATGGCTGGGACATCTGGCCTCCTGATAAGTAAGTTTTATGGCTGGGACATCTGGCCTCCTGATAAGTAAGTTTTATGGCTGGGACATCTGGCCTCCTGATAAGTAAGTTTTATGGCTGGGACATCTGGCCTCCTGATAAGTAAGTTTTATGGCTGGGACATCTGGCCCCCTGATAAGTAAGTTTTATGGTGGGAACATCTCCACCTCACTGATAAGTGAGGTTTTATGGTGGAAACATCTGGCTTAGTGATAAGTCAGCTTCCCGCTCTCCCTGTAGCATTTTGTAATAGTTTAAATAAACCAATAACCGCGTTTCTGCTTCTGTACCCTGCTTCTGCCCTATAAAAGCTCCCCAAACCCGACCTGAGGCGCGCAAGTCCCCCGAGGAGACTTTGTGCCCACAGGTACCTGTGTACTAAATAAACCTCTTGCTGTTGCAACCCGAAGGCTGGCTTGTCCTCTGTGGTTTCACTCTTACATTTGGAGGTCCCACCGAGATTTGTCGGTCAGAGGGAGCCACAGGACAATTCGAGCCTTGCGGGGAGGTGAGTTGGCCAGCCTCTGTGTTGTATTGTCTGGTTTTGTTGATAGTGCAGCATCTGTAGAATCTGGGGATCCCATCTGTATTTCTGGGCAGTGCAAAAGCAAGACTGACGAGTCTTTAAGCTTTGCCTGCCAGCCTGGGGGACGCTCCAGGACTGTGAGACCCACGTCTGTAGAACTTTTTGTTCATCTGTAGGATTTCTGTGGATCTCGTCTGGACAAGGAACTTCCTTGTCATCTGTTATTCCGAGCTGCACACCTGAGTCAGTGTCAGTGTTTCTGTGTTGCTGTGTATTTGTGTTGGTTGCGACCAGCCCCCATGGTCTGGGGAGCACGATATTTTGGGGCTCAGCATGTATCTGAAGGATACGTGAACCTGAGCGAAGTGACAACCTCGCCATCTGATTTTGTTTTTTCAGTTCTTCCCCGGAGTCGCCCTAAGCGGTACCTTGTCGCCGGCTGTCTATTTTTGTTGTTTCTGTTGTTTGTCTGTTTCATTGTGATTTTAGATTACCCCAAAATGGGACAACACCTAACCACCCCCCTGAGTTTAACTCTAGATCACTGGAGAGAAGTTAAGAGCCGAGCTCACAATCAATCTGTGGAGATCAAGAAGCACCAATGGATAACCTTTTGTTCCTCCGAGTGGCCAACGTTTAATTTTGGCTGGCCTCGAGATGGGAGTTTTGACTCTGATGTTATTTTTCAGGTTAAAGCTAAGATCTTCTCCCCTGGACTAACGGGACATCCGGACCAAGTGGCCTATATAGTCACTTGGGAAAATCTCTCCCTTGACCCACCACCGTGGGTGACTCCTTTTCTCAGTCCTACACGAAGAGTCCCCCTCCCTTCTGCCCCTAATCCGGACCCTTCGACCACCTCTTTGTGTCCTGTTGTGGTAAAACAAAAGCCTGTTCTTCCCCCTGATGAGAGTGTTCCCGCTGATCTGCTGAGTGAGAATCCCCCTCCCTACCACCCTCCCCCGCAGGCTGCTGCGGCTGTTCCAGATGAAGCCCCAGCAGAAGGACCGGAGGTCATTCCCTCCCCCATTGCGGGGCGACTCAGAGAGAGAAGAGGACAGGGAGATTCCACACACGTCCTGCCCCTCCGACTCGTAGGAGGGGAAGGAAACCAGTTTCAGTATTGGCCCTTTTCTGCTTCAGACTTGTACAACTGGAAAACTCATAACCCGTCCTTTTCCCAAGACCCGAGGGCCCTAACGGCTCTGATAGAATCTATTCTCCTTACCCACCAAAACCCACGTGGGACGATTGCCAACAGCTCCTGCAAGTCCTCCT
>NW_008332654.1:647016-707805 GCF_000622305.1 Nannospalax galili | reverse complement strand
TGTGTGATCCAGGGTGTATTGTTATATTTAATGGGTGTTCAAGTAAAACATTTAATGATAATAAATCAAAGAAAATTAATTTTTATTATTTTTATATTATGTGTATGCGTGTATTGCCTGCATGTAGGTAAGTGCACCCGTGTCATGCAATGCCTCACAAAGGTCAGAAGAGGCTGTCAGATCCCCTGGGACTGGAGTTACAGACAGTTGTTAGTTGCCATATGGGTTCTGGGATTCGAACCCAGATTTTCTGCAAGAACAACCAGTGTTCTTAACTGCTGAGCCATCTCTCCAGCCCTGATAATTGTTTTAAAATACATTTTAGTTAATAAACCCCTTTCTGGGGCTGTCACTTCTATGCAGCATGCTTTGTGACACTCAGTCTGGCACTGTTAAAGAAAGCTTCTGGGAGTTCAGTAGATTTTACTTCACAGAATCAATGAGATTGAGTGATCCAAAGACATGACAATAGTCTCATCTTTGAAATGAGTCAGGGTTAGGAAAGCTCCATTCTCAAACTGGTAGCCTGTTGTGTCTGATCACTGATGACTTCCTCCACCTACTGCTCCCTGAATACACAAATCATCTTGTTGATGTGGATTAGAGTGTGAACACGTCTCAAGACCTGACCGTCAGGCTGTAAATGTCCTTCCCCTCCCCACACTACTCTTTCCACTCCCTCCTCAATGTCAGTTATGATAAATGAGTAGCAAGTAGCTTATAAACAATCTGGGCTCATCACAGCCAGAGGCTAGTTCAGGGAACACTTAATAGAACCACCTGTTGCTGAATGTTGTTCTGTGACGTGTCATAGTGTAACAGAGCATTGTAGTCATTTCTTACCTTAAAATCTTCATCCTAAGAACTGTTAAAATTTGGACAATTAAAATTACATTGAAGTAATCCCTTCAGCCTCAAAACAGAAAAGCATTTCCACTTGGATAATTACTATTTTGGTCTTTCAATTTCATGGGGAAAAAATGTTAAGCACATGTCCCTGCTTCGAATAAACCTGGCTTATCCACTAGAATCCTGGTAACAGATTTTATCTTTCACCTGAACTTTTCCTCTTCGATTTTGCGAAACAAAAATGGGTTAAATTTACTCCCTCTTCCCACCTCTGCAAACAGGATTGAGAGGGGTCAAACGAATGATGGTGCTTATGAGGCTGCTGTGGCCGTAACAATACTGGTCTTCTCAGTCATGCTTGCTAACTGAATAGCAATGGCACAACAGTGAGCAGGAACAGGTCTGCCTGCATCTCTGAGGCAGAATTTATACCAGCGTCTTGTCCTCAAGTCCTCAAAAATGACTGGGCAAAGACTAGGCTAAATAAAGGTCACTTTCAAGATAGTTACTGGAAAAAAAAATTAAAAATTATAAAAGTCAGGAGCCATGAAGTCTCTCAGGCAGGTCGCGTACCGGTCAGGAATTCCAACTCCCTGATAAGTAAGTTTTATGGCTGAGACATCTGGCCTCCTGATAAGTAAGTTTTATGGATGGGACATCTGGCCCCCTGATAAGTAAGTTTTATGGCTGAGACATCTGGCCTCCTGATAAGTAAGTTTTATGGATGGGACATCTGGCCCCCTGATAAGTAAGTTTTATGGCTGAGACATCTGGCCTCCTGATAAGTAAGTTTTATGGATGGGACATCTGGCCCCCTGATAAGTAAGTTTTATGGCTGAGACATCTGGCCTCCTGATAAGTAAGTTTTATGGTGGGAACATCTCCACCTCACTGATAAGTGAGGTTTTATGGTGGAAACATCTGGCTTAGTGATAAGTCAGCTTCCCGCTCTCCCTGTAGCATTTTGTAATAGTTTAAATGAACCAATAACCGCGTTTCTGCTTCTGTACCCTGCTTCTGCCCTATAAAAGCTCCCCAAACCCGACCTGAGGCGCGCAAGTCCCCCGAGGAGACTTTGTGCCCACAGGTACCTGTGTACTAAATAAACCTCTTGCTGTTGCAACCCGAAGGCTGGCTTCTCCTCTGTGGTTTTTCTCTCCTACACTTTAAGTTTCAGGGAATGCTGCAAAAGAGAGGGTGAAATGAATGTAAGAGCTGGAGAATGGGGTAGAGTGCTACAGAATGCTATCTTCCAGGCATGACATGGCTATGACACTTTTGAACTCACACTGGCTGTGATTATTACCTGCCTGCACAAGACTGGGCACAACATCCTGTCCTAATGGGAAAGGGATCACAAGGCCCTACCCCTCTCTCAGGATCTAAAGGCAATTAATGGTTGCTGGGGGAAATATTTTCTTCGTGGTGTGGCCACTAGTAAAGTGCCCACACAGATTTAGCAAGCTATTTACATATGATGCCCTGAACACCTGGAAAGCAAACTAAAATTCCTTTGAAATGGCTGGAAATGAAGACATGTTAAGAGTTGCTGCCACATGGGGTTAGAAAGATGGTTCAGTGCTTAAGAGCACTGGCTGCTCTTGCAGAGGACCCAGGTAAAATTCTCAGCACCCACACAGTGACAAACAACTGTCTGTAACTCCAGTTCCAGGGGAATCCAAAGCCTTCTTCTGACCTCTGTGGGGATCGTACAAGATGGGTGCACTTACACCCATACACATAAAAAATAATAATTTTTTAAAAGTTATTTCCACCAGGCGTGGTGGTGCACGCCTTTAATCCCAGGTCTAGGGGAAGCAGAAGCAAGCGGATGTCTGTGAGTTTAAGGTCTACACAGTGAGTTCCAGGACAGCTCAGTCTACAGGGAGACCCTGTCTCCAAGAGAAAAAAGGTATTTCCATAGACATGTGCATTGGGGGAGGGGTGGAGGAACAAGGTCTCAAGGTCCCACTTCAAACTAGCAGTACTTGTGACTTCCTCCTCTTGCCTCAAGGCTAGTTTCAAACCTGCTAAGCAGCTGAAGATGACCCTGAACTCCTGACCCTCCTGCTTCTACCTCCAGAGTGCTAATTTCAGGCATGTCCCATAATGGGGATAAATAAAACAAGCACTCACAGACTAAACTATGTCAGCCCATAGTTGGTTTTATAAGCAATGGCCTAAAATGTCTAAGCTACTTTAACTCTACAAATATATGCTATGAAATGCATAATGAATGTTCAATAATATTATATCTACATGGGGGGGAGGGGTTCAAAGCCAGCCTGGTCTACATAGTTCCACAGTTTCAGGCCACCTGGGGCTACAGTGAGACCAGGTCTCAAAAAGACCGAAAAAAAAAAAAAACAACTGGCTTCAAAGATTAAGAAGAAGCCGATAGGTTATTTGATCAGGCCCAAGACTAAAGTAAATTGAGGAGGCATTGAGAAGATTTAAAATATTTTTAATGAGATACATTTAACATACAAAATACCCTCTCTTTTTGTGTGATTTTTTTTCTCCTTAATTTGAGACTGAGTATTCATTTTTTACATGAATTATCTCGCTTTGATCTCACTTGTTAGATTATGGGCCTTCTCCTAAGAGTGTGACTTAAAAAGCCGGATTGCACAGCCTGAAGGGATCAGGCCATAGCTCGATGCAGCTACTTTTGGGAGAGTTAGGAAGCAGTTTGTGCTGTGTCTTGACAGCTCTCAATTTATGGCACCTGGCTCCTCCATGCTCTTTGTCAAGTAGACTATCCTGAAATAAATCACATGATGCAACACTTCCCACCAGCCTCCCAAAACTTGTAAAAGTCAGATTTTTCCTTTGTTCCTGGGATCGGTCCCAAGATTTTTCAGGGGAATTTGCTAGGGGTAGTGATCTGAAGGCTGCTAAGCACTCTGACGGCTTCTCTGGCCCTCCCCATCATCCTTCTCATGGTGGCCAGCTCTCCCTCTCTCATTCTCACTCTTCTTTTTGAAGTTAACTCTTCAAATATGTAAAGCACCCTCTCTTAAAGTATATGAGTCCATGGTTTCTAGTATACTCAAAAAGTTTTGTAATCAGTACCACTCATTTCGCCCAAAAAAAAAAAAAAAGGTCTATTAGCCTTTTTTTTTTTTTTCTGGTCACACCACTTTACTGAAAGGCAGGGTTCCAACATCTGCACAGCTACAACTGGGTCTCCCAGAAGGTTATTCTATTTTTTTTTCTGTTTGGGTGTGTATGGTGTATGCATACATTTGAGTGAGGGTATGGGTACCCATGTAAACCAAAGAGGGCAGAAGAAGTCAGATGTCCTCCTCTATCACTCCCTGCCTTATTCCCTGGAGACAGGGTTTCTCACTGAACCTGGAGCTAGGCTGACCACCAGAAAGCCTCAGCAATCCTCCTGTCTCCACCTCCCACAGGGGTTATAGGCACAAGTGACCATGCCTGGCTTTCCATGTGGGTGCTGAGGATTTGAGCCTCATGCTTGCAGAGCTAGCTCTCTTAACCACTGAGCCATCTTCTAGTCCCCTAGAACAGTGTTACCCCCACCTGAAAAATTACACACCCATTAGCAATATTATATGTCATTAGCAATTATCCCCTCTCCAACATGAGAAACCACTAACTTAATTTTTGAATTATCCAATTTACTTATCATAGATACTACACATGAATGCAACCACTTATACAGGATGTGCCCCTTAGTGTACGGCTTCTTCCACTTAGCAGATTTTCAAGGGTCACATGTTATAGCATGTATGGATACTTAACTCCTTTTGATGCCCGAATAAGATTTCACTGTGTGGACGTAAATTTTGTTTATTTATCACTTGAAGATATGGGTTTGGGAGAATACTGTAAATAATGTAACTTAAACCAGCATGCAGAAGATTTGGGTGAACAAACCCTTTCATTTCTCTAGGGGCTATGACAATTGTTTGACCATGTACTATGTTTAGCATACTGAGGAACTGCCAAACCCAAGGTAGCTCCATCATTTTACTATTCTAATATATACAATACACATACCAATTTTTCCATTGCTGTACTATGTATTTTAGGCCAGCCACCTAGCACAAGAAGTGGCATCCCATGACAGTTTTGGTTGTTAATTAATATTAAGCACTTTCCATGTGCCTGTGATTGAAGCACTAAGAGTCTGAGATAGACTACTGTTAAGTTCAAGGTCAGCCTAGGCTACATTATGAGATCCTGTCTCAACAAACAAAAACCACCCCCAAAACTGGTTTTGCATAAAGCGCCAATGAGACGTTAAGTGCATCAGTAACTATTCAACACAGAAGTTCGTGTTGTTGTGTATGTGTTATAATAGATGCATACTACAAAGCAGGACTATGTGCAGCATTGATTTCCAATCTGATAAATATTCTATTTAAGATAATATATTTTGAGTAATAAAAACTTAACCTTTCCTTTATTCAGGACACCAATGAAATTGCATAATATAATCACATTTAGGAAATTGGAAAGAACGGTACTTTGCATGCATGCAAAAATGTCACCATACTGTAAAGCATTAAGGCAGAAGACATCTGCCAGGACTCTGGAAGCCTTCCATTCTTTTTTTGTTTTGTTTTTGAACCATTCAGCCCGAAGTTTCAAAACAAATTTTAAAAGATGGTATAGGCATAAGATTTGGGTAACAAAAAGATTTATATGCTAACGTAGCAACACTTGACACTCAACACTTGACACTTCCACCTTAAAAGAAGGTTCTAAAGGGCCAAATGAGGCCGTCATATTCTAATTTCCAGAACAGGAAGTGTCAGGTTTCTCCCTTGAAAAATTTACAAACAATTCTATTAATACAGACATGGGAGAAACCCCAAAACATAAATGTTTCTGCGTTTCTAATGAAAATACAGGAAGTATAGCATTTGTGGCTGAGAATGTAAATTCAGTGGTAGAGCACTTGCTTAGCACAAGCCAAGGCCTTGTGTTTCATCCTCAGCAACACAGAAAACTAAATGAAAACAGCATTAGATTCTAAACATTCCTGAAGGAGCTGGCAAACAATTTTCCTTTTTTTTAAATTTTAGAACTATTTTAACAATGATAACGTAGTGTGTTTCTCTACTCTCCCAAACCAAAATGTAGCAATTATTTTTCACTCCTGCCTGGAAATTTCTCTGCACAGAGATAAGCAGATGGTATTTACCACCTAGTGTTAGCCAAAAGGATATGAATTCAAACTTAGAAGTCAGAAGGCTTTTGGAGGTTATTTTCTTTAAAAGAATCTTGGTTTCCCAAGGGGCTTAAGAGTTTTCAAAGAACCTGCTTTCTAACACTCCAAATGAACACGATACTCTCAAACCAGTCTGTTAAGTACACAACAATCTGCCTAAAAGTTCTAATCCAGCAGTCTATTACATACTTTTTAGTATCTAGAATTTTTAAAAAATATTTTATTATTCTTATATTATGTGTATGCCTGAGTGTAGGTAAGTGCACCTGTGTTGTGCTGCAATGCTGGAAGAAGACAGAAGACGCTGTCGGATCCCCTGAAACTGGAGTTACAGAGACTTGTTAGCTGCCGTGTGGGTGCTGGGATTCGAACACAGATCTTCTGCAAGAACAACCGGTGTTCTTAACTGCTGAGCCATCTCTCCAACCCCAGTATCTAGAATTTAAAGTCTCATTATAAACTCACAAGTTGGGCAGACCTAGCTTGCTGCTATTACAACAGGAGACATAGTTATTTCTGAGCTTTTACATCCCTTCTGCACTTCTGCTGTCAGTGCTATTAAATACATAGCACTTACTCTACACTGAATGAGGATTTGTAATAAATACTGCAGGGAGGGGAAATGACAAACACTATTTCTAGATATCTGCAACTAATGTGATTTCTATTGAGGATAGTCACTTATACTGTGATTTGTTGCTTATATTCATAACTGAAGGAAGTGTTTGTCTTTTTAAAGAGTTTCGAGAAATTAGTATCTTTTCCACCCCCAGTTCACGGTTCACCTAAACTTTATGAGCTCAATTAAACAACTCGATCAGTTTCACATTTTGAAAAAAAAAAAATAATAATGTAGGTCCTTATTCTGGCACATTCATACGTGTAAAGCAAGGTCCTGAGTCTTTACTACGTGGAACATTTCTTCGACTCACCCTTAATACGAAGTTTCTAGGATTTGGGGGTTTTTTTGTTGTTGTTTTTTTTTCTATAATTCACTTAAGGGTGGGTCAATTCAACTAGATTTAGAACACACATTCAGCCTTCCATTAAAAACTATACTTTTTCTCACCTTGAGAAACTTTCACCATAGAGTAGAAAACCACCACTTTTCAAATTCTCCATACCAAGACGGCTTATAATTACTAACCTCTTAGTAAGTCACAATCTATTGTCACTAGATCATGACATCTAAGCTCTACGTCCCTTAACTCACTAACTTGTGTTACAAGACTGTTTTTAAGATAGAGATTTGAAAAGAGGTCCTTCGTGGATTTTAAAACTCGGTGTTTTATGGGTAACCGACTCACCACCGGCCTGGCCAGTCTCGCCGTCCCGTGGCCCCCGCGGTGCAGGACAGGACGAGGAGACAGGAGAGCGCGGTCCCTGGAGCCCCAAGCAGGGCCGGCAAGAGGCGGGCGGGCGGGCAGAGCGGGAGCAGGCGGGAAGCAGCGCGAGGAGACGGAGGGGCCGCCCACCTCACAGCCCGACGCAGAACCCGCGTGGAGCCCAGCCCGTCCCGTCCCGGGTAGGGAAGTCACCTGAAATGCCCGGCCAGGGAGCAGCGGCAGCACCACACCGGCATGGAGCGCTGCGTGAGGGGCGGCCGAGCGCGGATGCCGCGGCCGCTGTCCTCCCCGGGACTCTCCCCCACCCCGCGCCTCGCCCCCGTCCTTCCCCGAGCTGCGGACTCGAATCCTCGCCGCAGGCAGCCAGGCGGCTCGGCGGCTGACGGGTTCAGCGCCGGGGGCGAGGCGGGACGCTGCGACGGCCGCGCTGGGTTCCGCCCCCCAGGTGCGGCGCGGGGACGAGGCCGGCGATTGGTGGATCCGCGGCGAGGGGCGGGACCGTGGAGGGAGCTGCGCCGGCGCGGGCGGAGCGCAACGGAACCTGCGCACGGCTGCGGCACTCCCGGTCCCCGCGAGGCCTAGACTGGGGCCTGGAGTCCGCGGGCGTCGGTGCATCGGGAGCTCTGGAGAAGGGGCTGCCTCTCTGCGGGCCCCAAGCACCCACCTGAGTGCTCGTCCTCGCGTCGTCCCGGGTGCCGCTCGCCCCGGACCCCGCATCGTAGTCACCCTGGGTAGTTCCGCAAACCTCAGGTGCTGCGGCCCAGCTCCAGCCCGGCGCCTTATGTAGAGCGGCTTCCTACAGTCTGGAGGGTGGGGCTGACCTCAGCCTGCCCAGGTTCTGTGGGGGAGGGGCAGGACTGGAAAACCTGCTCTGCATCCCCTCCAGGTGTTTGCCATCCCTTTGGCAGTCAGGAAGATTCTGAATAAAGAGTGCATCCTATTTGGTCCCTGTCCAAAATTAAAAGAGGAGGGTGAGAGGGCGAGGGTGCACGGGATAGGACGGATTGACTACCTCCTGTTTACACGGACAACTTCTCCCGCCCTGAAGCCTCAGATTATTTGGGGCGACTAAAATATCTGTTTATGTTTTTATTTTTATCTTTGAGACAGGGTCTCCCTGTAGCCCTAGCTGGCCTGGAACTCACTATATAGACCAGGTTGGCCTTGACCTCACAGAGATCTGCCTGCCTCTGCCTCCTGAGTGCTGGGATTAAAGACGTGAGCCACCATGCCGGGCTTTATGTTTTTAAAAAAAGTTCTTTTAAGTTTTGCAAAATGTTGTTGAATAGACTTGTGATTTGCATTATTTTAGATTCTGTGGAGCTTTAAGAGAACTCAACCGGCCTCTAGGATTGCACATCTAAGAGTGTATTTGCCTGCATGTGTCTAAGTGCATCCGTGTCCTGCAGTGCCGGCCGAGGTCAGAAGAGGGTTTTGGATCTTCTGGAACTGGAGTTAGGGACAATTGTTAGCCCCCATGGGAGTGCTGAAAGTAGAACCCAGGTCCTCTGCAAGATCAACCAGTGCTCTTAACTACTGAGCCATCTCTCTGGTCCCATATTTACCATTTTTTAAAACTAAGTTTTTCTATAACATGCTAACAATATGACATGTCTGTTATATATTTAATGGTCTAATAGTGGAACATGGGGTTACTCTTAATATTCATACCATTATTTTATACGTTTTCCTTTATGACTTTGTTTTCATTTTGAGGATTTTTTTGTTTCGTTTTGTTTTGTTTTGTTTTTCTTGTTGCAGTAATTGCAGAATAATAACAAGGGCAAGTCAGATTTCAGGTGAGTACAGTGTAAGCACAAGCCAGAATAGGGTATTCATCCCACTTCCTGTGCTGGGAACCTAATTTTGGGCCTCTGCAAGAGCAGTATGCACTCTCCAGCCCCTAACCTTATGAATTTGCCTTTGTGTTTCACACTTAATAATAATCTGTGATTAAACCAGGCCACAATGACGGTGTAGAGAATATATAGCAAAGGAGACATACAAAATTTTTAAGTTTTATTCTTTCAAGTTGTAGGTGAAATCTTTTTAAAAGATACAACCCAAAGTTGATGAAGTGTCAGGGAAACATGCTAATTTGGAATGTGATTTAAAAAAAAAAAAATTCCATCATTTAGCCTGGCACGGTGCCACATGCCTTCAATCCCAGCACTTGAGAGGCAGAGGCAGGCTAATCTTTGTGAGTTCAAAGCCAGCCTGGTCTACATAGGTAGTTCCAGGCCAGCTGGTGCTACAGGGAGACTAAAAGATCAAAGAAAAAAAATCCAAAAAAACTCCATCATTTGTGTTTTAGGAACTCGTCCTCTCCTTGGTGTTCATAATAGTACATATTGGGTCATCGTTCACATAATGATAACTTCTGAGGCCCCAGGATCACCTCACGCTTTTCCTGGTTGTAGTGACCACTATTTGATGCCTTACATTATAGTGTAGTGTCTACGAGTG
Organism: Nannospalax galili; assembly: GCF_000622305.1. NCBI lineage: Eukaryota > Metazoa > Chordata > Mammalia > Rodentia > Spalacidae > Nannospalax > Nannospalax galili. Next base: position 697,941 of record NW_008332654.1, on the reverse strand, counting down.
TTGTCTGTACTGTGGTCTTCACTGTGTAAGCTCTGTGAAGTTAGGAGTAGTTATTTAGCATCTTAATAGTCCCCATCTATAAAATGAGGCTAATAGAACTTCACTTGTGAGGATTAAATGAAAAAACATTTGTAGTGGATTTGTACCTGCCTCATGTAGTTGCCAAATAAATGTCAAGATTTTTTTTCATTTTTGTCAATACTGTAAAATATTTTTATATATTCTAAAATCAAAATTCCAGGAAGTATCTGCTATGAACTGAATTGTGTTTCCCCAAGTTTATATGTTGACCTGTGACTGTTTTTGGAGATAAGGTCTGTAAGGAAGTAATCAAGGTTAAATTAAGTATGAAAGAGGGCCCTAATTGATGGCTGTGTTATAGTAACAAGAAAAGTCCCCTTAAGAAAAAACTGATCAAGAGAATAAAAATCTCTGACCTGGTTGGAGACCCAACATACCAGTTCAACCAGATCACTCAACCCATCCATGGGACCTTCAAAACAGTGAAACTAATTCAGAAAGAGCAGTAAAGGCAAAATCTAGCAGTAGCCTGAGGTTTACTGTCGGGATTGAAGGATTACAGGGTTATAAGAAAGAACTGTCTATAGAAAAAAAAGGAATTCCTAGATCTGTTTTTTTTTTTTTTTTTTTTTTTTTGGTCTTTTTGAGACAGGGTCTCCCTATAGCCCCAGCTGGAACTCACTATGTAGACTAGGCTGGCCTCGAACTCACAGAGATCTGCCTGCCTCTGCCTCCCAAGTGCTGGGATTAAAGGCGTGTGCCATCACGCCCAGCTTGGAATTCCTAGATCTGATAGTATCCTGGAAATATTTTAAGAACCTATTCTAATAATGATGCCATAAAATAGATTTAAAAGACAAACATAAAAAGGTAATTTAAAATTCAGTGAGGAGCTGCAGACATGGCTCCACAGTTAAGAGCACTGATTGCTCTTAGAGAGGACCCAAGTTTAGTTCCCAGCAGCCACGTGACAGCTAACAACCATCTGTAACTCCAGTTCCAGGGGACCTGACACCCTCGTCTGACCTCCCCAGTGCTCAGAATTTAGGCGTATGCCCCCACTCCCAGTTTATGCAGTGCTGGACATCAAACCCAGGGCTTTGTGCTAGGCAAGTACTCTACTGACTGAGCTATATGCTCAACCTTTATGCTCAAGATTTTGGCTTTACTTCATTACAGCATGAACAGAAAAATGCATAGCTTTGATTTCATTGTCAGAGTTGGTCAAAATCTCTCCTTCCAGCGTCCTTTACCCGTAGTGTACTAGAACAAGCATCACCTGTTCTCCCTCTTCTCTCCTTACTCCAGTGCCTACCACAGTTCTCACCAAGCAAGCTCTTGGGATTTTGTGTTGCCCACAGCACTCTCCACCATATGCACATAACCAGGTCACCTCGATGAGGCTAGCCTGTCACCCTGTTGAAAAGTGTATCCTGCCCTGTATATTAAAAAATGGCACTTCCATTCTCAATAGCTCTGCCCATTTTTATCATACCACTTCTAATATATTATTCTTCTGTCTATTGTGGTAATGTTCATTTATGACTCCTGAAATATAAACCAGTAAAAAGTTTTTTTTTTTTCATTTTATTCACTAATGAACCTTGAGTGTCTGAAACTCTTAACACAAATGAGTCTTCAGTAAATGTTTGTTGAAATTCAGTGGACTCTTCAATAACATTTAGTTAATTTTCTCTGTTTAAAAAAAATGTTTAGCCACGTTATGTAATACGTGTTGGAATGTGCTAGCATTACACTATTATGTAAAATCTTTGTGAAGTTCTCAATCTCACCAGGCAAATGTTCTGTCTCCCAGTGAAGTGTGTTGGATATCTGGGGTGACAGTCAGATCTGATCTTTAATTTTGCTTTATCTTAAGTAGCTATACAAAGGTGGTCACATTATTTTACCCCTGTGAACTTTAGTTATGTAATATATAAAAGAAAGAGCTTGATACAAATGAATTCTAAGTTATCTTCTGTCCTAGTTGATTTCTGTTGCTATGATAAAACACTGACCTAAAACTACTTGGGTGGGGAAAGTGTTTATTTGGCTTACAGATTACATTAATTCCATCAAGGGAAGTCAAGGCAGCAACTCATGGCAGAAACCTGGAGGCAGGAACTGAAGAGGAGAACACAGGGGAGCCCACTCCCCTTGGCTTGATCAGTTATCTTACACAGCCCAGGCCCACTTGCCTAGGGGATGGCACTGCCTACAGTGGGCTGTGTGTTCCCTCCTACATCTGTTATAGTAATTTAAATGCCCCACAGACATGGCCACAGGCCAATCTGACAGAGGAATTCCCATAATTGAGGTGCTCTCTTCCCAGGTGACTCCTTTGTGTCAAGTTGACAAAAACTAAGCAGCACACCTTTTTCTATGATACAGTATTTCCTTATCAGTTATGAGCTTGAAGCAAAATAAACTGCAATATTGTATTTTGGTTTTTTGTTGTTTTGTTTTTGAGACAAGATTTCATTTTGTAGTCCAGATAGACATAAACTCCTACTACATAACAACATGTTTTTGGACAGGAACCTTTTCCCCACATTTCAATCCACAGGCTTTAGAATTCAAACTCATACCACCAAATAAGGTCATTTTATGAGGACGCTGGTACAATTTTTTCTTTCAAATGTTATATATTCTTGACTTGCTTTTAACTTCTCTTTTAGTTTAAAAAATTTCCCAATCCATAAAGATTTTATAACATAGTTCTTTTATATGTATGGTATGTATATTTACTACTAATATTGCTTCTTTGCTCTCAAAGGTAAAAGAGGTACTTTTAAAAGACTCTCTTTGCAAGGGGGGGGGGGAAATGTGTTGCTACTGGGAAACCTATGCCCTCCTGCCTACTAGACAAGCACTCTACCACTGAGCTATATTTCAGCACTTTCTAGCAGTTTTTATTTTGAGCTGGGTACATTGGGGACAAGTCTGTAATATCAGAACTCTGGAAGTTAGAGGCATTCAGAGCTTACCCTGGCTACACAGAGAGTTCAGGGCCAGACTGGGCTACGTAATATCTTACAAGAAACTGAAGAAATTGTGTGGGTGTGTGTATGCATGCATATGCATGATATATATGTGCTTGTGTGAGGTAGGCATATGGGTAGAGGCCAGAGTTGTTGTTAGGTCTCTTCCTCTATCACTCTCGCCCTTATTTTTTGAGATAGGGTCTCTCACTATACCTGGAGCTTAGTAATTGGTTAGTCTGGCTGGCCAGTGAGCTCCAGGGATCCACCTGTCTTCACTCCTCTAACACTGAGGTTATAATAAATGCAGACTACTGTGCTGTTTTTATGTGGGTGCTCGGGATCTGAACTCAGGTCCTCATGCTTATGAGGCAGGCACTTCACCAATAGAGACATCTCCTGTATCCCCTGAGGTTTTTTTTTTTTTTTTTTAATTTTTCAAAATGCTTAGCTAAATTGTCCAGGCTGGCCTTGAACTTGCTGTCCTGTTGCTTTAGCCTCCCAGGCAGCTGGGAGTGTTCCACCAGGCCCCTTATTCACTGCCATTTTGCATTTGTTTCTTGTGAAATTGAAAGGAGTATTATAACGTTTAACACCCAGAAAACAACGTATTTGGAAAGAAATTTGAATTTCTGTGATTATCTGATTTATTTTTAACATTTTTTGTGATAAAGTAATACTTGTTAACCTGACAGTCTATGGCTTTTAAAACAGATAATTTAAAAAATTTAAACTATTTCACACTAAGAGCACTTGTGCTTATGTAATATGTTATGTTTAGTATTATTAGAATAGCTATTCTTGTCCTTCTCAATGTAGCAGCAGAGGTTTTTTTCTTTTGAGATTTATTTATTTTAGCCAGGTGTGGTTGTGCATGCCTTTAGTACCAAGGCTTGAGAGGCAGAGTCAGGCATATCTCTGTGAGATCGAGGCCAACCTGGTCTCACTAGTGAGCTCCAGGCCAGCTGGGTCTACAGGAAGACCCTGTCTCAAAAAGACAAAAAAAAAAAAAAAAAGATTTATTTATTTTTATTTTATGTATATGAATGAATGTTTGCTTTCATGTACATATGTGCAAGTCATCAGATTTCCTGGAACAGGAGTTATAGACATCTGTTGTGAACTATCATTTGGGTGTGGGAAACTGAACCCAGGTCTTTTCCAGAGATAGTAAGTGCTCTTTACAGCTGAGCCATCTCTCCAGCCCCAATAACAGATTTTTATAAATCCCACTAATAATATCTTTAACCATAGTGGCTGTTTTTAAAATCTTGTTTTAGATTATGTAATAATCACAACATAGTTAAAAGAATTATTTGATTAACTAATTGCCTGTTGCTCTGCAACATTTGGTAAGGGAACCTGCTTAAATGTATGCGTTTTTATTTTAACTGATGCACCATAAATAGAAATCAATGAAAACTGCTAAGTATGTTATAAATTTAGTGTGGCATCCAGAACTTAAAATTAGAGATTGAAGTCAATTTCAAAAAGAAAAGAAAAGAAAAAAAAGACCATGAAAAACACATCTGCTTTCCACATGCAGTTTCAGTGTAGAGAGATAAATCTAAAAATGTATGTATGCAGGAGTTAATTTCCAGGATTAAATAACACAAGACACCAGAGCTTTAGATAAACTAATGAAAGAAAAGAGATTTGAATGCTTTATTGTTTTTTTCCTTCTGAGGATGTATTTTATTTGCAAGAGGATTCTATTTGGCTCTTTTACAGATCTGCCAGCTTTCATTAAAAAATACGTTCTTGTAAAAACCCAGCAAGGATACTGGAGGTGGGCAAGAAACCCCAGCCCAAGCCAAGGAGCTATAGGCATTTGATAGCTGATGGGAGAGGGAGAGTGTTTTCTTTAAGGGTGTGATGCTGGGTAAGTTGACTAGGCTCCAGGGGATGAACCCACACCCAAGAGCATTTGGGGACCACAAATTAGGCTTGATAGACCTTTAAAAAACTGATGATAAAGGGCATGAAATGGAGAGGGGAAGGAGATGATGGAGGGAGTTTCAGTATGATCAAAATATATTGTATGAAATTCTCAAAACTAATTTTTAAATTCTTATTAGCATTTATACGTTCTTCATTTCAAAGTGACTTAAAGGACTATGTCCTTTTCTCTAGTGTTTGGTATTCGTTTTTTGTATCTGATGATTCGTCCTCACAATGACTCGATTCTTCAAGCTCTAATATTCATCTCCATCAGGGGGTTGATTTGCAGATGTGTGCTCAGGATACGAAGTCATAGCCAGAGGCAGTTTTACATTCGTCTCTGCCTAGACTAGATGGATTTTGCTATATCCAGAGCAGTTACCAGGCAGACATCTCAGCTTAGGATCATTTAAGCCAAACATGCAGAATGAATTTGAACTCCACAGCTAATCACAGGCGGTGCTGGCTTTCTATGGGTGACTTTTTTTTCCACTGGAGAGCCTCAGCAGAAGATAAGCTTTCTTGCTGGTTCCTAGGCAAGGTCAATGACAGATTTTTTTTTCCATTACATATATGTTCAACTTCTTGTGACCCCTACTTGTATGCATACTCCATAGACTTGTGTTGATCAGACTCCCCTTCCATCTCTTAGAGGTGGGCCTGCCAAAATGAATTGAGTTTCTTACCAGTCTTATGGACAGGGTCTTTATCCTCTTTATCCTGGCACAATGGGAGGGCTGACACCCCCCCCCCAACACACACACACAGATCAGTGGGTCCACTGATACCAGGAAGGTCACCTCTCCCAGCTTTCCAGGGCTTGTACCCAGTGACAAGGGAAATGAAATCATCATTTCTGAGTACCTAGAGGAATGCCCAAATTGTGCTGTAGGACACAGAGGCTTTATGCCAGGAAGTAGTTTATGCCCGCAGACTCAGTGGGTTCATACCCAAAGGCTAAGTCTTATCTTTTATACCCTTGTACACTCTTAATTTGTCTCCCCTATATAGAAATGTATGTTACATATGTTCTGATTGAGTGCTCTATACTTCAAAGTCACAGTGGGATTGCAGATGTGTAAATGTGCCCAGAGACTGTGGGCCTATGTAGACATTGATTTGTGCCCTGTTCTCTCCCTTTGTCTGGGCAGTGGCCGTGGGCAGCAGGCTGGCTTATCTTGGCACCAGGGACATGCCTCGCCACTTCCAACATGCAGTTTTAATACTGCTCCTCAGCCTAGGAGTCTGGGGGGGGGGTGGCTCCCCTCAGCACTACCACAAATCCTTCCATTGTCAGTAAGTTTGATCCATATTTTTGTACTCCAGAAAGGGGTCTTTCTAATATCACTTCATATTAGTGTGTTAACCAAAAACATATGATTTCTTTAATATATGAAAAAGCTTTATAATCTTATACTGTTATTGATGCTTGTGAATTCTCATTAGGCCTACTAATTACTTAATTTTAAAAAGTACATTTCCTATATTCTATTTATCATTTTTATTTTATGTGTATGAGTGTATTGCCTGAATGTATGTAAGTGCACCTGTGTCATGCAATGTCCACGGAGGTCAGAAGAGGGCGTCAGATCCCCTGGAACTGGAGTTACACACAGTTATTAGCTGCCAAGTGGGTGTTAGGAACTAAACCTGGGTCCTCTACAAGAGCAACCAGTGCTCTTAACCACTGAGCCATCTCTCCAACCCCCAAATATATTTCTTTTTTAAGTAAGATTTTTGCTTCTGATTAAAATTTTAAATTGTCATACAAAGTAGTGGGTTTCATTTTGAACAATTATTTCTTTAGCAGCAAAATTATATTTAGTGTATGACATAAAAAATAGCAATAGTAAATAGAGAATGTTTTTCCCTTTTTTACCTTGAATAGTTGACAAATCTTTGCTATGCTATGCAGTTTCCAAATGTTCATCACCCTTCTTTGAATTCGCTACCAAAATACATAATACTTAATACATTATTATTATTTGGCATCTAATTACAGTCAGTAAACTTTATTAAAATTTATATATAATTGTTCGTTACTCAAAGCCGGAATCTATGAGATGTGGGATAAGCAAAAGTTAAGAAAGTTCCAAGTATACTTAAGTACTAAGAACACTAATGGGAAATGACTTTGATACATGAAACAAAGTAGGCTTGTTTTTTAAATCTGAATGAGTTCCAATTGGGCACTAGAGTTCTGACTTGCAACAGAAACCAGGCTTGCCAGAATTGGGTCACAAGATGATCAGGCTGAACAAATCAAGTAGAATATACACATGAACTGAGTTTAAACACAGGGTATTAAATCCAAGTGGGTTATAAGCTTGTCGAGAAGGAATTACTAGAGACAATTCATTGCCTTGCACCTACTCTTCAGTCCCGTGTTAGTTGTTGATACCTTTATCCATGTACCTTTCCTTCCAACAGGTCTTTGGGCCCAGACAGCGCTTAGGACCACCAAGGGAGACTTAGTGAAAAGACAGGTGGCCGCTCACTGCCATTGTTGTAACTTGGGTTTCTGGGAATTGTCTGATGACTGCTTTCTCTACCTCTACCTCCTCTGCTTTAGGGTCCCCAAAGTTCCCTAGGGACAATTATCCAGCTTCTTCTTACTTATATTTATATGTAGAACACTCTTTTGACCAACCATTCAGAAAGGCTTTGTGCAGTCAGCATTTAACTTTGAAATTGAAGGATGATTTGTAAACTGTAACTTAGGTGTTAAGTTTCTTGGCTGTTTATGAAGATGTCCTTCATAACCAAGACCTGAATAAAATAAACTTAAAACGTTATTTACCTTACTCAGAAGTCTTTTGATTACTTGAAAGACTCTATTTTTGATACTGTTGATACGGTCACCGCTTGATTCACTTTATATGTTACTTTTTACATAGCTGTGACCAAACACCTGACAGGAAGGAACTTAAAGGAGAAAGGATTTATTTTGGCCCGTAGTTTCAGAGCATAATCTCTGTCATGACAAGGAAGGTCTAGCGGTGGGAGCATGCGGTGGCTGGTCATATTGCATCCTCCGTCAGGAAGCAGAGAGAGATGAATGTTGGGGCTCATCAGGCATTCTCCCTTTCCTACTTCTATTGAGGCTGGAGTTTAAACCATGGGATAGTGCTGCCATGTACTGGGTGATCTTTGCTTCTTAGTGAAACCTCTCTGGAAGCACCCTTGCAGACACACCAGTCAAGTTGACAATGACAATTAGCTATCACAATTGTGATGGCTAATCCTGGGTGTCAACTTGATTTGATCTGAGATTAACTGAAATGAAAGAGAACTTCTTGATTGGATCATCTAAAGCCGGAAGACACGCCCTAAATGTGGGCGTTACCTTCTGATGGCAGCCTGTATAAAAGACCAAGGCAGAGGAGAACACGGGGCTTTTTGCGGCTTGTTTTGTCTCTCGCTGGTGGGTTCCTCTTGCTCCTGTAGACCGAAGACTAGCTGATATTTTGGAATTTGTCAGACCTCCAGCACCGGATTGGGACTACTGAGACATCCAGCCTTGTGGACTGAGCGACTACAGATTCTCAGCCTCTCCAGTGTGGTGCAGCCATTGTTGGACTACTTGGACTCTATCCTGTGAGCTAAGCTGATAAATCTTTATACATATTCATTCTACTGGTTCTGTTTCTTTGGAGAACCCTGACTAATACAACAATCTTATCTAAATGTGGTACCCAAACACATCACATTAAGAACATAACACTTCAATATTGGAACACATTGGAAAGAGAAACTACATCTCATGAAAGCAGACAGATTTACATAGAAACAAGCTTGTGGATCTCATCTGTCCTCTCCATTTGAGTCATACCCTCTGGGAAATTGTAATGTCATCATATTCATTTCCCTGCATTTGGCATCCTAGTCTATCTGCACACATTAGGATTCCTTGACAATATATTCATCTGTACATTGTTGAACAGATATTTTCTACTTTATCTGAGGGCCTATCTGTCTTGTCCAGCTGCAGAAGTTAGAATCACCAAGGTCTAAATCTTAAGTTTTACCATAGCACACAATGTGTGGAGTTTATAATTGTGCTTGTCCCCTTCTAAATAGTGACTCTCAAAATCATGGAAATTACATCAGTTCATGAAACTGTTGTGTTGAGCCTTTGCTGTAATCATCCTCTTTCCTTGGAATGTTCTTCCTTTTATTATTGTCTAGAATCCCATTATATGCACTAATATACCCTATTACCAATTAGTAGAAAATGGATTTATTTCCAATTTGGGGCTACATGAATATAACTTTTTAAAAAATTGCTGTAAACATTTTCATACAGGTCTTTGTGTAGGTAAACGTTTTTCTTTCATTTCAAAAAATAGGAGTGGGATTGCTGAACCATAAGGCAAGAATAAGATTCTTTGTAAGAAACTCTGATCATGCCAGTCATTTTGACCCATGCCTTTAATCCCAGAATTCAGGAGGAAAGGCAGGTAGCTCTCTATGCATTCAAGGTCAACCTGTTCTACAGAAAGAGTTCTAGGCCAGCTAGAGCTACATAGTGAGACCCTGTCACAAAGAAAGAAAAGAAAGAAATAAGGAAAGAAAAAGAACTCTGAACTTTTTCAAAGTGACTATTCCATTTTATATCACCACAGCAATGCAGGAGTATTTCAGTTACTTTTGGAAGTCTGTTCTTTCCTTCTACCATGTGGATCCTGGGGATTGAACTCGGGTCATCAGGCTTGTTGGCAGGTGCCTTCCCTTACCCCTGAAGCCATCTCTCCAGTCCTCTTCTGTCTTCTTTAGTGAAATACTGATTCATATCATTTGCCCATTGTTTTACTGGGGTTGTTTTCTTTCTTATTATTGAGTTGTAAGAACTCTTTTAGAGTCTCAATATAATTTCTTTATCAGAAAGAGGTTATTTTATTAAGGTCCATTCAGTACTAAGGTCCATTCAGTACTAAGTTCCTCTTAGTACTCATTGACTCAATGGAGTTGGTACAATATTTTGTGAATCCATGATACCAACTCTTTTTTTTTCCACTTTTTTTATTGAGCTTTTTAAATTTCATACAACATTTCCCACTCAAATCCAGACCCCCTCCCCAAATCCATACCTCCCCCTGTCCCCCCACCAAACCCTATGCACTTTGCCATACATGCTGAGTCCTAGTCACTCAGGTGTTTGTACCCAAATGTCCTTCAGTGTAAATCGTCCACTGGAGTCTAGTCAGCCCATCCAGTTGTTGAATGTAAGTCATACTCTCCCTCATAGCAATCAGTCTCAAATAGTTCTCAATCTACTCTGATGTACAAGGGAGCCTCACTGGTGAGAGTTGAGGGATGCATTAGCTCCCTCTTTACCCCTTATTCCACTATGTTCCATGAGCCTTAGTTGAGATTTGACTGCAGATGTGTTATCTAGTACTGGGCATCTCCTAGGCATATGTTTTATGTACCTGACCAGATGTGCAACTCTGCAGTAGCCTCCATGTGTTGCAAAAAGAAGCTTCTTTGATGAGTGCTGCATGGCATGCTTGTCTAAGGGAGGTCTCTTCTATCTGGCACTTCGTTCCCTGCCAAACATGCATTAATGTTCAGATACTCTATGTGCATTTCTCATAGGGTGTCTAGGGCATCACTTCTCCCTCTAGGTTTCCTAGCCCCCTGAGATTCACTCATCTCTTCTCTTTTTTCTCCTATCCAACTCCCCTCCTCCTTCCCTCCCTAGTCACAGTGCCCCCCCAGCACCTAACTCCTGCCATCTGTCTTCTCCTGACTTCCCTCCCTCCCCCAAACCATGCATGTCCCTCCCTCCTCTCCTCACTGCCCATTACTCCCACTTTTTCCACCTCCCTCAGGTAACATCTGTTCCCTACAATCCCCCTTTCAGGTTGTTTCTTTTCCTTTACCTCCAATTATCCTTAGCTTTTACCTGGCTCCTGGTGTTACTTCAGAATTTATGTAGTCACATATAAAGGATTGGTGCTACAGTCCACAAATGAGGGAGAACATACATCACTTCCTTTTCTACATTTGTGTTACTTCACTTATAACACTCTAGCTCTATCCATTTACCTGCAAATTTCATAATTTCATCTTTTCTTACTGCTGAGTAGAACTCTATTGAGTATATGTACCACATTTTCATTAACCATCAGTTGAGGGACATTTAGGTTGTTTCCATTTCTTAGCTATTAAAGAGAGCAGCAACAGACATGGATGTACAGGTATCTCTACAGTATGATGAGTCTTTTGGGTATATGCCAAGGAGTGGTATCACTGGATCATATGGTAGTGTTAGGGTTCGAGAATCGAGAATAATTCCCACAGATACCCAAAAAGATTATACAAAAGTTTATTTAAGAATTTAAAGAAAAAGAGGCAATAACCAAATGGCAGCTAGCAGGGCACAGATTTCATGAGCCAAATATGGAGTCTGGCCCCGAACAATAGCAGGCATGATTTTATTGGGGCACTTCATAAAAACCCGCTCGCGCCAAGCGTTTTGTAAAATAATTGGATGTCCCCATTTCCTGTGTACGGGGAAAGTCTTGATTGGTAGGGGCTGTCTTCAGGGCATTGGAATGTGCTGACTAATATCTTTTAAAGTCAGAAGTTTTTGTTCATACCTTATAAGGCTTTTACATGTACAATATGCCTGAGCTTGTCTGGGCTTGTCTAAAGAAGCTAGCCAAAATGGAGTCAGAGCATTCTGGCTCTTCAGTAGGTTCATTTTTAGTTTTCTGAGGGTTCTCCATACTGCTTTCCACAGTGGTCGCACGAGTTTGCATTCCCACCAGCAGCAAATGAGCATCCCTCCTTCTCCACATCTTCTCCAGCATTTGAAGCCTTCTGTGCTCTTGACCTTGGCCAATCTGACTGGGGTAAGATGGAACCTTAAAGTGGTTTTATCTGCGTTTCTCTAATTACTAAGGATGCTGAGCACTTTTTAAGGTGCTTCTTAGCCATTTTTATTTCTTCATTTGAGAACTCTCTGTTCAGGTCTATTGTACATCTTTTTATTGGGTTATTTATTTTCTCATTTCTTTCTTTTTTGAGTTCTTTGTGTATTCTGGATGTTAATCCTGTCAGATGTGTATCTGATGAAGATTTTCTCCCACTCAGTGAGTTTCCTCTTCCCTTCCTTACTTGTTTCTTTTGCTGTACAGAAACATTGTAATTTAACAAGGTCCCACTTACTGACCTTAGTGCCTGAGCAGCTGGTGTCTGATTTAGAAAGTCCTTCATGATACCAACTCTTAAAAATGAATTGTGGTGGGGCTGGAGAGATGGCTCTGCGGTTATGAGCACTGGCTGCTCTTGCAGAGGACCTGGGTTTGATTCCCAGCACCCATCTGGCATATAATTAACCATCTATAACTCTACTTCCAGGGGAATTCAGCACCCCCCCCTTCTGACCTCCTCAGGCATTGCATGACACTGGTGCACTTACACACTTATATACATAAAATAAAAATAATTTTTTTTAATTTAATGAGTTGTGATTATCATACCACTGGGTACAACCATTCAACATTTTTTATGTTTCTTAAATATTTATGTGTCTATTGTTGTGTAGAAATTTCCTTAGAGATAAAAACATTCCATCTTGGTAGAAGCTGCTTAAGATTCAGGATGTTCTAAGGGGAAGCGAAACATTCCATCCTACAGAGAAACTCATTAAAACTCTAAAACTCAGGAATTAACTCAATAGGTTTAGGAAGTCCCTGAAACTGACTAGATTCACTAGCCCTCTCCTTCCCAGAGTTTATATTAGGCAGTGAGGAGTACTGAGAGACACTCTTGAGACAACCCTGGCTGCCAAAAGAGGCTCAGACCAGCCAAGCTGCCTGGAAGAGACATCCTTCAACCTATTGAGCTGCAAGTTTATGTCATGTGCTCAAGGTTTCCTACTTGTGTGAGCTGTCACCATGCTGGAGTGGGCTTTGGTAATGCAGGTTTCCTTGAGTCATTTCTATTCCTGTAAGTAACTCCTCATCCATGCCTCTGTAAGAAATCCCAGTAAAACTCATTCGGTCATCAAGTTGGACTTTGATAGCATCTTTGCTTTGGCCTGTTGTTAGTTCCCTATATGGTGTTAATAGATGTTTGTTCATGTCTCCCCAGGGATAGTGTCACACAACAACAGTTTAAGTGCATGAGACATGTATACACAGAAGTAATTTTTAAATCCTGCTCTCATTAAATAATCTCTAAAAATAACACTTTGTTTTCTGTGAGTATACCCTATATTTTTCACTTCCCAACATCCTTAAGTATATTCTTTCCTATTCACCATTTAGGTATAAATTATGGGATTTGGTAAGTTAGAATTTAAACCAGGAAATTCCATTCTGTAGTCTTTGTTGTGTATGTTTTTCTCCAAAGCAATGCAATTCAACTCAGCACTGAGGTCCTTTTGTATCAAATCCAGGGTATTTTTGTTTTGTTTTACTTTGTTTTGGTGTGTGGAGAAAGCTGAAAGATCATGACCTTGTCTCTATTACTTCTCCCCTGTACTTCTCTCCAAATATAGCCATGTTCTGACAGAAAGTTCTTCAAAAAAGGAGGGGAAAGAAAGCCATGCAGTGTTCTAATGGGTGCCACACTTGAACAGATTTTATGACACATCAGCCGGTCCCTGGTAAAGTAAGGAGTTCATGTTAGGTGAATGGTTCCTTACTAGAACAATAAGTTCTTTATTTGGAACCACATGATCTTGAAATGAATTAAAGAACTTGAGAATGAAATGTTGTCGATATACTAGGAAATCTGAACTGAAAATGTAGAAACACTAGCTGGAAAAATTGAATATTTAAGAGCCATATTTCCTGTATATTTATTGAAAAAAGCAACTCATGATTGTGATAAGATGGCACAATGGCTATATAGGCTAGGTTTGAAATAAATGAAAAACTTGAAATGTGGTTGGTAATAGGAACACAAAGGGCTGAGTGTGATGGAAAGGGAGATGGGAAAGAAGACATTGTTTAGGCCTGCATGTGGGGCATCTGAGGCCTTTCCAAGTAGATACATATTCTTGGTACAAACCTAGTTATCTGTCCTTTGGCACAGCTTTCCTCCAATTGGGGAGTGAGGAGAACTTGCTAAGGGCTTTGGAAAAAGAGGGTTGTGAGCCTTCTTCCTCATCTCCCTTTCCCATCAACACTGCAGGGCCAAAGTTCTTTAACATTTCCTCCTCAGAAGGTTGGGGTGATGGCTCAGCTGGCAAAATGCTTGCCTTGTGAGCATGAGGACCTGAGTTTGATAGAGTTTGATGGACATTATGTTTAATTGTTGAAAGCAGTTGCAGGTAGAGATACAAAGTGTATGACTGACATAATTCTAAAGGGTCAAAGGATGAGAGTAAGCAAAGCATATGAATACTTGTCAGGCACTCCTAAGAGCATCATTTATGTTAACCCATGTAAACCTCAACAGCAGCAAGGAAATTTTCATTACAAAATGTTATTTTATTGCTGGGTGTGGTGGTGCAGGCTTTTAATCCCAGCACTGGAGAGGCAGAGACAGGCAAATCTCTGTGAGTTCAAGGCCAGCCTGGTCTACATAGTGAGTTCCAGGCCAGCTGGGGCTTCAGGGAGACCCTGTCTCAAAAAAACCAAAAAAAAGTATTGTATTGCTGATTTTAGTAATTTGTTTCCCCATGTTATCCATTGACATGAATGAAGGAAAGATCCCGTTCTTGTGTTACATTACATACAGGTAGCAGAGAAAACACAAACATTATTCTGAAAGTTACAGTAAGTGGAAAGTTCTATAAGGAGAATCAAAGAGTATCTTAGTTCTCATGGTTTGTTATACACGGTAGATGGCCACACATGGATGGCATTGTGTGTGAGAGTAACAAAAGGCACATGCAGATGAGGATGACCAAACATGTAGGGTGACCTCGGTTTATAACAACCCACTCTTAAGCTACCTAATTCAGTCCTGTAACAGGTTAAACCCTGTGAAAAGAGCATTGATCCTTTCTGAGGGTGGTATTCCCATCATCATCACCTCCTATCAAGCCCTACCTCGTAAAGTTTCCTCCATCTCTCAATACTCTTAGCTGGGGACCAAACTTCCAGCATATGAACCTTTAAAGGACAAAGAATATCCATTCCATAGCATATGGTGTGGTTTGAACTGCTACCAGGATGTTCATTGACATTTTAAGAGCAGCCAAGGAGAAAGATGTGGTTAGAGCAGGTCCTGGTGGCTACTCAGAAGACCAAGATAGGAGGCCCACAAATTTGAGACCAGCCTGGACTACCTAGTAAGATCCCGTCTCAAAACAAATTTTTAATTGAAAAAAAAAGAAAAGGGCTGGATAGATTGCTCAGTGGTTAAGAGCATTTGCTGCTCTTGCAGAAGACCTGGGTTTGGTTCACAGCATTCATATGGCGGCTAACATCTGTCTGTAACTCCAAGCTAACATCTATCTGTAATTCCAGTTTCAGGGGATCTGATGGCTTCTTTTGGCTTCTGTGGGCCTTGCATGCACGTGGTGCACTTACATACATACAGACAAAATACTCATACACATAAGATAAAAATAAATAAAAATGCATATAAAAAAGAATAAAGCCAGAATATTAAGCTACAAAAAGGAAAAGGGAAAAACCATCTTCCTTCCTTTACTCCCGTGCTGGTATGATTGAGATGAGTGTCTCCCAAAGTTCCATATGTAAATGCCTAGACCCTGAAGTGGCAAGACCAGAAGGTGCCATGGAGCTTTAAGTGCTGGGGCCTAGTGGAAGGTCCTTAGGTCATTGGGGGTGTGCCCTTGAAAGGAATCGTGGGACCTTTATGCTCTGTCTCTTTCTCACCCCACTCTTTCTCTTCCTTCCTCCACCCTCCTCTTTTCTGTCTCAAGATCTAACTCCTTGGTCTGATGCCAACATTACTATGCCAACATTACAGTTAGACAGTTAGACCTGAATAAATAGCCTGACTCTTAACTTTAGTTTTTTTTTTTTATTTTTAATATGTATGAGTGCATTGCCTACTCATATGTAAGTGAATTCATGTCATACAATGCCCACAGAGGAAGGGCGTCAGATCTCCTGGAACTAGAGTTATAAACAGTTGTTAGCCACCATGTGGGTGCTGAGAACTGAACCCAGATTCTCTGCAAGAGCAGCCAGTGCTCTTAACTGCTGAGCCATCTCTCCAGCCCTTCTTAATTTTAGTTATAAGAGTAGGCCTGAACGCAGAGGGCACCCTTTACTCCAGATGTCTCCTGGAACTGTGCTTCTCTGCAGGCCTCACCCATAATTTTATTCAAAGCCATTTCTCCAGCTTCAATTGGGGAACTACAAGCTTGGATCCACCCTGATCTTATCATACAATCTTACTCTTTCATTTCTAGGCCTAACACATCTCATAGATACAATGTCAAGCATTCGTCTCAGTCTTAAATTTTTTTTTTTTTGGTCTTTTTGAGACAGGGTCTCCCTGTCACCCCAGCTGGCCTGGAGCTCACTATGTAGACCAGGCTGGCCTTGAACTCACAGAGATCTGCCTGCCTCTGCCTCCTTAGTGCTGAGATTAAAGGCATGTGCCACCATGCCCAGCTCAGTCTTAACTGTTTTCAGTGGCTATACAAATATGAATGTGCTGCTGTTCAATTCAGTGCTCTGTTTTGTTAAGTCTCAAGCATGCCTATATTCACTCATTATCTTGGTTGGAGCACAAATTGAAGTTCTGTAGGATCAAGGTCAGATGCCCAGGTCACAAAAGCACATGGCTCACTGAGTTTGTTTGCTGTAGCTTTTGGTTACAAGGTTAATTAAAAGTTATTAGTCTAGCATTTTGTAAAAGTCACTCCCACAGTCTGGCATTACTCACCCCACAATATGCTACCCTCACCCCATAATTTGTTGCCCTCTGCAGAAGTCCAAAACAATGGAGCTATCTGATCTTGGAATTGAACAAAACTGTTACACCTGCCTATTCAGTCACAGCAACAGTTCCAAGACAAAACTGAAATAAAATAATAAACCTGCCAGAAGGAGAAAAAAATAGACCTTATATAGTTAATTACTTATTATTTATTTTGAGACAGGGTCTTATATATCTCAAGCAGAACTGAAACTCGATATGCTGCACAGAATGACCGTGAACTTGTGATCCTCCCACCTCTACCTGTCAAGTGCTGGGAGTACAGATGCATGCTATCACACCTGGCTTTGTGGTGCTGAGGATCAAACCCAGGGCTGGTGCCTGGTAGGCAAGCACAGTACCAAGTGAGCTATACCCTAGCAAAGTTTAAATTTTCCATTGATCTTAAAATCTAATTCTTTTAGTTAGCATTCTGATGATGAGATAATCTAATTTAAAATGTGGTGACTATAACTCCATAATTTATGCAATTCTTATTGCCTAAAATTGACTCTTGAAATGTCTAAGTTAAAGCATAAATCTGATGTGATAGGGCACCTTCTTGAAGTTTAGACTGACTCTAGTCTTTGAAATTATCAGGCAATTGGCCCAGGATGTGGGAACACATGTCAGCTAGACCCTGGTTGTCTTGAGAACAGGTCAGAGTGTCCTAGAGAGCACCTGCTAGCTGCAGATTTGTGGCTTCTGTGGGTTATGCTTGGCTTACTTCTGCAAAATAGTAATTGTTGCTTAATAGAATAGAAATTGCTAAGAGGGATCTCCACCTGTAAGCTTGGGAACTTAAACTTTTCACCACTGGTTATGGTTCTCTGTGTAAAAGCTTACCCTAGAGATGGATGGATTCCAACACCCTCATGTAGTAGCCCTGGCCAGTGACTTTCATTTGACAAAACTTTGTCTGAGTGGTCTTCTCTGGTGAAATGCCTCACAACACTGATATTTTAGTATACATGGTTACTTTAAGATTTTGCTAGTTTTAGGGTTATGCTGATTATTCAATAATTTTCAAATGATTCTTTTGTTATTCACTTACTTATTTCTGTGACTTTTGTGGGTACATTTTTATTTGTTTATTTTGTGTGTGTGGTGGAGGGAGGTATACAAGCATGTCATTGCTCATGTGTGGAAGTCAGAGGACAACTTTGAGGAATTGTTTTTCTCTTTCCACCATGTGGGTCCTGGGGATTGAAACCATGTTGTCAGGCTTGGTGGCAGGTGCTTTATCTGCTGAGCCAGGGTCTTGCTAAAGTAGGCAAGCTGGCCTTGAATTCAAGATCTTCCTGCCTTAGGCTTCTGAATCCTGAGATTTAGGGATGTACCACCATGACTTTCTTTTGGTCTTTTGGAGACAGGATCTCCCTGTAGCCTCAGCTGGCCTGGAACTCACTATGCAGACCAGGCTGGCCTTGAACTCACAGAGATCCGCCTGCCTCTGCCTCCCGAGTGTTGGATTTAAAGGTATATGCCACCACCACAGCTGGAAACTTTTGACATTCACTATGGTTCTGGTTCTTGTAGATTGCTAGGTTCTACCTTAGACAATGAGACTTTTTTTTTATTCTATACATGAAATGCAAAAATGGAACCCCTACTATTTATATTTCAGGAAATTCCTGTAAAACTTGTTGATTTTTTTTGGAAGACTTCAGTGATAGACATCCCATTTGTATACATGAGATGAAGAAAGACTATGGGACTTGAGGGTTAAGGGATATGAGGTCAGCAGAATTTGGAAAGTAACCAAAATCATTCAAATTTCCAGTGTGGAGTTAGTTTAGCTGTTTCACCAACAAATGTTTCCAGATAGCAATGTGTCTAATAATAAATGTAATCTTGTAGCATTTGATTCTATTTTGGACAAAAAAAAGTTGTCATGTGTTAGCTGAGTTCTATTTAAAAGCCGCTGTTTTTAAACAGCTTTCCCTTCGTGGTCCTCCACATGAATGCTGTGCTTGCTTGCTTCACACCATGTTCTGTTTCATTAACTGTATAGAGAGCAGACCACCACCCCAACGGCAAAGCCAGTAGTACAATAAGTGAGCTAAAAATATAGAGTGTCTGGGAAAATTGGATATCCACATACAGAAGAGGGAAATTAGACCCCTCAGTATCTTAACAGTTGCAAAAACCAACTCAAAATGGGTGAGTTAAATGTAGCACAAAATTGCAAAATTACTAATAGAAACATAAAAGAAATGCTTTACAACATTAGAACAGGCAAGAATATCTTAGATAAGATCCCAAAGGAT
Source organism: Nannospalax galili (assembly GCF_000622305.1). Taxonomy (NCBI): domain Eukaryota; kingdom Metazoa; phylum Chordata; class Mammalia; order Rodentia; family Spalacidae; genus Nannospalax; species Nannospalax galili. Next base: position 678,866 of record NW_008332654.1, on the reverse strand, counting down.
AGGAAACAAAACCAGAAGTAGACAAATGAGCTTATAGCAAACTGAAAAATCTTCACAGCCAAAGAAACAACAGTGAAGAGACAACCTACATTGCCCATGCTCCTACACCAGTGCAGGAAGTACTAGTGGATTACTTAAAAGAAAAATAAGGAAGACATGAAGTTGGGAAGGGGAAGTGGTAGAGGGGTCTGGGAGGAGCTGGGGGAAGCTTTGAGGGTAAATATGATCCAAAATACATTTGTGTGTGTGAAATTCTCAAGGAATAAACAGAAAAACATTTGTTTTAGTTTCCTTTCTGTTGCTGTGAAAAAGTACTCTGGCTTAGGGAAGAAAAGGGTTTATTTGACTTACATTTCCAAGTCAAAATCTGTCATTGAGAGAAGTCAGGGCATGAGCTCAAGGCTAGAACCTGAGGACAGGAATCATGGCAGACTGCTACAGCTTGATGACTCACTCCCTGGTTTGCTCACATACAGATAGACTCATGCCTAGCTGCCATTTTTGTATAACCCAGGACCACCTGCCTAGGGATGGTACCACCCACAGTGGTCTGGGCCCTCATGCATAAATTAATAATCAATACAACCCCCCCAGACATGCCCACAAGCCAATCGGATATAGGCAGTTCCTCAATCAAAGCTTTTCCTCTCAGATGACTCAAGGTTGTGTCAGGTTGGCGACTAAAGCTAACTAAGACAATGTCTCTAACAATTACTTTTGAAATGAGTCAAAATAAGCTTTAAAAAAGTAACAAAGAGACATCCTACAGAATAGACAAAAGTAACTGCAAAACTATACATCTTAAAAAGGATTAATATCCACAATATAGAAAATACTCAATTTAGTAGTAAACAAAGCAAATTACCTATTTTTAAAAGTAGAAATTTCTAAAAGGACAAACAAGTGGTCAACAGTCTGATCCTTCTCAGATGACTCTAGGATGTCTCAAGTTAACAGTTAAAGTTAACTAGAAGAATCATCTGATGAATGGATATTGTTCATATATACTTTTTAAAAATTATTTATTTAATAACCACATAATTAGAAGAAGCATTTCATTACAACAGCATTGACATATTCAATAACAATTTCCAGAGCTAAGATGCATCTCTTTCAAAATTGGCTGTAAATTTTTAGGTTTACAGTTAATTATTACAGTTATACAATATTGTACTCAGTATAAACCCTATAAGACATAAAATTAAATGAGGTTTTAACCTTTAAGAAAGATTTCCATTTCATTATTAAAATACACAGTTTATATACAGAAAAATTCATTTTTAATGCAATTGACACTAAGATGTTTGCACCATTCATATATACTTTTATTCATTAATAAAAAGACAATATAGATGGGACTGTAGACTATTATGCAAAATGAAATTAGTCCAAGAAAGTAAGTACCACATGACTCAGTCATATGTGGTATGTAAAACTATGATCACATACAGAGTAGAATGGTGGTACAGGCTAGAGAGGAAATATGAGAGTGAGATGGAGAGGCTTTTATGAGTGGTTCTGTGCTATCGTCAGACAAGAGCACAAAGCGCTATTGCACAGTGGAGCAACTACAAGATGACAATGAAATGTACATTTCAAAGATAAATTATGTTTAAAGTTTTACCATAAAGAAATGATAACTGTTTAAGGAGATAGGCATATTTAACCTGATTTAAACATTAATAATGTATAGATATATTAAAAATTAAATGGCAGACCATTAATAGATATAAATTTTCTGTAACTAAATTTTCTTTTAAGTGACATGGTCTTGTTTTGCAGCTCAGGTTGAATTCAAAATCCTTTGCCTTAGGCTCTGGAGTGCTAAGATTTCAGGTGTGTACCACCATGCCCAGCTTTATAGAAAAATATATTGCTTCAGGTCTACAACTCCTCAGCCCAAATTCTTGAGTTCATATGTGGTTTTTAAAATATTTTATTATTTTAAAAATTTTATGTGTATGAGTATTTTGCCTGCATGTATGTAAGTACACCCATGTTGTGCAATGCCCACAGAGATCAGAAGAGGGCATCAGATCCCCTGAGACTGGAGTTATGGATGGTTGTTAGTACCATCTGGGTGCTGGGTATTGAACCCAGGTCTTCTGCAAGAGCAGCCAGTGCTCTTAACCGCTGAGCCATTGCTTCAGTTCTTCATATGTGTTTTTTAAAAATAGATTATGTGCAGATTTTTACCATACTCAGAGTATAATTGCAATATTCCCATTAGCACCTCAAGCACCGCCATCTAAACAAACATTAATATTTTTTTCAGCAAAATATAAATATACACAGGAAATAGATCAACAGCACATGCAACTTCACATATTTAGGTAGCTAGTGCTGTCCAGCAAACTTAGTCAAAATTATGAAAAAAATTTAGTGTTGAGGAGTCCTGCACTTTGGAAAGATAGTGAAGAGATGGTCAAATGGTAATAATGCTGCCAGACCTCAATGACAAAATTTTGTATACTCTTTCAAAGTTATTTATATTTTACTTATATAAAATGAAATACATGCTTTAAAAAGCCAAACCAGGAAGAGCTGGGCAAGATAGGTCTGGTAGCTGCCACAAAGCCTGGCAACTTAAGTCTGATCCCCAGAACCCAAATGACAGGAGCGAACCAACACCCAAAAGCTATTCTCCAACTTGCACACACACACACACACACACACGAACATAATTTTTAAATAAATACATGAAAACCAAATCATTTAAAAGAGAGATGAAATGAATTTATTTATTTATTTATTTAATTTAATTTTATTTTATTTCTTTTGGACTTTTTGAGACAGGGTCTCCCTGTAGCCACAACTAACCTAGAACTTGTTACGTAGAACAGGTTGAACTCAAACTCATGGAAAGCCACCTGCCTCTACCTACCAAGTTCTGGGATTAAAGGCATGCACCACCACACCTGGCTGAAATGAATCTTCTTTTTAAAAATCGGCATCTTAGAATCAATGAATACAGTGGTAGCGTACATTTAAAATACTGACATTTAACAATCCACTGTCTTGCTGCTCTTTTTCATTGTTTCCAGTTAGCTCTAAGCAAATACCCAAACCTGTCAGCATCTACTTTCCAGATACCTGACTAACTATGGAAAGACAACTGTGATTTGCCTTTAAGACTTTAGGGGGAAAGTACAGGAAGGAAAGTGATGAAACAAGAGTTATGCAATAGTAGTAATTGTTGAAATCAGGTCATGGGGTTCAGTCTACCCTCTCTTTTTTCCAAGTTTTAAAATTTCCAAAGTAGAAAGATTTTTTAATACAGGTGACAAGTTCCCATTTTTTCTACACATACAATTCCATTGTCCCTCTGAATTTAGGATTCCCTTCCACACTTCCTCCATGTTCATATCTTAATGTAGTTTACATTTGGGATGTAGGTGTTGGGGTTGAGCCTAGGGCCTTGTATATACTGAGCAAGTGCTGTAGCACTGAGCTATAGCACTAGCTGCTTAATACTTGAAAGATTTTTCTTGATCATCCTCTCATACCACTGTCAATAATTTCATTATTCACAGTATTATTCAAGTTAAAAATATTTTATATGTTTCTAAAACTCTGGGTGTTAAATTTTTTCTCAAATGAATTTTTGACACAACTATATTCAATACTTAAAAAAACCCGTGTAGGGGTGCAAGATGGCTGATCATGTAAACACACTTGCCTTGTAAGCCTGACAACAACATGAGTTTGACTCCCAGAATCCGAGGGGGAAAGAGAAAAGCAATGCTGGCAAGTTGACCTCTGACCTCCACACATGCACTTGCACATGCACCATACACACATACACATGCACACACAAATAATAATAATGAAATAACATTTTAAAAAAGAAAAAGTTTACATATAAACAAAAGCTAAAGTTTTATATGAGATAGATGGATCTAGTTTTTTTTTGTAAATTCACATTCGTATAATTTGACATTGGTGAATATTATTAGTTGCTAATTAATAATTTCTAGGTTCAGTAGTAATTCCATTTCTATTTTAAATTTTGTATTAAATTTATTTATTTGTATATGTGTGTCTGTGTGTCTGTGTCTGTGTAGGGGCACACATGGCCATGGCACATGTGTGGGGGTCAGAGAGGACAACTTGCAGGAGTCAGCTCTTTCCTTCCATCATGTGGGTCACAGGGATTATGCTCATCAGGCTTGGTAATAAGTACCTTTATCTACTAGGCCATCTCACCAGCCACCATTTCTACTTTTTGATGTATGTATTTTAAGTGATAAGAACTGTGCTTCAAGAGATATAAATGTAAAATGTTTGTTGTAGCAATGCCATTTTGAGGTCTTTCCTATACACTAGTCTCTTCATAACTATTACTAAAGGCTATTTTAAATATATGTTAGTTGACAAATTAGGTTTTCAGTTCTGATGAAAGCAAACAACTGGAAAACCAATTGCTCATTAGAGCAATTTGATTTCTTAACACCAGCTTCTCAATTTTGTACTCCCCTTTGTTTTGCAGCCTGGAGTTATTTATACATGGAGCATTAGAGTACAACTTAGAACAACTGAAAATATATATATATTTCTTTATAAAGAAAAAAATGCATTTCTTTATAAAGAACTCGAGAAAGGATTCATATTAGGTGTAAACCAACTTCTGGCAAATAATTGCCTTAAAATAGCTATGCCTTCCTATCTCATGTCTTAAAGTAATTTTTAGTATCAAAAGTTGTAAAACCCATACATGCTGATTGGGGGAAAATGGTTCAGTGAAGTGCATGTTCATAATATCATTTCCCGTCTCTTAAATGTGAGCTCAAATTTAAAGATTCCTCAACTAGAAATTCAACCAAAAAGCTACATCACATTTACAATTGCTGAGGTAACAGAAAGAACAGGACCATATTAATCATGAACAAAGGAGAAAGGTCCTTTGACAGTATGAGGTAAGTTGACAGGCAAAAATCCGTAGGTATTTTTCTCCTTAAATTTCTATTGATTTTCAAGGGACCATGTTAGAGATGAGTGGTTTATTCCAAGAAGTTAGGCTGGAGAAGAAGCTACAAATGTCAGTGAAGCAAGCGAAGCAAATATTGAGGAAGACACCAAGAAAGCAGCAAACAGAAGATAGCAGCCATTAGAGCGTGACCAGAATTAAAGGGAGCCAAGAGCATTCGAAGTTGGGACTATTGTGCCCTGAATTTAGAGCCCAGAGAATCGGCAACTATGATGGAGTTGGGGATAAGTAGGCAGGAGATGAATGAGAATGTCAGGCAGTCACTTATTTTCTAGAATCTGGCTATTTATGCAGACTCCATTGTCCTCACTCCTATTTGTTTGCATTCAAGAATGGCCTGGGCCGTAGCCTGAAGGAGTTTGTCCTGGCATAAAATGCTTTGAGAGATGTAGAATTTTAATAAGTTATTAAGGGTTGTCTCCTTTTGGTATAGAACATGTGAATAGGCTTCTGTCAAAATGCAAATGTGCCAAAAGATGACCTTTTCTTTGAGAAGTTTATACATGAATACAATTTATTTTCATCATATTCACCCCTCCGTCCTCTGATTCCTCCCAGGTCTACCCTTCAGTTCTCCCACCTCTATGCTCTCTTTTTTACTTTTCTTTTTTTTATAACCCACTGAGTCCAATTGTATGACTATCCACTAGAGCACAGTCAACCTGCCAAGGGCAATACCCTTAAAGAAAACTGAATCTCCCTCCCCTACAAGCCATCAACTGTCAATAATTCCACAGCTGGGAGTGAGAGTTCCTAGGACCCCAAAACTCACCCCCAAGCCGGAATGTTGACTGGATTGATTTTGTGCAAGTTTTCTGCAGCAACCATAGCTGTTGTGAGTTCATGAGTGCCACAAGCAGGCAGTCCTATTATGTCCAGAAGACACTGTTTCACCCTGGTCCTCTGACTTCTGGCTCTTACAGTCTTTCTGTCCCCTCTTCCATGATGATCCCTGATCCTTGGATCCTTGGGGAGAGGTATTCCATTTGTGGCAGAGCACTCCATAGTCACTTATTCTCTGCACTTTGACCAGTTGTGAGTTTCTGCATTTAACTGCCATCCATCACAGAAAGAAAATTCTCCGATGAGGTCTGAAAGCTGCATAATCTATGAGTATAGACATAATGAATTTAGAGGGTAGTTTGATACTATGTCCATTTAGCAAAATAGTACTAGTAGATTTATCGCTGGGGCCTGTGAGCTCCCCAGAACTCATGGGTTCTCTAGGAACCATGGGTTCTTGGCCAGATTTACATTACTAGTCATGTGTTTCCTGTGGAGTGGGTCTTTAATCCAATCAGAAAAGTAGACTTTTTTTTTTTTTTTTTTTTCTTTTTGAGAAAGGGGCTCCCCGTAGCCCTAGCTGTCCTGGAACTCACTATGTAGACCAGGCTGACCTTGAACTCACAGAGATCCACCTGCCTTTGCCTCCCTAGTGCTGGGATTAAAGGCATGGGCCAACACGCCCTGTCGGGTTCTGACATGGAGCCAGCCGATAATCCGTTTTTCCCCTTGGGGCTGAGCAGGATGGTGAGTGCCCGGCTCAAAAGGAACACACAGAGCCAGGTGCTGAGTCAGAGCAGGAACACGCTTTACTGCAGCAGGCATAGGTATTTAAAGGCAAAGTCTCACGGCGGGAAGTTTGAGCCGTGAGTGACACTTGCTTCTGGTGTCGCGGACCTATGGGCTGAGGGGCCACTCCCTCTGTATGCCAGGAATGAGGCAGGGCCAGGTGGAGCCAATCCTATGTCAGGGATGAGTTTCCCCATCCCTCCCCCTTGACCTGTGCCGGGTGCCATCTTGGCGAGAATCGAAAGTGACCGGACAGGTGGGCCGACTCTAGGTCAGGCTGCGGAAGTGCTCCGGTACTCATAGGCCCAGGGTGTGGCTGCACCGAGGCAGTCCCGACAATGCCCAGCTCAATCCAATCAGAAACTAGTTGGTTACCCCCATAACTTTCATGCCACTGTTGCACCACAGACACTTTTTGCTATGATGGTTGTTATGTAGCTCACAGAGTTCCCAGCTGGGTAAGACTGCTGGTAGCCTTTTCCCTCCACCAGCCTGCATAGTACTTCCAGTATTATGAGAGCTAGCCAGCAGGGAGATAGCCTCTTGGTCAGTACCAACTTAATATCTCCATGTGTGACCACAATGTGTGGTGTCTCCAGCAATAGGGCCTTACCATCACATTCTGGTTGGAAATCAAGAGCAATAGGAATGACTTGTATCACTTTAGGGGTCTCTAGTACAAATTTTCAAATGAGAAATTTAAATGCCAATCTAGCTGCCAGGAATCTTTCCTAAGTAAATAATAATAGAGAAAATGTTCACAACAATATTACTTATATCCATAAAAATCAAAATATTCTCTATTTCTGATTATATGGCAGTGGTTAATTTAAAATGCTCAATGTTGGACAGCTGAGGTGGAACACGTCTTTAATCCCAGCACTTGGGAGGCAGAGGCCAGATCTCTGTGAGTTCAAGGCCAACCTGGTCTACATAGTGAGTTCCAGGCCAGCTGGGGCTATAGGAAGACCCTGTGTCAAAAAACCAAAAAAAAAAAACCCAAAAAACAAAAAACAAAAAAACTCAGTGTTGCATTTGGAGAAAAGATAAGGAGAAAATATAGTAAAATATTATTTATGTTTGGGAATTTGTTTTTGCTGTTTACTTTTCAGTATACAGAATTTTTAATTTTGTTTTTAAAGTTTCAGAGTGCACTCTTTTGTTTTAATATTTTGATGTTTTTATTATTTAACAAAAATACAACCCAATGTTCTATAAATGTTTTTAATTACTTAGGATTCCATTGTTGTCACATACTGTAGGAATTTTAGTGAGTTTAAACCCTGTGGATAAAAATACTTGGCAAAATATAATACGCCTATTCCATCCAAGATATTTTGCTGACTATGAAGAATCTAACGTTTCAGTCCGAAAGCACCATACAGATTAGTTCAGCCACCACTTTAGCTCCAAACATGTTTTCCATTCCTTCAGTGATCTAGAATTTGCAAGGCATGTTGTTACTACAGTGTTACTAGTGCTCTGACTGCATGAAGAAAACAGACTTACCCAAAAAGAATTCCTACTTAACTTTCCCCTGGAATTTTCAGTTCCTCTGCTAACGTTATCATCTTTCCTGCATACACCTCCGAATTATTTGTTACAAAAGTAGTAGCCACATATTTCCCACAGTTATGAAAGCAAACCTGTTCTTTTATAAGTGTAGTCAACTCATTTTGTGACTTGGACATTGCAAATTCAAAAGACACTGAAAAGGAAGGTGATACACATGCTCTGTTAGTTGAAAGTACGCTGCAGTTCGTATTCTTACTAGAGTGTGGACTCATAAGACTGAATTTGCTTTCTCAGTCTAGATGATGTGAGGAAATTACTTTAATTATTCCAAACTTAGTTTTCTCAGTTGGGAAAAGCTCAACGTCAACTTGTTGAAAGAATCTTATCTCTGTAGTCATTAAACCTTTGATTTAGAAATACCAGCCAGGGTGCAATCCTTCCTGGCCTTGCAGACCTTCACAGGGTGTTGTGTTACAAAAGGCAAAAGACAAAAAACCCAAAAAAGCCTTATGAGTAACAAAGATTTCCAAATGGGTTTTATGAATAAAGTATAAAGTGCTCAGGACACTTCCTGTGCTCTCTGGAGTTGTAGACATTGTAAAGCAGGTGAAGTGCACTGTCTTGACTGAGGGAAATTCACAACACACTGCTGCCTTTAAGTGCGTGAGAAGAGATTATAAACCCTTGATAATTAACATTTTTCACTGAGTTTTAAGTGTCAGCTTTGTGACAGTTTGTCAGGCTTAATCAGTGGAAACAGTTATGTTGTCATGTGTTCTTCACAGTGGGCACTGTCATTAAACAAATTTCTCACTCAATTTCTTTTCTTGTGCTTAACTTGTGCTTTTGGTGGGAATACACACTTCTAAAATGGGCCAGTGCTTTGACTGAGCTGTATTGTCTTATAAGTAACATCAACACTCACTTTGTTGTGTCTCTGAACTCCTTCATAGAAAACATAGCCTTACTCAGATCATTCCAAGTAGAAAACATTTGAGAAAAGAAGAAAATACGTGGCCTTGCAAAATATTTTATTTTTTAAATCTTATTTTATGCATCTGGACATTGACTTCTGGGTTCACAGAATCCCTTTTTATTTCAGTTTTGTGTACACCTCTCCCTATATTCACCCCAAAAGGTTAAGTAACACTGGTCCTATCTAAAGGGGAGTGCTGTTTGACTGGGAGTTGACTTTCCTAGTCAGCAGAACCAAGGTCAATTCTCTGGAAAGGATGCTGCCAGCAATGGCAGCTGGAGCCAAGAAGCTGGACAAACTTCAGAGTCTGATTATATATCAGTGACAAAGAGTCATTGCCATCATCAATTCCCTGAACAAGCAACAAGTGGGCATTCCATTCCAGGGTAGAATTGAGTAACCTCATAGACCCTTCCTGACTGGGAGAAAGCTACATTTAGGAAAAGATTGATATTTTGTGAAATCTATAGAAACTTCTACTCTTTTTAAGCAAGATTTTTGTTGAACGAGAAAGCAAAAATGTTTTAAAGTATGCCTTGTTTGAGATATTTCTATATATTCAATAAATTAAAGAATATTTCTTTAACTTTTAATGATGTCTGGCTCTATATCAGGGACGTTGTTGGGTATGGAGATACAAAATGAGTAAAACCTGCTGTCCTTAAAGAATGTGCAGCTTAGTGGACACACACACACACGCACGCACACCCATATGCACACACCCACACATATATGTCTCTGATCATTGAAATAAGGATGCCTAAGGCAGGAGGCACAAAAGAGCTATCAGACTGCAGTGTCACCAAGATATTTTGGTTTTATGTAATGATTGTGCAAATGAACCATGGAAACTGATGCTATTTAGTCAGTGAGCCCCAGTTTCTCTTCTATAAAATGGAGACACAGCATTTATCTGATAGTGCTATTGTAAGGAGTGGTAGACATAGATGAATGGTTTACTTACTACATTACATCCATGGAACAAATGATATATAGTGTATCCTGCATTAGCCTTATGACAATAATAACAATAACATTGATTAATAACATAATAACAATAATAACATTGACTAATGACCCCTCAATGTAGTCAAAGTCGATATGGGGGGGAAGTGCTCTAGCGTTTGAATAGCTTATTATTTTTTATTTTCATTTTTATGTGTGTGTTTTGCCTTCATGTTTGTAAGTGTACCCCATATATGAAATGCCCACAGAGACCAGAAGAGGGTGTTGGATTCCCTGGAACTGGAGTTATGGACAATTGTTAGCTGCCGTGTGGGTACTGCGAACTGAACCCAGGTCCTGTGCAAAAGCAACCAGTGCTCTTAACTGTTGAGCCTTCTCTCCAGCCCTGAATACCTTATTTTTAAAGAATACATTCTCGATTTACTAAGAATAGAGTGTTAGCTTAAAAGATAGTGTAATTCAGATGGATGTTATATTTCCAAAAACAACCTTGTGCTGCTGTGAGTCCGTGTACTGGTCAGAGCCCTGGGCCTGGGAGTGCTGTCTGTGCTGAGAAGTCTGTGGCATAGTGACAGAGAAGTTCAACAAACCCCTTAAGAAGGGCAAGCTCTGGGTGTGTCAGGAAGGGTACTGCAGCATCAAGCTGCGTTCATTCATTCCAAGTAAAATCTATGTCCCTGCTGTGTCAGGAAACCTGGTCCTCCAGCCTTCCAGCCAGATTGCAGTTCCAAGTTCCTGCCCACAAAGGTCCATGGCTGTCACTGTCGTCTTTAAACTTTCAGTTTCTTCATCTGTAGAATAAAGAAATAACAAGTCAGACTTACTTTAGAAGGTCACAAATGGGATAAAATATATATCTGTGACTATTTAAATAAATGACACTTTGGGGCTGGAGAGATGGTTCAGTGGTTAAGAGCACTGACTGTTCTTGGAGAAGACTCAGGTTCGAATCCCAGCACCCACATGGCAGCTAACAACTGTCCGTAACTCCAGTTAAAGGGGATCCGACGGCCTCTTCAGTCCTCCACTGGCATTGCACAACATGGGTGCACTTACATGCAGGCATAACACTCTGACGCATAATATAAAAATAATAAACATTTTAAATAAATGACACTTTACTCATGTTTCTCAACTCCTAACCTGCCTCCCATCTTTGTCATAGCAAAGGTGTTTGTTAAGGACAGCTTCCTGGGCCCAGTGCCACATCAGTTATTTTATGTAACACCTGAGGGTGAGTCCTGAGGATCTGTATTTTAATTAGGGCCCCTGAGTAATTCTTACACACACTGAGTTAGAGAAATTTTGCTTTATTTAAAGACATCATACAGTTATTACAAAAATATTGACTTGCAGGAACTATCTTCAGATCTAGTTTTGAACAGTAAATGATCTGCCCAAAGTTATTTACTCTGTGGTAGTATTACTGGATCTAAGGTTACAGTTTATGCCCAAACAACTGGGTTCAGCCATCCATCCTCTGCAAGCTAATTAAAAGAGCCAAATTAATAGTTAAAAAAAAGAAGAAAAAGATATATTCAATGTGGCCACTTTGGAAAGTGGGACAAAGAGATATAGTGACCCCCCAAGTCTGTCTTCAGGTTTCTGATGTGAGATTAAGATTTAAGTAGAGGGGCATAACTGTGCATATCTAAGCAGTCCTGGTGAGATTATGGCCCTGCCCATCACTGATTCATCCATGTCTCTCCTGCAAGGTGGGCTGATGGGTTGTAAATCTCTTTTCAGAAGAAAACGTTCCCTCTGGCTGGCCCAGGCTATAGGCTTTCTCTTCTAGCATGAGATTCCAGGGGGCAGAGAGGGTGTTTGGTTTCTTGGTGTCTGTCATTTCAATAGTCTGATAGCCAAAGTGAAGAATACAGGTGTTTCATAAGAATATCTTCTGCCCTGCCAGGACAGTTTCATTTGAGGCAGAGTTTCAATCCAATTACCAATAAATCCAGCTCTCAGTATACAATATCAAGTTGTTTCTTACATGAAAGGATTATATGCAACATGTCAGAAGGGGCTTGGAGTATAGCTCAGTTAGTAGACTAGTATGCATGAGCTAGTATCCATGAGCTCAATCTCAAGCACTGAATAAACTAGGTGCTGCTGGTGCATGCCTATAATCTCAGCACTGGAGAGGTAGAGGCAGGAGGAAAAGGAGTTCAAGGTCATCCTCAGCTACATAGTGTGTTTGAGGCCAGCCTGGGATATACGAGAGAGACTCTGTCTCCAAAAAAAGTGTCAAAAGACCTCCATGAGAATACTGTGGCATAGATGATGTGCTGTTTCTGTTCTGAGAGGCTAGGAAAGAAGATTCTAGGAACTGGCAAACTCTCTAGCACAGACCCAGAGAACAGCAGAGGTGAATCTGAGCATCTGGCTACCACTTCCTTGTCTCATCCCAGTCTAAAACAGAACTTTTCAGGGCAGTTGAGCAAATATTTAGAAAAAGGGAGTGCTCCATCTGACTCAGTCTTCTGAGAGTTCGAATTCTGGGGTAAGTTCAATAAACAAGTTTATTTAAAGGGAGGGCACTCATTTGTTCAAAAAATAGAGGCAGTGGTCAAAAGATGATTCCCTGACATTCCATCCTCTTGGAAATAACTGCTGCATGAGACCAAGGGTGCACACCTGTGTTTCTTCCAGGCACTAGAAGAATCTGACATGTTCTGCAATGAACTACAAACCTTTTCTCAATTCTTGGGCTGTAACACTTCCCAGGCCACTGCCCCTCCAAGATTGCTTGCTTCATCCCTAAGAGTGGAAGAAACAAATGAACTGGAAAGGCTGTCTCCAGTGATCGTGTTCAGTGTGGGCATGTAAAGGCATTTCCCAGTTTTCAGATCCCTCAACATAAGATTATTTAGAATTTCCTACATTTCTGCCTCTCTAGGATTTTTAGTTCACAAAAGTCTCTTGAAGTGGTTTCAAGAAACAAAAAATAGGAACCAGATAAGAATTTGCTTCCCTTACTTGTATCCATCACTGAATGGTGCGAGGCCCCACTGAGGAGGAAATGTCTCCTGCCCAGGGAGCTCCATGAATGATAAATTCTTGACTGTCCTTTAGACTATCATCTTGTAAAATGGGGCTAATGATGCCTACCACAGAGGAGTTTGCAAAAGGCAATATTTAAGTAAGTAATTGTATTAGACTTGCCACATTTTAAGTGTCCAAAACTTATAGTCATTTCTAGCAGTATCTTTCAAGAATTAATTATCAAACTTTCTTGGGTCTTTTTTTCTTTATGGTAGGTAATTATATTTGTAACATCAGGAAAGCAGAACTCATATAATGTCTCAAATTTGGGGGAAGAGAATCCTCTCTCCACCTTCTCAAATGAGTCATTTTAATCACAAATTGTTTCAACCTCGTTCTACTGCTTCAGGAATAGATGGTTAAATGGGATGTCATGTGATCTTGGCCCTGATCTATGGAAGTAGAAGCCAAATGCCTCACCTCATGTAATCCTCTCCCAGCTCCCAACTGCAGTGTATGCCAAAAGCCACTTTCTTTCTTTCTACACTCAGCACAAATTTCAGTGCCAAATTCCCTAGTATGTGCTGGGATATTTTATTCTGTGTCTTTGCTCATGCTCAAAATGATATTTTTCTTCCTCACTATTATTTTTTATTGAATTTTTGCAGTTTTCATACAATATAGTTTGATGGTATTTAGATTCTCTCCCCTCTCTGCACCTCCCACCACTACCCTCTGCCCAATTTACTATACTCTCATATAGTCTGATTTGTGTCCCTAAATGTCCTTCAGTGTGGGTCTATCCACTGGGCCCACCAAGAGTCCCAACCCTGTAAGACAGCGTCTTTCCCTGTCCTAGCAGCCATCAATTGCCAAAAGTTCCTTAGGTTGGGTTGGGATTTCTTACCCACTTTCCCATATCTATGCTAGGATTTTGTCTGGCTTGAGCTGGCATAGGACTTGTACATGCTGTCACCATTGCTGTTCATATGAGTAACTGACCTGGAAAATTCTGTTTCTTTGTGGTCATACACCCCCTCCAAGTTCAGAATCTTTTCACCTCCTCTTCCACAATGATCCCTGAGTCTTGAGAGGCAGAAGTTTGAAATAGCTGTCCTATTCAGGGATAAGCACTCTGTGACCTCTTGTTCTCTAGATATTGGCCAATTGTGGGTTTCTGTGTTAATCACCATCTCATGCATAAGGAAACCTCTGGTGAGAGTTGTGTACAGATTGCTTTGTAGATGTGTCACTTGGGGATGGGCATCTCACAGACACTTATTCTACATGTTTGACCAGTTCTGGAACTTTGTAATAGTCACCATCTGTTGCAAAAAGAAGCTTCTTGAATGAATGGTGTAAGTACACTTATCCTGGCTAGTCAGGGTGTTCTCTGGCCTCTTCTTCACTCTACCCAGAATGTTCAGATTCTTTTATGCCTTTGCAAATCAGCACATCTTAAGGGGTTCTTCCCAACCTGGAGTCTGGCGGCAGGTACAGTCTAAACTACTCTTTTACCGCACACATCAGTGTCTTACTTTTTCCATTTTTCTTCCTGTTTTTAGTTCATCTCTCTAGCCACATTCTCAGCTCTAGATCCAGACATGGAACTTGGCTCCTAGAGACTCACTTATAACAGTTATTGAAATCCAGGATTTCCTGAAAGCAATGTCTCTGTCTTTTGTGCACCTATTGCACAAGGTCTTTTGAGCAGTAAAATTTCAAGAAATTCTCAGGAAAGACTTCAGGCTGATTACAATCTCTGTATATATCCTATAAGTACTTGAAGCTGTGCAGATGAAATAGATTATATAAAATGTTAACTATTATCCTAAATTAATTATATTCACCTGTTAATTGTATTCTTTTTTTACCCACAAACTGATTCTGTTAGAACTGTGTTTTGTTAAAATTAAGTAAAAACCTCACTTCTGTATCCTTACTGTGTTTTAGGTCTTATAAGTGTGCTGGAAAGCTTTAGTGTTAACTTGACACACCTGGGTTGAAAGGGCCTTAGTTGTCAGTTCTTTCTCTGAGGTTTCAGAGCACCACTGAGGCCAGGCAGTGTGCAGGAGGGGTTCTCCTGCATAAAGAAGGACCTGATGGGTCATTGCATGAAGCTGTGAAGGTGATGCCTGGTTGGCAATGGAGACCCTAAGAAGATGTTCACAGTGGAAACCCCAAGAAGATGTTTGTGATACTGGAGCTGTGAGACATCTGCCCAAAAGAGCTGCATATGGGGAGTGGTACCAGCCCAAAAGACAGATATACATTTCACACAGCAAACCTGGAGAGGCTGAGTCATCTAAGCCCTTTGGAAGTAAAGTCCCAGAAGTTGGACATGGAGCTACTGGATTTGGTGTCTTCCCTGCTGGTTTTCAGTCTTATTTTGGTCCTGTATTTCCTCACTGTGCCTATATTCCTCCCTTTTGGAGTGGGAATGTGTATTTGGTTCCACTATATGTGGGGAGTATGTTACTTGCCTTTTGACTTTACAGGGGCTTACAGTTAATCAATTTCCCTGGATCTCAGAAGATACTTTGGATTGTGGACTTTTGAATAGTATTGAGACTGGTAACGACTATAGGGACTTATAAGGTTGGACTAAATATTTGCATTTTGCATTTTATATGGTCATGAACCTATGGAGGCCAGGGAGTGGAATATGGTAGTTTGAATGAAAATGTCCCTCATAGGTTCCAAGTATTTGGACATTTTGTCCCCAGTTGGTGGTGCTGTTTTGGAGGTCTTAGAAGGTGTGGCTCTTGTGGTGCAGAAACCTCTGGGAAGGACCACTCAGACTCCAGATGTTCCCAATTAGCCAAATTTATTTAGCTGGCCAGCCATTGTACTCTCTGAGCTGATTTAGAGAATGCTGTCCCTAGCTGGGAGATAATATGGTTTTTAAAGTAAAAAACCACCAGACATTGGGTATTTTAGTTGTGCTTAACTAAAGCATCCTTATGCAGTTTAGTTATGCAATTACAAGGTGTTAGTGTTTTACAACTTATCCAGATTTTCCTAAAGGATAACCATAGTGTCTTGATAGCGACACCATTGTGGTCAGCTATGTCTCAGAACCTGGCTTCTAAGGGGGAGGGGAGGAGGCTTTCTGGAATTAGGTTTAGTCAAGGATCAATCTTTCCTTATTCAGGGGGAAAAAATGGGGAATCAGTAACAACATGAGGTTACTCACACTACCACATGACCATGCTGGAGGAGGCACATCAGTGGAGGAAGGCTTAGAGAGTTCTTATGTCTTACTGGATATCTAGTTCCTTTTTGCTTGAAGATATGAGGGCTGAGCTTCTGTTACTCCTCCAGCCACCTCTGCCACCTTGCCTTCCCGCCATGATGGACTGATTTTTGCCCCTTTGGAACTGTAATCTCAAATAAACTCTTCCTTTCATAAGTTCCCTTGGTCATCGTGTTTCTATCACAGTGACAGAAAAGTGACTAATACAATAAGAAATCATTAATCCCTTTGATAAACAGCTCTCTCAAGCTAGTCACTTTCAATAGTCAGGAAAACAACAATCACTACAATCAAGATCTATCCATTGCTTTCATTGTGTCATGCAATGTCTCAGGCTCTTTATTATATTAATTTTTATGCACTTGTCTTCTCTTATTCACAGTTCCCTTTTCTATAATCTCAGTTGTCTGTCTTAACCAGAGTCCTGCCATCTTGTGGTGTCCATTTGAGGTCAGGTATACCTATACTTACTGTGTATGCCCCCTGCTATCGTCACTCAGTAGCCACTTCAGTTAGACTGACTATCACAGTAATGTATGCCTGTGTTCAAGTATCCCTTGTTATTTGTAATAGTTGCTTCAAAACACAACAGTGCTTCTGACAATTTGGAGATGCCTAATACAAACAATAAAGTAGTGCTGCCTTTTAGAAAAAAGTCAGTTCTTGGGCCTGGAGAGATTGCTCAGGGGTTGGAACACTGGTTGTTCTTGCAGAAGACCCGGGTCTGAATCCCAGCACCCACATGGCAACTAACTGTCCATAACTCCAGTCCCAGGGGATCCGACAGCCTCTTCTGACCTCCACAGGCATTGGAGGACACGGGTGCACTTATCTACATGCAGGCAATACACATATATATAAAAAATAAAATTAAAGGAAAGAAAAAATAAGTTCTTGAGTTATAACAATAAGTAAAAAAAAATCATCAAGCAAAGGGTTGTGCACACCTTTAATTCCAGCACTTTGGAGGCAGAGGCAGGTGAATCTCTTTGAGTTTGAGACCAACCTGGTCTACATAGTGAGTTCCAGGATAGCCAGTGCTACATAGTGAGACTCTATCTCAAACAAGCAAATAAAAAATTACCAGCTGTAATTGCTAAAATCAATATTAGAATAAATCTTTTATCTGATATTGTGAAGAAAAATATAGTTATAATTAGTCAATTATATTATTAGTTACTGTTGTAAACTTTATGTTTAATCAATAAATTAAGCTTTATTGTAGTAATGTACAAGAGAAAAAGAATATGGACAAGGTTCAGTCCTAACCACAGGTTCAGACATTCACTGGGAGTCTTAAAATGTAACTCCAAATATATGAAGGAGGACTACTGTAATCCAAACAATAGCCACACAGTACAGGGGACTTGGAGGTTGCTTTTGCTGGGAGCATTGACTCTTCATTTCAGCTTGCAGATGGGTAACTCAAAGCAGGATAAAAGTTTAGCATCATTTCCTACATTTTGTATGTCTCCTTTGTTACCTTAAGCCTTACATCAGATTCAGTTCTGCATGGAGGCATGCCAATCATCAAAGGAGTGTTAGTCTACGGATGGAAGTCCTTCTGCTTTGAGACTGATGGCACCATGATAAAGGTAGCTAAGATATTCTCAAAGTTTATAGGATCGTCATTGCATCCTGATTGTCAGCTGCCAGCTTTTGGGGTGTCCTGCTCTAGACCACCAGAGAAGGACTTTGAAATCTCCAGTCATAGGCCCAAGCCTGAAGGAGCTAATGCCATCTTCCCTTTGTGATTTGTCCTTTTCTCTGATTCATTCTCTCCTGCAGTCATCTTGGATTCTGGGAACAATATGTGTGATGCATAAGTATCTTATGGAATTGAAACTACCCCCTAGGCAAGCGGCAAGTTTCTCATCCAACAAGGCCTTGCCTGACCAATACTGAGCTAGTGACCAACCTCACTATGATTTGACCAAGATTGCTTGCTTTTCCAGTTCCCTGAAGGCAGTTCACTAAATCTCCTTCCCTGTACAGACACACTGAAAATACTCATTTCCTCCTTCAACCACTGCTCATCTCTCTAACAGGCTTTTAGGGTCTGTTGGTGATAGGGGACAAGATGGATTGTCATATTCTCTATTGTGAAGATACATTTATACTCCATATTGGAGAAAAGAATTTGTACATGCATGTTATTAATAACACTTTTCCTGTTGTGATAAAATACCCTGACTAAAACAACTTAAGGGAGTAAGGTTTTATTTTGATACACAGTATATATATAGTCCATCATGATGGGGAAGTCCTGACAACAGGAGGTTGAGGCTGGCAGTTACATTGTATCTGTAGTCAGGAAGCAGGCACTAATAAATGTTGCACTCAGCTCACATTCTCCTTTTTTAGAATAAATATTTACTTACTTGTGTATGTGTGTTATTGTATGTAAGTGTGGATAATTGTGCCACAGCATACAGGAAGTGGTGAGAAGATAACCCCAGGGGTCGGTCCTTGCCTTCCACCTTGTTTGAGACAGGTTCTCATTGCCACTGCAAATGCCCAGCTAGGCTGGCCCTTTAGGGAGGCTCCTACCTCCATCTCTTTCTTACTGTAGGAGCACTGGGATTGTAGATGAATGCTACCATTCCAGGCTTCATGTGGGTTCTGGGGATTTGAACTCAGGTTTTCATGCCTGTGCAAAAACTGTTTTACTTGGATTGGAGAGATGGCTCAGTGGTTAAGAGCACATACTACTCTTGTAGAGGACCCAAGTTTGATTCCTAGCACCTATATTAGGCAGCCTACAACTGCCTATAACTCCAGCTCTAGGGGGATTTGACATCTCTTGGCTTCCTCAGGCACCTGCAGTCATGTGCACACACACACACACACACACACACACACACACACACACACACACACACACACACACAATTTAAAAAATAGAAGTAATTTTTTTTAAAAAGAAAGTAAGCTGGGCATAATGGTGTATCTTTAATCCTGGCATTCAGGAGGTAGAGGCAAGCAGATCTCTGTGAGCTTGAGGCCAGCTGAGGCTACAGAGAGACTCTGTCTCTAAAAAAGAAAAAAAAAAAAACGTTTGGGGGAGGTTGAAGAAATGACTCAGTGATTAAGAACATTGGCTGATCTTGAAGAGGACCCAGGTTCAGTTTCCAGCACCCACATGACAGCTAACAATGGTCTGTAACTCCAGTTCCAAGGGATCCAACTCCATATGCATTGCACGAATGGGTACATGTACATACATGCAGGAAGAACACTCATACACATAAAACAAAAAGAAAGAAATCTAAGAAAAAAAATTAAATGTACTCTACCCAAGGAGCCATGTCCCCAGACCCCACTTTCTTTTGTTTACTCAGTTCAAGATTGAAGTCCATGGACTGGTGCCACCCACAGTTGAGGTGGGTTGTCTCACCTCAGTTACTGTAATCCAGATAGTCCCTCACAGCTTTCCCAGAGGCTCATATGCTGGATCTTAGAAACCATCACAGTAACAGAATGCATGCACTGTTAGTGTTTTCTTTGTTTTAAGACCCCTCTTAGCCAGTCCAGGTGCCCCTGGAGGAGTACAAGGAAACTAACCAGACTTCAGCATCTCAAGAAATATCTGAGCCCAAACATTGACAGAGTGAGAATACATGGCATGATAACAAGAGAAACACAGACATCACAAGTCTCATAACTATGACTGACCACCTAACCAGAGCAGTCAAACTGCTCTAGAGTAACTTTGTCTGCCTCCTCCCCCAACGCACGCACTTCCTTTAAAACTCCCTGACTGAAGATGTGATGTAGGGCAGAATTTGAGGATGCTAATGCTTTGTCTTCTCAGATTGCCAGCTTTCTGAAAAAAGAGCAGCTTCAAGAATCAAGAATCAATTCCTGTCTCTGCTCAATGGTCTTTGTGGGGACACGGGCATTATGGCATTATGAGTACTGTGGCATTCTGGTGACTCTGCCAGGATGGTTTCAGAACACCCTGGCAAATTATTGAGTCAAGCAGGAGTCCAGGAGTCCAGGAGTCGCAACTGCTGTGTTGACAAGGAGAGTTGGGGTGGGGGTGGGGGTCGTTGGGGGGGTTGGTTCCGGGCATGAAGTGATTTCACTTGGAGATTTTCCTTTTCCTGGCGCCGTCCCTGGCACTCTCCATAGCTTTCATATAACAAATTGAATTGCACTTTCTGGTTTGGTTCCTGGGTTGTTTGACCTCTGATTTAAAAATGCTTTCTGTTCTGTTCTCATTTCTGGGTTACGGCCTGTGTGGTTCCATTCTATTCTGTTTGGTTCTGTTTAATAACATTTGACTATTGAAATGGGTGGCGTACCCTCCATTCCTGGTGATAGGCCCTTGGGACGTGTTCTAGAACATTGGTCTGACTATGCTTATACTTCTATTGGAAAAAAGGTATTTGTATCTGTTATGTATCTCCTCCTCCAGGTGTTCAGGAGAGCAAGTAGCTTTTGGGTCTAAAACTGCAATTACCAAGTTAACATATAAAGATTTTTGACTGTGTATTTTCTCTTCTGCCTTTTCTTGCTCATATAAGATAATTCATTCCCAAGGCTATTGAGAGTTTTGCAATCTTGGTCAGTTCTTGCTACACTGAAACGTTCTGCAATGCTCGGACTTTTGTGAGACAATGAAAAAGTATATTAAAAAGCCTTTTAAAAAACTCAAGCAGCAATAGTGTATGCCTAGGACTTGCAACAGACAAGAATCTTATAATTTAACAATGTGTGAACAGGTAGTCTTAATTTGTTACATAATGTCATGAATGTGCTTTGGATTTAACTCTCCTTTAATAAATTGCTAAATTTGCTTATTATGTCACTCTGCCTCATAATATTAAGGGAGAAGATAAAGTCAAAAAGAAACCAATATGAAGGAGAGAGAAATGTAACAAAAGGATATAAGTATGAGAATACATTTTTGGTAAAGGAAATTAAAAAGAAAAGAGAATACAATAATGAAAGGTTTTACATGGCAAAATAAGTTTTTTTGTCTTATGAGAAAATGACTGGATTTTTTCAAACTTAAAAAGGAAAAATGAGAGAAAAACCAGAAAACAAGTGTATTACAGGTCAAGTAAGTCACAAAAGGTTAATGAAAGATAAAACAAAAGATGATACATGTATGGCAATTAAAGTTCTTTTTGAATAAGTGTTCATAAAGAGGTGCATTTCTTAAGATTTTGAGGTTGAACAATGATGATTTGGATAATACTGCATTGGAAGAAGTTGAAGAATAAAAGACCATATGCTTTTTAAAAATTTGTTTTTTAAAATTATCTGTCTGTGTATGAGTATGTGCATGTGTGAGCACAGATGCCCTGGGAGTCCAGATGAGGGCATTGAATGCCTTGGAGCTGGAGACACATGCAGCTAGAGACACATGCAGTTGTGAGTCACCCAGTGTGTGTGCTGGGAACTGAACTCAGGTCCTCTGCAAAAGCAGTATTGTTCTTAACCACTCACCCATCTCTCCAACCCCATTTGTATACTTTTGAAGTAGTATGTTTTAAAAAATTGATAGGCTTAACTTCCTAAAAATGGGAATTTAGGAAATTAGTACATAAAAATATATGTGTCATATAAATAAACTATCTTTAAAAAGGCTGGTGGATTTTCTATCAGAAATGCAAAAATTAAATAACCGACAGTAGTGGATTTTGCAAATAAATATAGTACAAACACAAAGGAGTAATGTTCAACTTTAAAAATGTTACTGTAAGCTGGGCGTGGTGGCACACACCTTTCATCTCAGCATTTGGGAGGCAGAGGCAGGTGGATTTCTGTAAAATGGAGGACAGCTGGTCTATATAGAAAGTTTCAGGCCAGTTGGGGCTACAGGGAAACCCTGTCTGAAAAAAACCAAAAAATAAAATAAATTAAAAAGTAAAGAGAAAGAAAACAAAAATGAAACAAAAAAGGGAAAGAAACACAGATTACTAAGGTTAGTCCTGAGCAGAATGGTTATTTTCTGTATTTGATATGTGTGAATCTTTTGCCTTTCTACAAAGTTTTGTACCAAGAAAAAAACTTTAAATAGGAATATAAAGAAGTCCATAGCACGTTGGCGGCATATACAGTCTTTGCAAGAGGGTGCGTCAGGAAGGACAAGGAAGGAGCTCTGGAGGACATAATCCCTATGTTCAAATTCAACACCATCTTTTCTGAGAGGAAGATTTTTTTTTGTTTTTTTTTTGTTTTTGTTTTGTTTTGTTTTTGAAACAGGGTTTCCCTGTAGTCCCATCTGGCCTAGAACTCACTATGTAGACCTCAAACTCATAGAGATCCGCCTGCCTCTTCCTCCCAGGTGCTGGCCACACCCAGCTAAGAAACTATTTTTTAACTTTATGCCAAATGAAAGAACCAGAGTAAAAAGTGTTATGTTCTAAAGCAGAAAATTTCAGTTCTAAGATACAAGAGTTTCTTTGACCGAATTAGAGTCATTCAGAAAGAGATGAGTCTGCCTTAATATGAGGTGGGCTTCCCTCCACACTGGGTGAACATCCCTGCCCTACAACTATCTGGGAACGGAGAGGACCAGAGAGAACAAAAGAGGTATTTGTACGTAAAGGGTAGACAACCTATTCCAAGTGATTTCTAGATTCAAGAATCCATGATTTTATCAACTTCAACATTTCCACCAGGGTAGGCAAATTAGTAAGAGTATTACTGGCTCTTGCCACAGGAACTAGACAGCAATGCTTGGGGCTCTTACTTTTATTATGTTTTTGCTAGAAATCAGGCTTTGAAAACTGTACATGCAATGGTACTACCCTTTTTATTTTTATTTACAGGCTCATTCAATTCTTCCTATGAGACCTGGAAGAGTCGCTTATTTTCTTTAAAAAAAAAACTCAGCTCTGGTAGTTGACAAAGGTTTATTTTCTGCTGTAGAACATCACACTTTTACTCTGATTCTTTCCTTTGGCATAAGGTTAAAAAATATTTTATTCTTCTCAGGAAAAATGGTGTTGAATTTGAATGTAGGCATCTTCCACAGCTCCTTCCTTCTCCAGCCTGATGCTTCCTCCTGCAAAAACTTTGTATATACAGTCAACGTGCTATTGTTTTTTCAAAAGTCTCGTCTAATCTTTTTAAAAAGCAGCTCCAGTCTAAAGATCAGTGGCTGTGGCTGTAAATGGTGGTGACAAAATAGAGGTCTCCTTTGTTTTGTTTTGTTTTGTTTTTTAAATCTATCTATCCCAAGAGACTTGCTTATAACATCCACACAGATTTAAGGTGGAAACTTGTGTCAGGCCAGCTCTCATCCCTATACTCTGCATAGCCCCTGATCTTTATTCATTC
The DNA here is from genome assembly GCF_000622305.1 of Nannospalax galili. Taxonomy (NCBI): domain Eukaryota; kingdom Metazoa; phylum Chordata; class Mammalia; order Rodentia; family Spalacidae; genus Nannospalax; species Nannospalax galili. The sequence continues at coordinate 655,313 of NW_008332654.1, read as the reverse complement.
CTCTGTTCCATTTTGAACCACTGCAAAGAGCGTGAGCCTTTTTGGAACTGCATTCAAAGAAGTGTATGTGTTATTTTGACAGTGGCGCCACAGAGATGAAGGCATTTATTCTTGCCCCAAATACCATGAAAAGCAAGAGAATTAATGAATTCAGTCACTTTGGTTTTCTGGGGAAAATAATGATGCTCTTTTATTTGGAAGCCCCTCACACACCATACAATGAGATACAAACTGTGGTTTTGATTGCCAGTAGGGGCACTCTAGTAGAATACAAATTAGATGTTGAGCTCCCTCTAGTGACAAGAATATGGATACACTGAAAAGCTGTATTGCTTGTACATATTTTGCAATTCTTTTTATTTAATATTAATTTTTGGGAGGGGTATTTTTGAGACAGGGTCTCCCTGTAGCCCCAGATGGCCTGGAACTTACTGTGTGGACCAGGCTAGCTTCAAACTCACAGATCTGCCTGCCTCTGCCTTCTGAGGTCTGGAATTTAAGGCTTGTGCCTCCACACCTGGCCTTCAATTCTTTTTAATTTTATTAAATGAAGTTACTTTTATTACCATTTGTTTTATATAGTAAAAGGTTTATATTGAGTCAGAAATTTTGCTAAGGAAACATTCTTTACAATTATGATAAAGGATCACTGAAAATAAAAATAATTGTTAAAAATCAGGTAATTACATAATAATGTGAAAAGATAACTTTCAAACTCAGTAGTTTGTACCCATTGACTAACATCTACCCAGGTTTCCCATGCTCTGGGCTCTATTAGCCACCATTTTGCATTATTTGTATGAGTTTGACCTTTTTACATACATGAGCTCATACATGAGGCATTTGTCTTTCTATGCATGACTTATTTCACTTAATATAATGTCCTCTAGGTTCACCTATGTTGTTAAAAATGCTAGGATGACAGGATTTCCCTTGTCAGAATTTGTCTTTTGTCCATTGCCATCATTGACAGATCACTGAGCACAATATTGGCTGTGTGACTGTTCTATCTGGCCTCCATTCTGTAGTGGTACATTCATCCTATACTTATTTTGTTGATAGATCTTCTTTTCTTAATCCTGAAAAAGTGTTGGATTTTATTGAGTGCCTTTTTTTAATCCAATGAGATGATCTTATGGTTACTATCCCCCTTTGTCTTAATATGGTACATCAACTTTTTGAACTGAAGCATCCTTGCAATCTTAAGAATTTTAGTGCCATATGATCAGGCCGAGTGATTGTGCTGGATAGCTTTAGCTGTCAGCTTGACACACTTGGGAAGAGGTAACCTCATTTGGGGAATCCTCTACTGGATTGACCTGTGGGCATGTCTACAGGCATTTTCTTGATTATTGAATGATATGGGAGGACCCAACCTACTGTGGGCAGTGCCACCTCTGGGCAGGTTGTTTTAAAAAGCAGCTGAGTACAGGTCAGAGGAGCAAGCCAGTAAGCCCCATTCCTCCAAGGTCTCTGCTTCAGCTCCTACGCCCAGGCTCCTGCCTTGAGTTCCTGCTCTGGCTTCCCTCAGTGATGAACTGTGATCTGGACCTGTAAACCAAATAAACCCTTTCCTCCTCAAGTTGGTTTTGGTCAGTTTTTGATACAGCTATAGAAAGTTAAGTAGAACAGTGATCCTCTTAATGCATTGAATTGGATTTGCTAGTCTTTTGCTAATGTTCTTCGCATCTGTGTTGTTGGAGATAGTGATCTGTTTTTTCCTCTCATGTTTTTCTTGTCTGACCTTTGTATCTAGGTAATGCAGGCCTTGTGAAATGAGTTTGGAAGTTTTCCCTTCTCATCAAGCTTTTGGAAGAGTTCAGAAAAGACAATGTCATTAGTTCAGATGTTTGGTGAAGCTGGTAAGTTCAGAACCTGTCTTTGATGAACAGCTTTGTTAATGGCATCATCTTCTTACCATAATTCTGCTCAGACTATTTATTCATGATTTAGTTTTGATAGGTAATATGTGACTAGGAATTTATCCATTTGTTCTTTATTATTCAGTCCATTGGTATATAAGTGCTCATCATAATTTCATATGATCCTATTTCTGTGATATGAGTTATAAAGTCTTTTCTTTCATTTCCAATTATATTTATTTGAATTTTCTTTTTTTCTTATTTTAGCTAAAGATTTATTAATTCTGTTTATCTTTTTTTTTTTTTTTTTTTGGTTTTTTTGAAACAGGGTCTTCCTATAGCCCCAGCTGGCCTGGAACTCACGATGTAGACCAGGCTGGCCTTGAGCTCACAGAGATCCTCCTGCCTCTGCCTCCAAAGTGCTGGGGCTATAGGCATGTGCCACCACGCCCAGCTAATTCTGTTTATCTTTTACAAAAAATTCTGCATTTTGGTGATTTTATATTGTTTCTCTAGCCTCTATTTCCTTAATTTTGGTTCTAATTTGTTTTATCTGCTTTCCTATCCTAATTGCTTGAAGTATTTTCCTCTTGCTTGAGGTATTACACTTTTTATTTGGAAACTTTTCTACCCCTCTTAATATAAACATTCATTCCCATAAACTTCCTTATTAGAATAGTTTTTGCTGTATTATATGAGTTTGGTATATTGTTTTCATTTTCTTTACCTCAAGATATTTTAATTTTTCCTTTTTTTTAAAAAATATATTTATTATTTTTATTTTCTGTATATGAGTGTATTGCTTGCATGTTACAAAGTGTACCGTTGTCATGCAATGCCCTCGGAGGACAGAAGAGGCCATCAGATCCCCTGGAACTGGATTACAGACAGTTGTTAGCTGCCATGTGGGTGCTGGGATTCGAACTTGGGTCTTCTGCAAGAACAGTCAGTATACTTAACTGCTGAGCCATCTCTCCAGCCCCCAATTTTTCCTTTTGACTTATTGAATTTAGGACTATGTTGCTTAATATTTATGATTTTTCTAAAATTTCCCCTATTTTTAATTTCCAGTTTTATATCATTGTTATTAGAAAAGGGTACTCAGTATGATTTAAACTCTTTAAATGTGTTAAGTTGTTTTGTGCCCTAACATGATACATACTGGAGAATGTTTTTTATGCACTTAAGAATGTATATTCCAGGGGCTGGAGAGATAGCTCAGCAGTTAAGAGCACTGGCTGCTCTTGCAGAAACAGGGGTTGAAAAAAATCATTCATAACTCCAGTTCCAGGAGGTCTGATGCCATCTTCTGGCCACTGAGGGCATTGTATGAACAGATACAATTACGTATATACAGGCAAAGTACTAATACACATTAAATAAAAACAAACTACATTTTAAAAAGAATGTATATTCTGGTGTTGATGGGTGTAATGTTCTGTATATGACTATTAGGTCCATTTTTTTTTTTATAAAGTGTAACTTCAATCTGATACTTCTTTATAAATTTTCTGTCTGGATGATTTATCCAGTGTTCCTGATTATAATCCTATCACAATGTCTTTCTGACATACTAATGTATATATTATATGCTTAGGTGCATTGATATTGAGTACTTATAAATTTATAATGCTAGTCCTCCTGAGTGAGTCCTTTATCTTTTTTTTTTTGTCTTTTTGAGACAGGGTCTCCCTGTAGCCCCAGCTGGCCTGGAACTCACAGAGATCCACTTGCCCCTACCTCCCAAGTGCTGGAACTAAAGGCATGTGCCACCACATCCAGCCAACTCCTTTATCATTATATAATGGCCTTCTTTATCTCATTTTTATAGTTTTGATTTAATGTATTTTATCTGCTACACACAACACACACACACATCTTCATTTCCCTCCTTCCTTCATTTCTTTCTCTTCCCCCTTCCTTCCTTCCCTTCTTCCTGTCACATTTTTAAGAATTGGCTCAAACAGTATTTCCTTGATGTATTTTACTTTTCTCATTACTGCCACAAAATACTTGAGAGAAGCAACTTAAGATAAGAAGGGTTTATTTTGGCTCACAGTTTTAGAGGATCTCAGCACATCATGACATGGAAGGTACAATGGAATTCATGGCATTGGGAGCACATGGTTAGAGACGCCTTACAGAGCAGACCAGGAAGCAGAGAAAACAGCCAGTGCCAGAAGTGGGTATACCTTCAAAATCCTGTCCTGGTATTTACTCTTGATCCTTGAACTTGTTTGCCCTTTCCTTTTCCTCTTCTGGGGACAGTGTTTGCAGTTACTCAGAATGGTCCAGTGTTTGCCATAGGCTTTCCTGCAACACAACTTCTAATAAAACTAGGCTGTTCCGAATCCCTGGTAACAGGGTTGTTTATACTGAGAACGTGGGGAAAGCACGAAAATCTGCATGTGGTATGTGCCCAGGGAGACTTCCAGGGGTTTGTGCTGTGAAACCTAAAGTCCAAAACAACAACAACAAACACCTCAGTAGGGCTTATGGTGGTTCTGTGTGTTCTAAACATGTCTGTGACAGGATCAATTGTGCTTTCCTTACAAGGAGCCAAAACTTGCTGTCAACACAAGCACAGAGTCAGAAAGTGAAATAAACATGGAACCTTTTTTTTCTTTTTTTTTTTTTTTTTGGTCTTTTTGAGACAGGGTCTCCCTGTAGCCTCACCTGGCTTGGAACTCTCTGTGTAGACCAGGCTACCCTCAATCCCTCAAAGATCCACCAGCCTCTGCCTCCCAAGTGCTGGGACTAAAGGTGTGTGCCACCACCCCCAGCTCTTGAGACTTTTTTAAAACCACAGTTTGTTTAAAAAAGAAACCAAAAAATCAAACAACCAAAAAAAAAAAAAAAAACCAAAAAACCCTGTCCTTACAAGGTGGCCTATTTTAAAATTAAAAAAAAATATTTTATTTTTTTTCATTTTATGTGTATATGTGTATTGCCTGTGTGTAGGTAAGTGCACTCATGTTGTACAATGCCCACAGAAGACAGAAGAGGCTGTTGGATCCCCTGGAACTGGAGTAACTGACAGCTGTTAGCTGCCATGTGGGTCCTGGGATTCGAAACCTGGTCTTCTGCAAGAACAGTGTTTTTAACCACTGAGCCATCTCTCCAGCCCCTAAAATGATTTCTTTTAATGTTTTTATTATTTTTATTTTATTTTATGTGTATGAGCATATTGCATGCATGCATGTAAGTGCAGCTGTGTCATGCAGTGTCCAGAGGTCAGAAGAGGGTGTTAGATCCCCTGGAACTGGAGTTACAGACTGTTGTTAGCTGCCATGTGGGGCTGGGAATCTAACCCTTGTCCTCTGCAAGAGCAACCAGTGCTCTTAACTGCTGAGCTATCTCTCCAGCCACCTAGTGACCTATTTTTACTAGCCAGGCCCCGATCATCTAAAGGCTTCAGTCTTCAAAATTGTAGTACCAGAAGCTGGGCACAGGAGCATGTAGAAAACATTTCTGATTCAACCATAATATTCTGCCCCTGGCTTCTAAGAGGCTGGGGCCATCTCATAATGCAAAATACATTCAGTGCAACTTTAAGAGTCCCTGTGGTATTAATAGTCTCAGCATGATTCAAAGTCTACACTGAGGCTCAAGGCAATCTTTAGCTGAATGCTACTGTAAAATACTAGCAAATAAACAAAATACTACATACTTCCAATATATAATGGCACAGAGTAAACATGCCTATTCCAAAAGGGAAGAATGGGACATAACTAGGAATGACTTGAGCAAAGTTAGTCCAAAACCCATCAGGGAATATGTAAGATTCTATTGATACAAGGGAAAGCAGGGTCCCCTTTCAGAGTTCTTAGTCTCATTTGTAGACGTATTTAAGAATGAACTTCAATGGAAGCTTTAGGCCAATTTTATTAGAATTTAAAGAAAAATCCTCAGGGAAAACAAGCTGTAAATCTCAGCAACTGCCCTTAGGCGGAGAATGGAAGGGAGAAGAGAAAAAGCTTAAAAAGCCATGCCTTGTTTAGAGCCCACATGGAGGTCAGACAGGTGGCAGACTAGCCCTGTATGGTGGGGACGGGAAGGGAGCTTTAGGGAAAAAGTAAAGAAATCCAAGATGTTGGGTCAGTCCAGAGCATTACGGAAAACATGCTTAGAAAAGAGATATAAAGAGGAAGAGGAGAGGGTATATTTTTCTTAAGAATTCAGGAAAGCAAGCAGACTTGCAGAAAGCTATATGTCTGTGGCAGGGTCCATAAGCACTGCACTATGGAGCAGGGATTCCGGGCTTGAAAAGTTTACCACCTATCTCTTTAGCATGACTTAAAGTGAACCTGCCTTCCTGTGGGTAGTCCTGTTAGCAGGTGATTGACCTAACAAAACAGGAAAGTTAAAGCTCCCCCCAAGCCAGAGATTTTTATTCTCTTGACTAGTTTTCTCTTAAAGGGCTTTTTTGCTACTGTAATAGTATAGCTGCATGTTCAATATCTGGGGCACATGGTGGCATGGTTGAGCTCAAGTGGGCTTTGGTAGTTCTGCCTCTATAACCCTGCCATCTGTAGCACAAAAGGACACTCCTTTGGGCACTACTCAGTGCCCACAGCTATCCTTGCAGACATTCTACATTGCCAACATTTCCAACATCCCTGGTCTCCACTGAGACTTCTGTTTCATTCTCACAGTTTCACAGATAGATTGGTCAGGAGCTTCATGGAGGGAATCTGATCATCTTACTCCTGGTTTGGCCTTGTAGGCTTTTTCCTAGAACTTTAGTGTGAACCTCCATGACTCCATAACTCATATTTTGCATGGCTTCAACCATCATTTTGTAGTTGATGCCAAGTCCTCTGCCAGCGTAAGATGGAGTTCAGCTTTCTTGGACTATGGCTGCACTACCTGTACAGCTGAACCTGGGAAAACACTTTCCTGTGTGGCCTTGTTTGGACAGGGCACCTTGGAGGCATTCTCTTTTCAGGTACTTTCATTTCAAATTGAAGTCTTTCACATGTGTTTGCTGTTTTACATCCTGGAGGCTTCCATGGGTGGAGTCTTGCTATCAAGGCAACTTCACTGTGTCCCAGTGCAAAGTGTATGGTTTCTCTATGATGGTGCTAATTTCTTTAACACCTACTGCTGCTTTGTCTAAAGCACTTACTTTGTCCAAAGTTTAAACACAGCTGAAATTTTTCCCACTAAACTATGCATTTTCAAACCCTTCTCTGTCCCTTGCTCCTGGCAGCTCTCACTGTAAAGCTGACTAAAAGAAGCAGGTAATAACCATATCATAAACTTGATGTTCTGCTACCTTGAAATTTCCTCTTATTAGTCCACTTAATTTCCAACTTAATTTGCTACTTTTGAATTTTTCAGCCTCACTCAAAATTTTCAGGACACAGAATGTAGCCAGGCTTTGTTAGTATGTAACACAAAATAACCTCTAGCCATTTTCCCAACAGAGCCTTTGTTTTCATCTGAAACCTCATGGGTGCAATCTTTACCCTCCATATTTCTGTCAGCATTCTTGTCTTCCAAACTCCCAACACAATGACCCATTCAGCTCTGCTTACAATATTATATAGCTTCTCTAGGCCACAGGACCAAGCTCTTCCATGTTCTTCCCACAAACCACTTCCAAGGCTTAAGAACCACACAGCCAGGTTTATGACAGCAATAAACCCCCCAGTCCTGGGATCAGTTTTCTGTATTAGCTGCTTTTCTCATCACTTTGACAAAGTATCTGACAGAAACAAGTTCAGAAAAGAAAGATTTAATTTGGATTGTGGTTTTGGTCCATCATGCTTAGAAGGAATGGTGGTCCTCTTGGTAAAAAAAAAAAAAAAAATGTTGTGGAGACTCCTCACATGATATTGACCAGGAAGCAAGAACGAAGGTCAGAATCAGAAATTGGTATAATTTCCAAAGGCCTTCCATTAGTAACCTACTAGTTCCAGCTAGGCTCCTTCTCACAGAGGCCTACAGCCTTTAAAATAGTGTAACACATTGGAGGCCTAGCATTCAGAGCATGAGCCTGTAGAGAATGGTTTTGATTCAAATTGTAATACTTATGTTTAATTCAGGAAAATTATTGTAGAGTATATGAATAGTCCAGTAAATGAATAACTTATAAATATCATAATGGTTGGGCTTGGGAGATGGCCCAGTGGGCAAAATGCCACTGTGTAAGCCAGAGAACCTGAATTTGGATCTCTAGCACCCATGTAAAAATCTGGGTGTGGTGGCATGTGCCTGTAACCCCCACACTCTGTGGTGGAGGCAGGCAGATCCTAGGAGCTGATTGGCCAGCCAGTCTAACTGAACAATGAGCCCCAGGTTCAGTGAGACTCTGTCTCAAAAATTGTCCCGCGCTATCGTCTCGCCAGCAAGAACGACGCGGCACACTCAGGATCCTTCTGCAGAAAAGCTTTAATGCATCTTGAGAGGGAGAGCATAAGCTTACAGGGC
>NW_008332654.1:645101-646068 GCF_000622305.1 Nannospalax galili | reverse complement strand
CCAAACACAGACAGGGGTGGTAGCATAATTTTCATAGGCAAAGGTCTTATATTTAATATCAGTGGTGGTCCAACGACCTGATCCTGAACTCTTGCCTGATGAGAGTTGTTTGCCAAAATTTCCCTGCCAATTATATTCTAACTGTCCTAGCTCTCCCCTGCCTCCTTTTAACATGGCCAGGGGTGAAAGGTCTGTACAGCTTCCATTAGCTCCACAGAGCAACCACTGATCAAAAGGGTTTGTGTTAGCTTGGTCGGGGTCCATGACAGTAAAATTTGATCCTCTCCCTATATTGGGAGAAAAAGAGAACAGGCCTTCCACGGCCCACATGGCATCCCTGGATTGGCATCCCGTCCATGGCAAGGCCAATCCTTTATCTTGTCGGCCAGTACAAAACGGGGCCAATTTTGGTTGAATCGGTGGGGCAGAAGTTTTATTAGTAGTGGGAGACCGTGGCCACCACCCATAGAGTACTGTGGCATTTGCCACGATGTTAAAGGCTTTGCCACCAGCCGTGGCTTCTTTCAACCATGCTGAAGAAAGATTTCCTAGTATAATACAGTGGCTGCTAAAATTATTTCCTTCTACTAGAAAACACAGACCTCCCTTAAGGGGTATAGTCCTGTTTTCCATAAGCTCCTTAATCTCCTCATCTCGGGGTAGATAGGCAAGGCCTAAATTTTTATTAGTTACAAAGAATCTGGGGTAAACTTGGGCATTATACATCACCAGCATAGGCAGCGGGAAGGTTGACATGATTCCCCAGCGTGGTTCCCCTTAAACGAGCCCGACTTCGATTGTCAGGATCATCAGCAGAAGGGGCCTACTCATCTTTACTGGGTGGCTGGGTTGTATGCCTTTCTTGATCCAACAAGATTCGGGTGAGTCTTTCAGGGACCCAAAAAGGATTTTCTTCATTCTGTGGAAAAACACAAACAGCTCCCCTGGATCTTATTAGAATAGGATC
>NW_008332654.1:630728-641497 GCF_000622305.1 Nannospalax galili | reverse complement strand
GCTCTTTAAAATACGCTCCCTTGTCAACAGACCTTCCGGGAGGGCCATTTTCCTTATTTGGGGCCTGTTTCTTTTTTCGTGCACCTAACCTCTCACTGCGTTCAGTTTCTGACATGCTATCCTGGACTTCCTCAAGAACATTTCGACTTTCCGCCACAATGGCCTGGCATGTTTTATACAACAAAACTATAAGTGCTCCCAGAATGATAACCAAGGCCTCAAAGCTACCTTTCCAAGGCGGAAACAGGTTCAAGCCAAAGTCCAGAAAAAACATACCTCTCTGAACGTCCTTACCTGCAGTTCTGAATCCTCCTTGAACTCAAGGGGTCTCCGATGGTGCTGACGATGGTTTGGTCGAATTCCCGGGTCTCAGCACCAGTTGTCCCGCGCTATCGTCTCGCCAGCAAGAACGACGCGGCACACTCAGGATCCTTCTGCAGAAAAGCTTTAATGCATCTTGAGAGGGAGAGCATAAGCTTACAGGGCGAAGACCCCGAATGTCGGAAACCCAGCCCTTATATAGGTTAGTAAGCCCGTCTTGGACGTGGCAACTCTTGATTGGTCGCAAACTCATCAGCCCATATCACACCACGAGGTAGGGAGAGACTAGAAGGTGGAAAATTACTTTGGGCATGCGTACTGACTTATTTACTGCTCAGCATGAACCGGATGTGAGCGCCATCTTGTAATGGCGTCTGCAGGGATGGCAGACGGCTCCCCACAGACATGCACATGGTCGTGTCACCTGCCCTCATTGTCGTGCACATGGCTGTGTCTTCTGACCTCCTTGACAGGCACATGTTCGTGTCACCTGCCCTCTCTGTCGTGGAGATGGTCGTGTCACCTTCCCCTCTGATGTGCAGATGGTAGTGTCACCTGCCCCCTCTGAAGTGCATATGGTCATGTCACCAGCCCATTCTGCCATTGTCCCGCGCTATTGTCTCGCCAGCAAGAACGACGTGGCACACTCAGGATCCTTCTGCAGAAAAGCTTTAATGCATCTTGAGAGGGAGAGCATAAGCTTACAGGGCGAAGACCCCGAATGTCGGACACCCAGCCCTTATATAGGTTAGTAAGCCCGTCTTGGACGTGGCAACTCTTGATTGGTCGCAAACTCATCAGCCCATATCACGCCACGAGGTAGGCAGAGACTAGAAGGTGGAAAATTACTTTGGGCATGCGTACTGACTTATTTACTGCTCAGCATGAACCGGATGTGAGCGCCATCTTGTAATGGCGTCTGCAGGGACGGCAGGCGGCTCCCTACAAAAAATGAGGTAGAGAATCCATTGAGAAAGACACCCAGATGTCAATCTCTGGCTTCCACATGTGCCCACAAGGGCAAGCACATACATACACACACACATACACCACACACACACCACCACCACCACCACCACCACCCCGCCCCCACACTGACAGTTATAATGGAGCTAGGAAGATGGTACAGTGGGTAAAGTGCTTGCTACATAAACAAGGACCCAAGTTCATAGTCCCAATACCCATGTAAAGCTAGCATATGGTATATACCACTGGGAGGACAGAGATAGGTGGATCTTGGGGCTCACTAACTGGCCAGTTTAGATGAAAGATGAGCTCCAGGTTCAGTAGGAGACCAGTTTCAAAAAAATGTGGAGAGCAACTGAGGGAGACACATGACATTGGTCTCTGGTTTCCACACTTGCATTCATGAGTGAGTACACTTGTATACACACACACACACACACACACACACACACAAATTATAATATACAAGGTAAGAGGCACCTTAGGTAGAACATAGTTATAGACTTCCTGTGGAACTAAGAGAAGTCTGCCAGCTTTCTGATCCTGATGGCTACTTTTATTGAAGAAGGGATGCCAAGCTTACTGTTTGCTAGGGGTTTGGTTCAGTATTGAACTGTCAAAGTATTAGCCAACTCTCTGATTTTGCTAGCATTAATGGGCCTTGATTGTCTGAAATTATGACAAAATGAACTTATTTTTAACTTTTCTCATGTTTAACTTATCCTTAAAATTAAGACTGCTAAAAGCCATCAAATTTTATTGAACACTTACAAAGAAATATTTATCTTCAAATCTTAACATGGTAATTTGTTCCCTTTTTAACTTTTAAAAAAATATTTCATTTATTATTTTTATTTTATGTGTATGAGTGTATTCCTGCATGTATGTAAGTGTACCTGTATCATGCAGTGCCCACAGAGGTCAGTAGAGGGCATCAGTTTCTCCTGGAATTGGAGTTACCGACTGTTGTTAGCCACCATGTGGGTGTTAGGAATTAAACCCAGGTCCTCTGCACCCAATGCTCTTAACCATTGAGCCATCTCTCCAGCCTCCCTTTTTAACCTTTAAAAAGTTTTATATCTGTCATTTAATTTCATCTTCTCCACAAATTTCCAAGAATTAGTTTTCAAGTAGGCTTTAAGTGATGGGAATGGGAATTAGAACTGTAGTTAGCCTTTTTCCATTTTGTAGGTACTAATTGGCTAAAGAATAGACATCCTGTTACTGAGTTTGTATGTGAATCGTTATTCATTTTGAATGGTTTAAGGAAAGTCATATTCCAGAAATTGGAGGTGAGAATTGTCTCCTCACCTTCGTTCATGAACTTTCTTTTATTTAACAAATATTACCAAAGATACAGAGAATAGGTAATGAGGAAACAACATAAGAAAGAAAAAAGTTTAGATATAGGGAACTATAAACTAGGAAAATATAAAGTTTGGAAATAAAGGACAGTCTAAGGGGGGAAATGGTACCATTAACTGGTCTCAGAGCTGTATGTGGCTGCCTGTAAGAAAGAAAGACAATTTCTCCAACACTATCCTTAGCACTTAGTGTAGAATTATTTTCAAGGGGAAGAATAGCTAAGTAATAATTTTTAAAAATTCTTCAGAAGATTCAAGAACATATCAACTGATACATACCATTCATCAAATGAATTGCATGCCAGATTCTGGGAGTGTAGTGATGGAGGACAGAGCCATGGATTTTATAGATGGATGAAGATAAGAAAATAGCAGTGGTCATTGTTTAACTTCTTAGATGTGTAGAACTCACATTTGACATTTCTTGTCTTCACAACAGTCCCACACTGTGATTATTATTTTTACTTTATAGATATTGTAGCTAAGGTACAGAACAACTATGAAATATTTCTAGGGTACCTTAATAACTGGCAAATGAACTGGAAATTTGATCCTAGGGAGTTACATGTTAAAACCCTTTCTTTTGACCTCTTGTCTTCCCAAACAGTACCTCAATGATTTCCTTGAGTAACCTTTCCTTGAATGTTTTCTGCATGTTGTACTTGTTAGTGACGTATATGGGTATCCTGGTATGTAGACGTGACTACAAAGATGGATACTGGAAGACCACCGTGAAGCAGTGTGACATGTAGTTTCAACGGAGGCACTTAGAGAGAAGGTTGGCTAAGAAAAAGCCTCTTGTAAAGTCCATAATTGCTCTGAACTCTGACAAACGTACAGGGATCCATTTAAGTACAGGGGAAAGAATATAGCTCCTAGACAGAGGAAGCTGGGTGTGTGTCACAAATTTGTTTCTCAGTAGCCTCCTGTCTGTAGCTGTCTTGTCACATGCGCAACATTAAGTTACTAACTGAATGAGTTAAGGGAGCTACCCCCTTTCATCTCATAGATGCTTTTAAACACAGACTTTGTGTTAACTGTAATTGTTTAATATCATCCTGTAAATACTGAGAACTTGTCATTTAGTGTTGTTACAGGCAATGGGGTTAGGCTATCAATTCTGTTAGAAAGTTTACAATTTGGAGGGAAAAGACAAATGCAAAATTTGTATACCTGGTGTTGTAAAGGATTAGTTTTCGTTCTATTAATCAGTCACTGGTAGGATATAATTGCTTTTATCATGTAATGACATAATTTATTAACTGGCTTGCTACATATCAAATACTTCATACAACTGGCCTTGCCAGGTCTACCAGCCTAGTGAGTACTCACAAAAGGAAGTGAAGTCACCGAGGCATGACTCGTCCTTCACGGGTTCCTGCTGACTCAGAATGATCCCTACTTCTCCTTTTTAAAAGCTCTTTTTTTCTTATTTTAAATATTCACCTATTTCTTTTTCCCTCTGGGGATTGAACCTAGAGCCTAATACATGCTAGGCAAGTGTTCTGTAACTTAAGTACATTCACAGGCATCATATCTAAATAATCTTAAAAGTTTCTATTAATGTTCAGTACCCATGTATTCTATTTTTTACAGGTTCAGAATTGCTAAGTCCCCAGAATACCCCTGAGGCTATTAGACACATGCTTCCCTTAGCACTTCATTTGGTGCCCTATGCTGTGTTCTCCTCAGGGTTTACTTCTACTTTTGATTTTGGAGCTTTTCATTCCAGCTTCATGGTTTGTTAATGGTTTTGATCAGTCATAGTTAGAGACAAGATACTAATTTGAATAGTACCTGGAGAGTGTAAGAACCCGTATTTGCGTGTCTAGAAGCTGAAGTGTGGGTAAAGCTCACAGGTTGTGTGTGGTTTCGAAGATAGGCTTTTCTTTTAGACCCGAATGTGGTTTTTTAAAGGCCCTGACTGTCCTCTCTGAACTCAATCTCAGAGCTTGTTCTGGATCTCTCTCTCTCCTCTCTCTCTCTCTCTCTCTCTCTCTCTCATGCTTCTTGTTTATTTTTGTTTGTTTTACTTAAGTTTTTCTGATTTTTTTTAATATATCTGAGAATTTTGCCTATATGAAGTGAGCCACATTCATGCAGTGCCCATGGAGGACAGAAGCAGGTGCTGGATTCCCTGGAACTGGAGTCAACAAGGGTTGTTAGCCATTGTGCTGAACCTGGGTCCTTTACAAGATCAACCAGTGCTCTTAACCACTGAGCCATTTCTCCAGTCCCTGTTTTGCTTTTATTTATTTACTTTATTATTATTATTATTATTATTATTATTTTATTGACTCAAGGTTTCCCTGTATGCCAGGCTGGTCTGGAACGTCTCCTTAGCCTGCCAAGTGCTTAGATTATGGGTGTGCTACATTGCACCTCGTTCATTTTGTCTGTTGAACTCACTGTGCACAGCCTGTGGCATCCAACCATGTCAACCCCTGGGTGGTGGGGGACCCAGATCTGCCTTTACTACTCACCTGCCCCAGCTCAGGGCTTGCTACTTCCACCCAGTCCTTGTTTATTGCTGCTGGGAAAATTTTTATTCTCAAAATTTTCTTTCATGGTATGGTCTTGTGGGTCATTTAGCCATTACATTCCAGCATACGGACCAAAAAGTATTCAAGATCTTCTAACTTCCCCCAAATTTAGATTTATTTTTACCAATTTTATTCTTCTACCATTTCCAAAGGATTTGGGAAGAGGAGTGAATGCATACACCACTTTAGTGGGAACCATTCATCCCTTTCTATGGAAGTAATTATTAAAATGCTGTCCTGAGGGGACTGGAGAGATGACACAACAGCTAAGAGCAACGGCTGCTCTTGCAGCGGACCCAGGTTCAGTTTTCAGCACCCACACGGTAGCTGACAACTGTCTGTAACTCAGTTCCAGGAGATCTGATGCCCTCTTTTGACCTCTGTGGGTATTTCATTGACATAGTTGCACTTACATAGATGCAGGCAATACACTCATATACATAAAATTAAAATAATAAATAAAATAAAAAATTAAAAAGTAAAAAGCTCTACTGAGGATCTCAGGAATCTCTGCAGTGAACGGTTCCTAGAAGACAATTTCTGCTCTGCTCAGATGACAGCATCCTGTATCCATCTCTCTTGCACATCTCTTCTTCTTTGCGGTCTTTCATACACTACTGAGAGCTGTCTGCTGCTGACACTGATGACTCCTGTTTGTGCTTTGCACATATTTCACTTGAAAAATGTAAATGCACCCATGTTGTGTAATGACTGTGGAGGTCAGAAGAGGGCATCAGATCCCCTGGAACTGGAGTTAAGGACAGTTGTCAGCAGTCATATGGTACTGGGACCCAAACCCAGATCCTCTGCAAGCAGCCAGTGCTCTTAGTCGCTGAACCATCTCTCCAGCCCCTTAGCTTATTCTTGATTTTATACCTCTGCTATTAATTTTCTTACATGTCTTTTGAAAGTTAAAGGTTTTGAAACTACTCCCTGAACAATGTTGATAGCTCAGGCACATTAAAATAGAAGTCAGAGAGTGAGCAATGAATCATTAGTGACAAAATACAGGCAGTCTGACAGCAAATTCTAGAGAATTCACTGGTGAAACATCTCATACATCATAGCTCCTCCTGCTGAGGTGTAGATTCCCTCAGTCACTGCTGACTGTGTTGTAACTCTGCTCCTTTGAGAAGACACACCTGCTGGAGTTGTCTCAGGAACAAACAGCTTTCCCCTTACTTTCATCGTGTATAATCTGATTACAATGACTGATTCCACAGCTATTTTACATATCCTACACCTCTTAAATTTTCTTCTCATTCACAGAACAGTTTTTTAAAGGAAGGAGGGAGTTATTAGGCTGGGAGAAGGGATTATATGCCCAGGATAGAAGAAGCCAAAAGAGGAAGACTGATAAGGGTATTGTGTGGCTTGGAGAGATGGTTCAGCAGTTAAGAGCTCTTGCTCTTCCTGGCACCCACATCAGGCAACTGTCTACAGTTCCAGCTCCAGGGAATCTGACATCCTCTTCTGGCCTCTGTGGGCACTGCATAAACACACACACACACACACACACACACACACACACACACACACAAATAAAAAAACCAAAATCTGAAAAAAAGAAAACAGCATGTAGAACATAAGTTTATTTTCTTCTAGAATATTTACATCTTTTAGTTAGATTAGCTTCACAAGCAGCTTGCGAGTTCTTCATAATGAAATACTACTTCTAAAACTTCATGACATTGAGATAATATGGATATAAATCCTGAAATTTTGGCCTGCTATATATCAAGGCTCATGCCTTACAACTGGTTAATTTGATGAGAACAGCATTAAGAAGCTTTATCTGGCTGGGTGTTGGGGGTATATGCCTTTAATCCCAGGATTCAGGAGGCCAAGGCAGTCAGATCTTTGTGAATTCAAGGCAGCCTAGTCTGTGTAGAGAGTTCCAGGACAACCAGGGCTAGAGAATAAGACTAAGTCTCAAAAAACCCAAAACTAGCATGCCTGCCTGCTTGAGGAGACCCAGAGGGACACTGCCACTGTGTTCTGCATTGCTCCTGGAGAAGATAAAAGCTGGGTGCGATGACCACAGTGGTGGCAGGGCAACGTGGTCCTGGATTACTCCCAGACCTCAGTGTCAGTGCTGTCAGGCGGCCACAGCAGGCACCTTCAGCCTCAACGGCCTCTATAGCTTCATCTTCTACCTGCTTTCCATGTCCTGTTCTCCCTGCTCCTGATTCTCAAAGCAGGAAGGTGGTGGAACAAATACTTTACCTCACTGAGACTTCTCTTTACGGGAGGCCTCATTGGAGGCCTCTTCACCCACGTCCTGTTCTCAACTTCCCTCTATGGCATGGTGCACATCTACTGAAATGAGGGCAGGGCTGACTTTTTAAAAAACAAAAACCAGATTGGGAGGACCGTTGCCAGAAATCAACACTGTGTAAACAAATTAGTTTTTAAAGTGTTGAATTTACTGCTTGTTCCTTAATGTTACAATTTATATCTGAAGACAGAGAGTCTGTAATATTCTTCAGATTAAATGAAGTGTGATACTTGAATTTTTTCCTACCTTAATGCACAGTCAGCCACGATTTTGACTCCTGGAGAACAGGCACTAAGCCATAGCCTGTAATTTTCTCAGATTTACACCTAGTAGATTCAAAGGGGCCTCTGGGGCTTACGTGAGAGAACTTAATGTTAATGTCTTAATGGCTGATAACAGTTCATACTTACTGAGCTCCATCGTGCCTTGTACTTTTCACATCTGGTATCATTTAATTCTAGAAATAAGTAACTATGGAGATGTTACTGTTAATCTTCTCTTGGTGAAGAACCTGAGGTTAGAAGGCCCTGCCAGAGGTGGCCCTGCTAGGAAGAGGCAGAGCCAGGATCTAGTTACAGGTTGCTTCTTTTGTCTTGCTGTTTTGGCTGAGTATACCTTTCGATCATCCCCTCCCACTAACCACCACTTTCAGGTATGAATGAAATCAATTAAGTTCCATTTTGCCTGATTCCAGCTAGTTGTCTTTCTCATAAGAAAAAAAATGCAAGCTATTTTTCTAAAATGTGTTCTATGGTGATTAAATAGATTATTTGGACATTTAAGCTAAATTATGGGTTTGGTTTGAATGCAATGCCTCTTCGTTTGTAATCCTTTCTTGTCAGAGGGGTTATCTTAGAATGAAATACATATGTTCAATTGAAAAATAAATGATTATATTATACTTGTAATGAAAAAAAGAACCAAAGCCTAAATAAACATACCAAAGAGAAGCCATACAAGCTTTATTTTAAACTAATACATTTTCTGATATCTCTGGCAAGTAACATCTATAGACAGTAGAATCTGATGCCTCAGAACTGAGGAAGTAAGCATTCGATGATACAGGGCTGCCAGATTGAAAAGCTGTTGCCATAGATCTTGAAAAGAACAAACTTCACATTAATATGATATAATTTCTACCAAACCTGAAAGCTGATGACACTTCTGAATAAGCTTATTTGTTAAAAATGTGTTTGTGTATAGTTTTATAAAATGCAGCAAAATGTTAAGAATGTTTTGTGCCTAATTATAGTGTTCATAGTTTGCTATTACCTGTGCTTTTAAAAATTATACTTTTACACTTTTTAATAATAAGTAGATACTATTTCAATAAAGATGCAGATTTTTAATGCTTTCCATGTTTCTGTACTGAACCTTTTTCTTTTCAATCTCAGGTATAATCCTCACTTCAAATTTTGTTCAAAGTATTAGTGTATATTGATTACTTTTCTCATTGTTGTGGCAAAATATCTGAAGAAATAGCTTCAGAGAAGAAGCGTTTGTTTTGGTATGGTTCAGCTCCATCAATGTAGGGAAGGCATGGTCATGGCATGTGTCGTGGGGACACCTCACTTGATATGGACCAGGAAGCAGAGAGCAGGCTGCGGCACCGAGTAGGTGTAACTTTCAAAGGTTCACCCCTACCAACCTACTTCTTCCAAGAGGCCCCAAGCCCCAAAGGCTTCACAATCTTCAACAGCAACTGTGAACAGTGTTCAAACACGTGAAGCTTTGTGGGACATTTCACATTTAAACCATAATATAGTGCAATGACTATTTTCGTAGCTTCTCAGCCTGGCTTTGGGCATTGTTCTCCTTCAGTAACCTCTTCTCAACTATGTCAAGCTCCCAGCCAACTGTATGTGGTCTTGGAGAAAAGAGGAGCAATGTGAGGACTCCAGGGTAAGCCACCAGGTTTCTCCCTCACTGACATAGCATCACCAATTGTCTCTTCTCTTTGCTTTCATACCACACAGAGGAGCTTTCTGCATCTTTCCAACCCAGACAACCCAAATCAGTGCCTTCATATTCAATAAGAATATCCTGAACAGGCATGTTTTATTCTCTTCTTAAGGATATATTTGGACTTACAAATTATTGTTAAATTTAATGTTCTCTAAGGGGTTTAGAAAAATCTGGACAGCAAGGAAGGTCTGGCCAAGGTCATGTAATTGGACATGGTTGCATCTGAAGACTTCAGTTCCAGTGTTGATTTTAAACTGTAATGTCATGGATATGAAACCTGGTTCTAGAGCAGTGTTCATGACTAACACTTAATTAGAAAAGAAAACATAACAATGTTTGTGTCATTTACTTCTGTTTAAATACTGAAGTTCCTCGTCTTGAGGTATTTGCTGGATAAGAGCTAAAGGGTTGGATGATTCATGATGATTATTTACAGTGTTTTTCAAAGGGAGACATTGGGGATTTTCATAGAAATTTCTATTTTTCTGTAAGTCTTTTATTTCATAATCCTTTTCTTTCTGTTCCTATACACATGTGAGTGCTCATCCTGGGGTGTAACAGTACCCGAGTTCTCCATAAGGATATTTGTTTAGGAGTGAAGCACTCTTAAATATTAAGATTATTATTGTACTATTTAATGTTTACTTTTACTTCGGTTAAGCTAAGCTATTGTCTTAGTTTGTTCTTCATTGCTGTGACAAAACACTCTGACCAGTACCAACTTGGGGAGGAAAGGGTTTATGTAGCTTACATTTCCCGGGTCACAGTTCATCAGGGAGCCCAAGGTAGGAACTCAGGGCAGGAACCTGGAGGCAGGGGCTGGAGCACAGGCCATGGAGGGATGTCACCTACTGCTTCCTCCCTTGGCTCTTGCTCAGCCTGCTTTATTATATAACACAGGACCATCTGTCTTAGGGTGGTACTGCCCACAATAGGTTTTGACTCAACAATTAAGAAAATGTCTTATAGACTTGGCCACAGGCCATTCCAATGAAACAATTTCTCAACTGAAGTTGCCCCATTCAGGGTTCCAAATTGACAACTGAACCTATCCAACACAAGTGCTTAAACAGTGTTTGTAAATACTCTAATTTAAGGGAATGCTATAATTTTCTTAGAATATAATAGAGTTGAACTGCATACTTTTAAATTTCCTTCAGTTAAGTGATGCTTTGCCTTATATAGAGATGGTTTTGTTTTCTTTTAAAAAACTATATATTTATTTTTGTTTATTTTTATGTGTATTGTGTTTTGTCTTTATGAATTTAAGTTCACTGTGTCATGAAATGTCCTTGAAAGCCAGAAGATGGCATCAGATCATCAGGAACTGAT
>NW_008332654.1:611358-629969 GCF_000622305.1 Nannospalax galili | reverse complement strand
AGGATGAGTAGTGAGGAAATTACAATCAGCAGTGAAAACAAGAAGGAACTAAGAGAGGAGCAGAGAGAAAATTCCATGTTAATGTTATATCCAACTCAAGTTACAACAGAGAAATGCCACACAATTGAGTCCATCTATTAGTTGGCAGCTGTCTTAGTTTGTTCTCTATTGCTGTGACAAAACACTCTGACCAGTACCAACTTGGGGAGGAAAGGGTTTATTTATCTTACATCTCCCGGGTCACAGTTCATCATTGAGCCCAAGGTAGGAACTCAGGGCAGGAACCTGGAGGCAGGAGCTGGAGCACAGGCCATGGAGGAACGCTGCTTACAGGCTTGCTCCCTTGGCCCCTGCTCAGCCTGCTTTCTTATGCAACACAGGCCCACCTGCCCAGGGGTGGCACCACCCACAGTGGGCTGGGCCCTCCCACATCACTCATCAAGAAGATGCCCCTCAGACATGGCCACAGGCCAGTCCAATAGAGGCAATTTCCCGATTGAGGCTCCC
This sequence comes from Nannospalax galili, assembly GCF_000622305.1. NCBI lineage: Eukaryota > Metazoa > Chordata > Mammalia > Rodentia > Spalacidae > Nannospalax > Nannospalax galili. The sequence continues at coordinate 629,462 of NW_008332654.1, read as the reverse complement.
TCAACCCAGGTGTGTCAAGTTGACACTAAAGCTATCCAGCACAGCTATTGTGTGTGTGGGGCAGATGGGATGGTGATTCAACTCTTTGATTAACAGCTGTCAGGCACTAGCCTAGATCCAGGAGCTAACACAGTTTTAGGTGACCAGCTAGACTTGAATTATATCATCATGGCAACCCACTGCTTTGAACATCTCATGGAAACGTGAATAAACTGATAATTTTTAAGTATTTGATCACATATTTTGGGTAAGTATATTTCATATGATTGTGAAAGTTCAATCAGTATGTTCAATTTGGATAAGAAGTTGCATACCTAATATCAAGAGAACTTACATTAAGGAATTTATTAAAAGAAATTAATCAATCATATTAGCATAGTAAGAAAAAAAAAGTAGATAAATTGTACTGTACCCTCACAGAGATACTGATTTTATTAGTTCATAATAAACAGCATCAGTTTCCTTTGGTTATGTTCTTTAACAGTAAATGAACTTTTCCACTCATTTCCACTTCAGTTATGTTGGATTCTCATTAACTGTGAACATTACCACTTTCTTTCAACATACCTTGCTCTTGTCCAGATAGTGAGGATTTCACTAATAGCCTGCTGGGCATTCTTTTGCTCTACCCAGATAGAAACTATAGACAGAAAAGGGGTACCTCTCTTATTGTTGGTGGTTCTGAGTTCTAGGAGCTCACAGTTTCCAAACCCAGAGGCTTATATCTACACTCCTTGAAAACTATGTGATCAAATACTTAAAAATTATCAGTCACAAAGTAAATCAACTGTAGTAGAAAAGAGGTTATATAATATAAAAATATATAAAAGGAATATGATTGTAAATACCAAATGAGATCTAGTTAGTCTTTTTCTGTTGTTCATCATCCAAACATGTCAGGAAAAAGCAGCAGATCAACTGAATATATTTGGTGCTGGCAGTTACAGCTATCTAGAAAAGTGAAATATTGGAAGTCATACTACTGAAAATAGTTTGGGAAAAAGTTACCTGTAATTACTGTGAACAATGGCTCCAACAGGCATTCAAATGGATGATCTAGAGCTTGGGGTATTGAAGAACTTTCATTAAATCCTCAGTGTGAAAAAAACATATTTCTTTTTTGGGAGAGAAGAATTCATGATCACATTGGCTTTGATTCTTCTGTCCTCAGGACTCAGAGTAATTGAACTGGAACTGAACTAAAAGTCCTTTCCTGAAAACTAGCTATCATAGTATCAGAAGGTACTATACAAGCTGCTAAAAGAGAAAACCAGTCAATGGTCCTATCCAGCTGTAAAGTCTACAAACTACAACAATGATCAACCCTGCAAATTATCTCTATTTATGCAGTAGTGGTACTTTTATCTTAGGGGTAATAAAATGCTGTCTAATTGGACTTAAGGTTGCTCAACAGCTCAATGGGAGAAAATTCATGCATGGTACTATAAACATAGCCAGTAGTCATTGTTAGAAAGGACCCTTAGAGAAGAGCCTACTTCTGTCACTTCCCTAGACCAATGTCATTTCTTACTATATTTAAATATGTATGTATGGATCTATCTATCTATCTATCTATCTATCTATCTATCTATCTATCTATCTATCTATCTATCTATCTATCTATCTATCTATCTATCTATCTATCTATCATCATATATCTATTTATTTTTTGGTCTTTTTGAGACAAGGTCTCCCTGTAGCCCCAGCTGGCCTGGAACTTGCTATGTAAACCAGGCTGGCCTTGAACTCACAGAGGTCCGTCTGCCTCTGCCTCTGCCTCCCGAGTGCTGGTATTAAAGGTGTATACCCCATGCCTGGCTTAAATATGTATCTTTATATTTACAAGTAAGTGTACTAATCAAAGAAGTTTCTTTTTCAACAGATGGAGAGACTATTATCAACTTCCACAAATGGTCAAAGGCAAATAAGTGACTGTGAGGAGCCCAGTCTTAACTGATACACATATAATGCAACTTCTACACCTAAGGCTCAGGGAACATCACAGAAGAGGAGGTGGAAAAATTGTAAGAACCAGAGGGACAAGACACCTGCTGCTAGTTAATATATTCTAGACATGATAGAGAAGTTGCACCAATGAAATCTCCACAGTATGGTAGTCTAACAAGATCTGCATAATGACAAAACCAGTTAACATGCTGTGTCCCGAGGAGTACATGTTCCTCCGAGGGGCAGGGTCTGCTTCAGAGAATTGGCTGTGGAGAGTTAGCTATGGAGGGAGGAGCGTTGGCAACATCTTGGAAGCGGTGGCATGGAAAAAATGGCCCCGCTGTCTCACATAAATGCAAGAGAGGGCATTTACTGACCAGTGGCAAAAGCTAATGGAGACTGTGGGAGGGGTGTGGAAGTGATCTGGAATGGCAGGCTGCTGAACTACAGAGCCTTTGTAGATAAGTTACTCTTTCCCCTACCCAAGATATAAACTATGAAAAATTCAGATAAAGATGTGTTATATGGTTTGTCTAATAGTGCCAGGAGCAAGGGACCCTAAGAGAACTCAGGCAACACATGCCAAGGTGGGTGGGGGAAGTTTCAAGGGGTCACACTTCACAATAAAGAGCTACAATTAATCAATGGGTGCTGAAGGAGGGAGAATCAGTTTTCTCCAGGGACTAACTCCCTGAGAGGTTATCTAATTCCAAGTGAGCATTCCTAAACATAGGTACACAGTAGCACCCCTAAATGGATCACTGCATGTGTATATATGTGTGTGTAACAATAATGACCAAAGAAGAAATTTGGGGGGAGGCCTGGAGAGATGTTTCAGTGGTTAAGAGCACTGGCTGCTCTTGCAGAGGACCAGGGTTCAAGTCCCAGCACCCACATGGTGGCTAGCAACCTTCTGTAACTCCGGTTCCAGGGTATCTGACACCCTTTTCTGACCTCCATAGGCATTTCACACAAGGGTGCACTTACATACATACACACAAAACATTCATATATGTAGCATGAAAATAAATAAAAATTTAAAAATATTTTTTTAAAAGTAAAGAAATTGAGAGGGATTGAGGGGACATGGGAGGAGCTGGAGGAGGACTTGGAGAGATGGAAAGAATGTAAATACAATACTCATGTATGAAATTCTCAAAAATTAAAAAAAAATCTTCTGTCCTCTATTCTGCATGGTGTAATTTCCTCCTTTCTCTTTGGAAATAGAAGGAAATTAGTCATTACATTTTATAAATACTGTATTTAAGATTATCTTTAGAAGCTGGATGTGATGGTGCACGCCTTTAATTCAGAGGCAAAGGCAGGCAGATCTCTGTGAGACTGAGGCCAGCCTGTTCACATAGGGAGTTCCAGGCCAGCTGGGGCAACAGGGAGACCCTGTCCCAGAAAACCCTGAAATGGAATCTTTAGAAAAAGGGAAGCAATGAATAGAATCACGTTCTTAAGCTATGTTTTAAGACATTTGTCCTTAAGAAATATTAAATTCCTTCTTTGTTCTGCATAAGAACCTTTGACTTAGTGCCTTTAATGTTCAAGGGATTCATTTGTCACATTTTCACTTTGAGGTTAACAATTATCAATACTTTCCTGTACTGCATTAATACTAATACTCATAAAGAAGACTAACAATCATCAAAATAAGAATCAATTAACCCAATGCATAAAATGGTAGGCAGCATTTTTTCCCTTCTACTGACCATTAACTGCATAGAGTTTGGTTAGCTACAGAAATTTTAAGTCAAATGTGATTATGCCTCATGGGATGGAAAGAGCATTTCAAACACAATATTGAGTTATTTTCTACATCTTTCTTAGAAAAGCAACACCATCCATATTTTGCTGCTGAAGAAAGTCCGCCCACAGAGGATAAGCTGTAGAAAGAATTTCAAAGTCTTTTTTTGATCCAAGGCTAATGGGCTTTTCTACAATATCTGACTTCCTTTCCTTTCAGAGTTGCTGTCTTCATCTCACCTCTTCTCATTCCGTGCTGAGGCAAAGCACTGGCAGGAATACATTGCAACACTTGCCTGTTGGTGACAGGTTGCTTCTCATTTCCTTTTTCTAGTTTCCTCTTTCCCCTGAAAGATGAGGGAGAAAAGGTGCAGCTGGTCAGTCTTTTCCAGCTGTGACACAGATTTTCCTCTCTCTCTCTCTCTCTCTCTCTCTCTCTCTCTCTCTCTTATTTTCATGGGCCAAACTCAGGCCACCCCCAAAGGCACAATTCTTTCTCACTTTTCAGAAGTAAAGAAGAGGGCCTTGAAACTGGGCCCTAGCATCAAGAAGGGAAAGTTACCACTTTGACTCAGTGGGAGGCTGCTTACCTACGCTGACAGGGCCCAGAACTGTCCTGGGCTGAGGGTGTTCAGTGCAGCCTTGGTGACAGTGTCTGTCTGTGGACCCCAGAAAGGGACATCAAGGTGGGAGAGACAGATTCTTGTGTTTGTTTGTTGTTTGTTTTAGACAGGGTCTCTCTGTAGCCTCAACTGGCCTGGAACTTGCTATGGAAACCAGGCTGGCCTTGATCTCACAGGGATCTCCCTGCCTCTGCCTCCTGAGTGCTTGGATTAAAGGTGTGCGCCCCCCCGCCTGGCATGCTTTTTTTTTTTTTTTAAAGATAGCTTCCATTCATTTTGATAGTTCACTTTTTCTCTTAGGTTGTTTTAACATTGATCCTAATTTTAAAAAAAATTATATTTTTTATGTGCATGAGTGTTCGCCTGTGTGTATGTGAGTGTACCCATGTTGTGCAATACTCCTGGAGGCCAGAAGAGAGTGTTGGTTGAACTGGAGTTAAGGATGTTTGTTAGCTTCTCACACCCACTCTGTCGAGACTCCAGCAGCTTAGATGCTGATGGTGTGCCATCTGTGTAGCTCCATGCTCACAATGTCTGTGCTTTCACGTGATATTGTTGGCCCATCCTCAGAGCAGACATTCTCCTGGGACAAACACAGGGACCTTGGCAGTGAGGCTCCCTGCCCTGATTTCTGTGTGGCTTGAGACTCTTCCAGATCTGCTTCCCCAAGTCTGTGTTTTGTGATTCCAACACAGATGTGATGAAGAAATGCTATCATTTTGGTGATTTGCATACAAACCACAGTTCTTTCTACAGCCTTCTCTCCCATACTATCTACCCCAGGACATCTGAACCCTGGGCTCTTGACATGCAGGGCCACATGCCAAGGACTCAGTATGAGTGCAGAGTGGGGGAGGGGAGGGTAAGGGGCACTGGTACCTGCCTTCATCTACCTTCCCCCTTTTTGTTGAGACAGGGTCTCCCTGTAGCCCCAGTTAACCTGGAACTCCATATGTAAACCAGGCTGGCCTCTTTCTCACAGAGATCCACCTGTCTCTGTTTCCTGAGTGCTGGGATTAAAGGCGTGTGCTACCATGCCCAACTATAGTGCACCTGTTTTGTTTTCCATAGACACCAGGAGAATGCTAGCCTTGGTCTACTACAGACCATTTATACCACCCAGCTACTACTGTCTATCCTTGATGCCTATGGGAGATATCAGTAAAGAAGTGTCACAGGGTATGGTGGCACATGCCTTTAGTCCCAGAGCTTGGCAGGCAGAGGCAGGTGGATCTCTGTGAATTCAAAGTCAGCCTAGTCTACATATCCAGTTCCAGGCCAGCTGGGCTACAGGGAGACTCTGTTTCAAAAAGACAGAAAAAAAAAAAAAGGTGTCAGCTAAGCATGGCAACAAGAGAAATGGCATTACACCTACATTTCACCCAGTATACCCTAGTGTCAGTAACTAGGAAATGGCAACCCGTGTGTGTGTGTGTGTATGTGTGTGTGTGTCCATGTGTCCGTGTCCCTGTTGTACAGACAAGGCTGGGCTGGAACTCTTGCCTGACTCAGTCTATACTGCAATTCAGGCATGGACTACTATATGTTGCTCAGTAATGGCAACTTTGAAGCTGGATGTGGTGGCAAATGCCTTTAATCCCAGCACTTTGGAACTTTGGAGGTAGAGACAGGCAGAGCTCTGAGTTTGAGGCTAGCCTAGTCTACTCAGTGAGGTCCAGGCCAGCAAGACTACAAAGTGATAAGCCTGCCTCAAAAAAACCCTCCAAAATTTATTCTTTCATAATTTTTCTAAGAAACAGTAACATATAGCAACTTTTGGGATGGGGGGTGTGGCTTAGAAGGTACAGTGCTTGCCAACAGCAAAGCCCTGGGTTCCATGCCCAACAACACACAAAGCTGAATGTAGTGCTGCATGCCAGTAATCCCAATACTTGAGAGGTGGAAGGATGAGGATCAGAAACTCAAGGTCATCTTTATGGCCAGCCTGGGCTACATAATACCCTGTCTTGGGGGGAAAGACGGCACCTTTTGATAATTCCTCACTCACCTCTTTCGGAGAACTTAGAACTGTGCCAGTAGCTAGTACCACTGGCTTGGTAACAGAAACTGGATTGGACTCCCGGCTAGAGGAAAGGGATCCTGATTTGTGTTCCATTCTGTTAGCTTTCCATGCGTTGGGCTACATGGGAATGAAGAACAAACTAGTCAAAACAAATACACAAAAACAGGAGCTAAGCTTGCAAAATCGAAGTAAAGGGAGAAATGTTCTGTGGGAATCTAAGTACCCAGAACTTACCTGTCTCACTATGTATGGGGAGATATATACCCTCCTAATATGTATTTCTTAAAAAGAAAGCTCTGGCACAGTGCCAGAGATGCATGGGTGGTCAAAGTTCAACAGCTTGCTTTCTTTTTTTGAGACAGGTCTCCCTGTAGCCCCACCTGGCCTGGAACTCACTATGTAGACCTGGCTGGCCTTGAACTCACAGAGATCCACCTGCCTCTGCCTCCCAAGTGATGGGATTAAAGGCATACACCACCACGCTCAGCTAGATTTTCCTCTTTCTTAACCTGAAGGAAGCCCATAAAACAATTTAAGAAGTGAAAGCAGGTGCTGGAGAGATGGCTCAGTGAATAAGAGCACTAGCTGCTGTTGCAGAGAAACCTGGATTGGTTCCCAGCACCCACATGATGGCTAACAATGGTCTATAACTCCAGTTCCAGGAGCTCAATGCCATCTTCTGGCCTCTGAGGGCATTGCATGCATGTGGTGCATACACGTGCATGCAGATAAAACACTCTTATGCATAACAACAAATCAACTTTTTTTTTTGTCTTTTTGAAGCAGGGTCTCCCTGTAGCCCCAGCTGTCCTGGAACTCACTATGTAGACCAGGTTGGCCTTGAAGTCATAGAGATCCACCTGTTTCTGCTTCCCACGTGCTGGGACTACAGGCATGCACCACCACACCCGGCTCAAATAAACTTTTAAAAAGTTAAAAAAGAACAGAAAGCAGTTCTTGTTACTCGTCTCCCTCTTCTTTCTCCTTCCAGCTCTTACTCTGGCTCTAGAGAAGAGCAGACAAGGTCGTTCTACAGCCTCTGAAATTTTTCTTTTCAGTTTGTTCTATTTTTTAAAATTATGGTGAAAACACAATATAAAATTTCTTTTCTGGATTTTTCATCGTACAGCTGGGCAGTGTTAACTACAGATGCATCGTTGTCTGACATGTCTATGGAAACTTTAATTATTGCAAAACTGAAGCTCTTTTTCAAGCACCAGCTTTTCGTTTCACACCTCCCCTACAAGTGCTGGAATTCTTCATTTTACTACTGTCAGTTTCCATGATTTTGACACACACTATGAATCACATCGATGGATCAAATATGTTTGCCTTTTGGGACTGGCTTCCTTGCTCAGCATGATGTCTGCAACATTCATCCATGTTACAGTGTGTGACAAGAATTTCTTCTTAAATTTTTTACGTTTATTTACTTGTGAGTGTGAGTGTGAGTGTGTGTGTGTGTGTGTGTGTGTGTGTGTGTAGTTCAGAGGACAACCTGCATGAGTCAGTTCTAATCTTCTACCATGTAAGATCTGGGAATTGAACTCAGGTCATCAGGCTTGGTGGCAAGCCCCTTTATCCACTGAGCCATCTTGCTGGTTCTTGATGGTCTCCTCTTCTTTTAAAGAGTTGAATAATATTCCATTGTATGTTTGTGTCACATTTTTTATTCATTTATCTCTAAGTGGACATTTTCGGTGCTTCCGTATCTTAACTACAGTGAATGAATGAAAGTATAGGGATACCTGTTGCTTTATATTTGTTTGGAAATATACCCAGGAAAATGACGCTGAGTCATGTAGACATTGCATTTTCAGTCACATTTTTTATGTATATGAGTGTATTGTTTGTATGTGTGTAAGTGTACCTGTGTTATGCGATGCCTATGGAGATGAGAAGGTGTCAGATCCCCTGGAACTGGAGTTATGGACAGTTGTTAGCCTCCATGTTGGTGCTGGGAATTGAACCTGGGTCCTCTGCAAGAGCAGTCAGTGCTCTTAACTGCTAAGCTATCTCTCCAGGCCTCCCCTTTTTTATTTATTATTTTTCCATTTTCAGTCTTTTAAGGAATTGTCACCTGAGTTCTCTAGGGTCTCTTGTGCTATCAGACAAACCATATAATGTATTTCTATGTGAATTTATTATAGTATATACCGTGGGGGCGGGGGGGAGTAGCTCACAAAGAGACAAACACTGGGTGCCCAGCTCAGCACTGCAGCTCAGAGCCCATCATTCCAGATCGTGAACCCGCCACTCCTGATTGCTCCAGCGGCCCGCCCATAGTCACTGCTAGCTTTTGCCCATGCCTCATGGGCCTGTAGTCTTGCCCCAGGTTATTAAATGCTGGGCTATTTATTCTTGCATGCCCAGCCACTGCACTCCAGTTGCGGCTCCCCTCCAAGATGGCACAGAAAGCCCCTCCTCCCGTGGCTAGCTCTCCACAGTCAATTCTCCTCAGCAGATCTTGCTCCTCAAAGGAAACAGGCTGTTTGGGACACACTCCACCCCTTTCCTCTACTCTTACAATCTTTCCACCAATCTTCTGCTAAGGTCCCTGACCCTTGGAGGGGGTGACAGATGTAGGGCAATCTTTCTTGTATCATGGTGAGATAGTGACTTCTTGGGCCTCCCCATTATTCGTCTTTAAGCCATGGATATTGATCTATCTCAGTGGTGTTTCTTCTACTCTAAAGACAAATGGAAGGAAGTAGACACATCTAAACAAACAAGAATGTAAATACAAATGCCTAGAAGATATCCCAGTAGGTGTACTATATTCATTAAACAGTATACTTGTGATGGCTTCCCCATTAGGGCCTGTAGCCTTTCTCGACACAAGGCATTGGCATGGTCTACAGCACTGGATGTGTATTCCACCCCTAGGAGCAGTCCTTATCCAATTAGAAATTTGTCAGTTGTACATATGTTGGTCAAGCCATTATTGCACTTGCAGGCATTGCTTGGCATGTCCACTGTGTGCAGCACATGAGGTCCATTGTTGAGTAGAATCATAGGGGATCCTTTCTTTCCCAATCATCTACATAGTACCTTCTGGTAATATGAATGTCAGCCATCCAGTAGCATGGAGTTTTTTGGCATAGTCTCAGCTCCATCTCTTCTTTTTCTCCCACACTCACATCATGCAGTGTCTTCAGCAACATGGCTTTACTGACTTTTCTAGTATACAACTGACATTAGTGGCAATAGCCTTGGTGAATTTGAGGACCTCTAGGATCTCTCTCTGACCAACAGCTCATGGGGGGCAACCCACCCCTGGTACTGTAGATTTTCTTAAGAGTTGTATAGTTTGGGAGTCTCTGCCTTCATCTTACCCAACCATAAAACTCCCAAGAATCTTTCAGCTATTGCTGGCCTTTGCTTCTTTAGGTATCTTTTAAATGGGTTTCACATCTGTAAAACACTTGAAGGAAGGTTAACATTATATAATAAATCAATCATAGACAAGGTCACATGCAGTATGGAAAGGTTTTATCCGTTCGTATTAACTGTTTTCTCCATAGCATGGGTATGAGGCATTAATTTGGTTAGCTCTTTACCATCTTTTTTTTTTTTTTTTGGTCTTTTTTTGAGACAGGGTCTCCCTGTAGCCCCAGATGTTCTGGAACTCGCTATGTAGACCACGCTGGCCTTGAACTCACAGAGATCCACCTGCCTCTGCCTCCTGAGTGCTGGTATTAAAGGCATGCACCACCACACCTGGCAGCTCTTACAATCTTTAGTTATCCCTTTGGAGTCATTTTGCACTTGGGGGATTTTTACATCGACTATCTTTGTATCCTTTTATTCTTGATACACTTACAGGTGTTGGCTCCAATTGCCTGACCCTGCACTGGGCTAAGGAGGCAGAGGGTTTCTTCTGTCCATGCTACACCTGTTGGTTCCCTGAGTCAGGTAGGCCCTGGTTCTGCCTCCTGACTGTAGCCATATATGTCATTTCTCCATTGACCACACCTGGCTGCTGGGGGAGAACTTGGTGGGAAAAACTGCTTCCACCCCTAGTATAGCCTCTATCAGAAGAGAAATGCATCTTCTTTAATCCTTGGGAATTCTTAACCACCCCTGGGACAGTTTTTGTCCTTTGAATGCCTTTTGCAAACTGTTTTTCTGGTTTTAAAGCCTTCCAGAAACTCATTAGTGCTGAATTTGGTTTTCTATCAATTTTTTTTTTCTGGGAATTTGGTCTCAACATAAATCTTACCACATTTGTCTTCAAGTAATCCAAGTGGGCCATTTCTTCAGTCTGATCATTTTTATATCTCTTATAGGGTGTTCCGTTATTCTACAGACAGGTTTTACATGCTGGTCAGAATCATTTAGATTTGTCAAAGCCTGTCTCACTTTACAAAGATCCTGTCCCATTAAAGGGCTTAGTAAAACCATTAAAGCCCCATACCATTCTTGAGGTCCCAGGTGAATTAAGTTTTCCTTCATATCTCTGGTGAACATAGTCTTATCTGGCCCAGTGAACTGGACATCATATATTGCTTTTCTCTTACCTAGTTCTCTCAGTAATGCATGCCCCTCCTTTATAGTCCTCCAGCCCCTGCTAATCATGTTAATCTCCCTTGGTGGTGACCATGTATCTTTAATGCCTTCAACCAGTCACCCCATTAAGGCCCCACATTGGCCTAGGTTGAACAGCCTATATTGCAAGGACAGATGGGTGGTTATATAACTCAGCTGTGAAGCTTCTGAAGGACTTAGACTGACGTCATTTGCCTCCATGTCCCATATGATCACATTTACAACACTTCTGTGGCCCACACTTCTGCATGGCCGGCCCCTTTTTAGTTACATATTTTATAATCCATTGTACAAACCACATCAGCACTGCCTCCAGCTCTCTAGCTTTTTCCAAACTTCTGCGGTTTGTCATTTTTAGCACCTTCATCCTGCCGACACCAATTTTTTCTCTGGAGTTACCTTGGCATCCACTGTGGTATCAGACTAACCATATAACATATTTTTATGTGAATTTATTATAGTTTATATTGTGGGGGAGGGGGAGTAACTCACAAAGAGACAAATACCTGGTACCCAGCTCTGTGCTGCAGAGCCCACCATTCCAAATTGTGAGCCTACCACTCCAGATCGCTCTAGCAGCCTGCCCATAGTCACCATTAGCTTTCGCCCATGCCTTGTGGGCCCGTAGTCTCTCTCCAGGTCTGTAAATACCGAGCAATTCGTTCTCACGTGCTGGGCTGCCTCACTCCAGTAGCGGCTCCTCTCCAAGATGGAGCAGAAAGCCCCTCCTCCTGTGGCTAGCTCTCCACAGTCAATCCTCCTCAGCAGGCCCCACCCCTCAGAGGAACCAGGTTGTTCAGGACTCAGGAATCTATACCATTTTCTTTCACAGATACGCTATTTTACATCTCTGCCAATAGCATGCATTATTATTTTAAATTTATTTTTACTTATGTGTATGTGTGTGTGCCTATGTGAATGTATGCCACATCTGTAGAGGTGCCCACAGAGGCCAGATGAGAAAATCAGATCTCATGGAGCTGGACTTACTGGTGGTGGTGAGCTGCTCAGTGTGCTGCTGGGAACCAAACTCAGATTCTCTGAAAGAGCAGTATGCATTCTTAACCTCTGAACCAGCTCTTTAGTCCCAGGACACAGACTTCTAATTTCTCCACATCCTTAATAACATTTATATTTTTTGTTTTTTAAAAAATACAGGTCATGCTAATGGATGTGAGGTGATACCTTATTATGGTTTTGATTTATCTCTTTCTCTCCCTGGTGCTGGATTTTTTTTTTTTTTTTTTTTAAGTATTATGTCCTAGGTTTAGCTAAAGCTGTGTGTAACAGCTTGTTACTTTTAATAAACATTCTGGGCTAGAGAGATGGCTTAGCTTACAGAGGATCTGGGTTAGATCCCCAACACCCACATGGTGGCTAACAACTGTCTGTAACTCCAGTTCCAGGAGATCTGATGCCTTCTTCTAGCTTCTGTGGGTGTTGCATGAATGCACTTATACACAGGTAAAACACTCATACAAATAATTAATAATAATAATAATAATAATAAATAAACCAGGGGCTGGAGTGATGGCTCAGCAGTTAAGAATATTGACTGTTCTTGTGGAAGACCCAGGTTCGAATTCTAGCACCCACATGGTAGCTAACAACTGTCTGTAACTCCAGTTCTAGGGGATCCAACGGCCTCTTCTGACTTCTATGGGCACTGCATGACATGGGTGCACTTACCTACATGCAGGCAATACACACATACACATAAAATCAAAATAATAAAATATTAAGAAACCAAAATATTCTAACACCAAGTATTAGCCATACTTTGTACCACAGAATTTGAGAATCACAGTTTTAATAATTTTTCTGAAGACAAATTAGTAAAATTGGCATTCAAAAGCATGTCTAGGGGGCTAGGGAAATAGCTCAGTCACTAAAGTGCTTGTCATACAAGCATGAGGATTTGATTTCAATCCTTAGCATCAGTGTAAAAAGTTGATCACGGTGGCACATACTTGTAGTCCTAGAACTGAGGAGACAGATATAGGAGGATTCTTGGGATTCACTGACCAGCCAGCCTGTCTTAACTGGTGAACCTCAGGTCACAGTGAGAGATTCTGCCTCAAAGAACAAGGTGGATGGCTCCTTGGGCACCAGAAGTGGACCTCTGGCCTCTATATGCATGCTCACACAAGTCCATGCATGCCTATACTCTTTGTCATACAGAACAACAAACGAGATCTGAAGTTAACCCACCTTTGTAGGGGTGGCCCTGTGGCCAAGTTATTGACTTGGCAAAACTAGAATGTTGGGTCTTCATCCAGGTCAGATATTTTAATCTCTTGACCAGGAATTTTCTTTTAAGGGGTATTTCTTGCTACTGTAACACTAACTCTGTGAGGCAGAGGCGGGATGGTCAGATTGTTTCAGACCAGCCTGAAATAGGGAAATCCTATTTCAAAAAGCAAAATTAGGGCCATGGATATGGCTCAGTGGGTAAAAGTGCTTGCCAAGCAAGAGGATCTGACTTGGATCCCTGGATTCCAAGTAAAAGGTGAAAACCAATTCCCAAAAGTCTTCCTCTGACACCTGTGCCCCTCTCCTCCAAAATACATAAATGAAAAACAAAAAACAAAACAAAACTAACCAAATAAAATATACAAGAGCAAAACTGCAACAATAAGATAAACAAAACTCAAACAAAAAAGTAAGAAAACAGCTAACAAAAGCAGATCTGACATCAAACTCTTATTTCTAACCACTGAGCTACTCTTTACTGTTGCTCTGTTCATGAATTCCCTGAAGTTAGTGATGTTCCCTTTTTGAGTTCATAGCCTCAATAATAAAATAATTTAGAAATGGACTCAAAAGAAAGCTCAGAGACAACTTGATTAGTGTTTAAAAGGGAAACAACAGGCCAGACAAGTTGTAAATCTCAGCAGCTACTGGGCGTTAGGAAATGGAGAAGAGGAAGAGAGAAAACCACACCCTTTGCAATGGAGGTGGGCAAGCAGTTGCACATCAGAAGGTGGGGAGACAGAGCTTCAGAGAATGAGTGAGCTAAAGGGGAAAGAGATATACCTATGCATCTACTGTTACTTTCGGGTGTGTGTGATATTTTTTCTACTGGTTAATGACTGATTTTATGCTTTAGTACATACTACTTTTATGAGTGCTTGCTAAAATGGAGAATACCAAAGACCTCAGAGTTATCTTGAGAAATAAATGCAAAAGTTATCTAGTAGAACAACTGTTTGCAATTATCCTGCCTGCTAAAGTGCCAGCAATAAATTCTGTTGTAAGGAATGTTTGAACCCTTGCCTTTAATGTCTGTTTCTGTAAACACACTTGCAGAAGAATTACTAGTTGGTGGCATTGGGAAATGTAAGCATTTGTGCTGGCATTCATAGGCTGTAATTTGAATCTGCCAATGTCGTACAGTTAAGATATGACATGGGAAGACCTATTAAAAACTGGGGATTTCTGTAACTTGAGGCTCAGAACTTCAGAGCTTTAGCTCCTCTTGGTCTGCAGATATGAATAAAGTGAAGTTTCCCACTCTTTGAGTAAATACTTGGTTTCTTGACTGTCTGATTTGTATAAGACCCAAATTGCCAGGGAAAGCAAGTCTAAGTCTTATTCAGTATACAAAAGAAAAAGAGATGGAAAATAAAAGAGAGGACTCAGAAAAACAGGCAGCCTGTGTGGTAGAGCTTCCATAATTCTGCCTGAGAGAAGTGCTGCAGGCAGCTGACCTGAGGAGGGAATACTATCTCCGTAAGGGAATAATCATTCCTTCCATCTCTTTAGCTTGGCTTCAGGCTGAAGGAAAATCAGCCTGACAAACGACTGAATGAACTGACCATCTGCCCACACTGCCTCCCCATTTCAGGAGGGAGATATATCTATTTCTCTCAGAACATGCTGTTAGATTTTTGGAAAATAAAAGGAAAGATAGTGGAGTAGGAGACAAGAAACCAGAGCCAGACCTACAACAGGCAAGGAATATATCTTCCTTTATTCAAAGAAGATACAGTGAGAGGTAGAGGCTGTCTGCGGGAACCAAGCATCTACAACTAGACAAAGAAACCGGGGAGTCGGGTGGGGGTGGGGGGGTTATACCAGGGCTGTGGGACACAACTACACTTATTGGGGAGTCGAGTTAGTGCCTGGGCTTAAATGTCTCCTCAAGATTATTTACCCAGGAAGTCGCAGGAATGTTATCTATGGCCTTAGAGGAGACAGGTGGGCTCCACAAACATTTCCTCTCAGGCTTGGGAGGTAGGGATGAGCAGAGCCAGGTCTTTAATCTATAGCTGTTAGGTCACTGGGGAAACTTTGTACTTTTACAATTTAGAGCCTTTTGGCCACGCTGATGGTTTTGATGCTGTTATGGCTTCCTCTAAAGGAGCGCATGGTTTTTCTGAGGTTTGCATATTCTGTCACACATCATCTCTAGTCTAGACATCTGGTTCCTTATCAACCCCCTTGCAGAAGATACCTGGTTCCCCTGTCAGAACTCCCCATCTCTCCTCCCCAGATTCTGGGAAAGAACACGAAACCACCCAAGAAGGCACAGCCTACCTTCTGGGATTTTCTGTGTCCCTATAAATTTCAGACTTCGCAAAAACCTATACATAGCCTCCATTCCCACAGGAAGATTGCCTACCCTTCATAACAAATAAAGCTATCTGCATCTGTTGAGGTCTGTTTCTACTTCTTTATCACTTCTTTTCAGCCTGAATTCTAACACAGGTGACTCAGATTTCCTGGGGTGGGAGTAAAGAAAATACACATTAGGCTAGAGAAGTGATAGAGCTGAGAAAAAACCCTCCATTTGTCATATCCCTAGACAAATGTAATTTCTTACTGTATGCTAAATATGGATCCTTATATTTACAGAGTTCCCCAACTGGTCACACACAGAGACTATGTGTCTGAGAGATGCCTGTTCCTAAGAGACATATCAACAATAATACTTCTACACCTAAGGCTTATGGAACATAGTGGAATGGGGCAGGAGGAAAGAGTATCTCTCGACTCTTATCAGCAAAGCTTCCTCATGTAACAGAGTACTATGCACACAGAAGGCCACAACTGGCCAAAATGTAGAGAATAAGAGACTGTAGAGAGTGTATCCCTGGGTAAGACTCCAATATTAAACATCACCTACCCATGGCTCAGGGACCACTGTGAAAGAGGGTGTGAAAAGATTGTAAGATTGTAAGAGCCAGGGTTGGTGCATGGTCATAAGGAAACAGTCTTCCAGTCCTCTGGGGACTTGATCATATGAACTTGAAACAGTCGTGACAGCATGCACGAGCCCCAATGAAAACTCAGACAAAAACCCAGCATGGAACTGGGGAAATGGGCAGTAGGCCCCAACGTTATCCAAAGAACTATTGACAGCTGAATACTGCTGGGTGGGGGAGAGTTGATCTTCTTTAAGGGAGAGACTCTAGATAGGCTGACTAGACCCCAGTGAATGAATTTACACTGAAAGACATCTGGGGACACAAACTTGACTCAACAGGCCTTAACACATAAAATGCATAAAATCCTGTGGAGAGGAAATATGGGTGGGAGTGTAGAGAGGAAGGGTATAAAGATAATTAAAATGTTGAATTTGCCTGTGGCTCTTTGTATTTTCAATTTCCTGGCCCCTTAGGGCCCTCCTTTCCTCCTTCAGAGCTAAACCTTGACTGGGGAGTTGACTCAGCCCAACTGAATTAACTAATGCTGGGGATCTTAACCCAGGACCAGAGGTAGAATTTACATTCTATTCTTTTGAGCTGGAAGAAGTAGCTTTGCTTTGAAAGGCCTCAGCAAAACTCAGGTAATTCCACTTTTTCATATAGTAATTCAAGGAGGGGTAATGCTGGTGTTTACCTCACTGGGGAAACAGGAGGTGGGGTCCCAAACCCTCATTGACTTCCAAGGCTACAGTAACTGTAAGATGATATTTAGTGGCTAACACTGTCACACTGTCCTATACAAAGGAAAGAGGAAGTAGCACTCTGTTTTGTGCTGGATGCATTGCTAAACACTTTCAGATGTGATTGTTCACATGCTTGGAGGGAAGTGAAAGGAGAAATCTTTACATTTTACACATACAGGCATTTATTTCATTTGCATGGTTGCCATTCTAAGTCAAATAGTATGATAAGAAAAGAGGTGGGTTTGGATTTATTACTGTTTATTCTGTGTAAAGTTGAAGAGCTTAAGAAAATTTGGTAGATTTACTCCCAAGAAATACACAGGAATTCCAGGCAGAGACATTCTACTTCCAATTAACCAATTTTTTTTTTTTTTTTTTTTTTTTTTTTGTGGAGAGAGAATGGAATCACTCCAGGAGGAGGGCACACAAGCAATGGGCCTAAGGACAACAGAGGCCTTCTGGTGACAAAGGGAACGGAAATGAATGATTTCATGATTACAGCCACCAGGTGGCCTGCTCTTTGTGGTCCTGCTATTTATTCTATTAGTTGAATCTTCTCGGTGAGAGGCACTTACAACTTCTATTATAGCCTATTTGTTCTACTTTGCTGCATAGGCACTCCTTGGATATTAGTGATAAAAGCAATGATTTGGATTTATAAATGTAATTTTGTCTGTGTAGTGACAGTCTGAGCTGATTAGGACATTAAAAATGACCCCAAACACATGAAAATTGGGTTGTGTGAAAACATGCCTCAAATGTCAAGGGAACTCCCTTATCTCTGAAATCTTTCTCCTGATTTTCACTTGACCATGAAAATCATCTGATAGAATGCCCCAGTTGCAGAAAGTCACATTATCAATCAGTCACTTCCCTCCCACCTGAGACAACTGTTTGTTGAGATGGCCTGTTTCCCAAGACAGCCTGTCTCCTGAATAAATGGTCCCAAGAAGAGATCATAAATCCTCTGTCTCTCAAGACAAACCAGAGCAAACGGTGCCAGGAAGCAGGGGGCCATAAGGGGGCCATAAACGTCTCAAGAGGCCCTTGCTCCCATAGTCAGTCACCAACAGCCATGTGCTATATAGGTTCCAACAGCTCCTCTCCCAGGGCAGCAGTAGCTTCCAGCATGTTTAGTTTTATTTGTTTAGTCTTAATTCTTAAATTTAAAGTATCATTTAGCAGGGAAATTCTGTAGTCATTAAGTTATACAAACATTTGTAAGTAACAGTTGGTTCTGCACATCAATTTAATGATGAGACTTAGGCACATTAAATCCAAATTATAAATTATATTGCAAACAAGGTAACAGTTTTTG
>NW_008332654.1:590202-611337 GCF_000622305.1 Nannospalax galili | reverse complement strand
TATATATATATATTCCATTATGCAGCCCTAGCTGGCCTGGAACTGACTACATAGATCAGGCTGGCCTTGAATTCACAGAGCTCTGCCTGCCCCTGTCTCCTAAGTGCAGATCAAAGGTATATGCTACCATACCTGATTCTCAATATTTTTAGTGGATATTCCAATAAAATTTTTATAATGAGTTAATGCCCATTATCAAAACAATTATTCTTATGAGATAGAACTAAATATAACCAATTTTATAGTTTACATGTGGGAAAACACAAGTTTAGTAAGGTTAATGGATATGCTAAAGGTCTTATCCATACATAACTAAACATGACTTGTATAAATACTGTCATATTCCAAAGTCTATATTTTGGTCTCATTTATGATACAATTGTCCTTTTTTTGTTCATGCTTTCACTTTTACTAGTGGCCCATGGTGATATAAAAATAATAAATGGAAAATTAAATAGAGAAACAATTTCCAAGTTTTAAATTGTGTTCCTTTCTAAGTGAAGTGATGAAATTGAAAAACTTTCAGTTCTGTCCTACCGGGGACATGA
The DNA here is from genome assembly GCF_000622305.1 of Nannospalax galili. Taxonomy (NCBI): domain Eukaryota; kingdom Metazoa; phylum Chordata; class Mammalia; order Rodentia; family Spalacidae; genus Nannospalax; species Nannospalax galili. Next base: position 610,789 of record NW_008332654.1, on the reverse strand, counting down.
CTCTTCCTTTTGCCTCGCACATTCTTGCTGTGCATGCTGCCCACCATTCCTCAGTGGCCATCTTGGTCGACTGCTGTATTACCCTTTTTATGTTCAAGTAATACCAGTTTTACTCAATAGTTGCCCCAAAGAGTAAGACCAACGATCCCAAAAAGAAGCCATAATGTTTAAGTGAAAATGTAAAAATGAAATTTTGTCGGGGCTGGGGCAATGGCTCAGTGGTTAAGAGCACTGGCTGCTCTTGCAGAGGTCCTGGGCTTTTCCAGCATCCACATAGTAGGTAACAACCATTCATAACTCCAGTTCCAGGGGATCTGATGCCCTCTTCTGATCTCTGTGGGCATTGCATGACATGGGTGCACTTGCTTACATGCAGTCAATACACTCATATACATAAAAATAATAAAGCTGGGCGTGGTGGCATACGCCTTTAATCCCAGCACTCGGGAGGCAGAGGCAGGCGAATCTCTGTGATCTCAAGGCCAGCCTGGTCTACACAGTGAGTTTCAGGACAGCTGGGGCTACAGGTAGACCCGGTCTCAAAAAGACCAAAAAATAAATAAATAATCTTTTAGGTATAATATTTATTTTTGAGACAGAGTCTCTATAGCTGCAGCTGGCCTGGATTTGCTATGGAGACCAGGCTGGCCTCAAACTTGTGTTGTTATGGCTGTTTTGTGTTATTGTTAGTTATTGCTATTAATCTCTTATTTTACATATTTTATATATTAAATTTTACTATTTAATACGTGTGTATTGGAAAACAGTATAAATAGGTACTATCTGCAGTTTAATAGAACTCACAATGGGTCTTGGAACACATTCTTCACAGGTAGGGGCGCCTATTGAACTATGAATGTTATGTTATTTTTGTTCAAATAACATAAATATTTCTCTGTGGTTGTATAGGTATCATTTTTATAAGCTACAGGATTTTCCATCAAGTTGATACATATATTCTTTCATTATTGTTTTTGTTGTTCCAAATAAGGGTATCGTTAACATTGTTGCACTTAATCTTTCATTTCAGTTAAAATTTATCCTTATAAGTTCCTAAATATGTACATGTTGGGGAAAAATGATTTCTAAAAAGTTCCCTTTGTTTACCATAGGTATTCACATTAATGACACATTAAAATATGTGTATTGTACTTTTCACTGCTGTGATGGAGTATCTGAGACTGTAAGGGAGGAAGAGTTTAGATTCACTCTCAGTTTCAGAAGTTATGTTGTGGCAAAGAGGGTGTGTAGGATCTGAGCAACTTATGTTGGGGGGAGGGTGGGGTCAGGAAGCAGAGGCCTAGAATGACTACATGAATGAGCTTTGTTCATTTCCTGCTTTGATCCAGCTTCCAAAACTATGGGATAGCGCTGCCCACATTTAGTGTGGGCCTGCTCTTTGGTTAATTTCTGGAAATGCTGTGTAGGCACACCCCAGGACCCCAGGGTGTGCTTCAGCAATCCCCTATTCACTGCTCAGTCCAATCAAGTTGACAGTCAAAGTTAGTTATAATATGCAAGTTGAAAAATTTTCAAGCAATGTGAGAAGGCATTTTTCAGGTCGCGTGTATTTTACTTACACTGACAAATCTTGAGTTTTCAGGCTGTTTCCTTTAAATGCATTGATCATATGATTGAGAACTCCACAAAGAAGTAATAGCTGAAGATATGACTGTTTGTGAGTTAGAACATGTTTTCTTCCATGAGGTACATAGTGAATACCAGGCCCCACTGAAACAAACACAAACTAATGTATTTATAGTGTTACACAGATACAAATTCAAATTCATACATATAAAATTCTAGGATTGCATAAACATTCACAAAATACATAGTCACACTGCATGCTTCCAAGTAAAAAGGAAGTTTTATAATGTAGTTCCTCATGGATTATTGTATATATCTTCATTAATTTAGTCTTCCAGTTTCCTACTCTGGCCTTGCCCTCATCAAAGAAAAACTCTTTAATTTCATTTCTCAGGAGCCTATTCACTTCTTGCTCACACACACTCTTATGGTCATTATTTACTCATTTATCCAACTGGTACTAGCAAATATTTTAAATGCTGAGACTACAGCAGGGACTAGTCTGTTTCCATTGAATTTTATTGGAGGAGCTAGATCACACAAAGGAAATAAGCAGACATTTTAATGTTGGTTTGAAAATATTATGTGACCATGCCTTTAATTCCAGCACTTGGGAGGCAGAGTCAGGTGGATCTCTGTGAGAACAAGGCCAGCTTGGTCTACATAATGACTTCCATGCTAGCTGGGGCTACAGGGAGACCCTGTCTACCCTCTCCACACAAACAAAAGCTAAATCAAAAGTACTATCTGATAGTAAGCAGGAGGAGGCGATGCAGATAGTCTTGGGCAGTGGATGCGGGACAGGGCTGCTATTATAGGCTATTAAGGAAAGGTCACGGCCTGAATGCTGAGGAATGAGCACTCCAGGCAAATGTCTAGGGCGAAGCAAAGGTTTGGTTATTTTCCCTCCATGAAATAGAAAGGAGGCCAGTAGCTTCAGGCTGGACATGAACTTATAGAAATTGCAAGAAACTAATCATGTTGAGTGTTATGAGTCATGCTAAAGGTCTACAACTGTTACTGTGCTAGCAAAGAGCCCACATTTGGAGGTTATTAAATACAGAGTGAAATGATGTAATTTAGTTTAAAAAAGACAATTAGATTATTGTATATCTTGTCCAAGGTTAGTCTCTACCACATTGCCTAATAGCTAAGTACAAATTATTCCCTTTCCAACATCTTTTCCTATGTGGTCTCTCAATAAATATCTTTTTGCTCCGTTTCCCTGACCATAGTGAAAATTCCTATTCATTAAAATTGTGAACACATCACTGTTCTGGGAAGCCTTCCTGATTGCAGAGCTGAGACAGTGCCCTCCTCTATGAATTGAAATTGTTAGTTAGGTTGTCTCTTTGTATTTATGAAGGTGATTTATCAGATTGGCTTGTATAATAGGAGGTTGAATAGTCCATAAACAGTGGACTGCCACCTGGGAAGACACCTGGGCAGTCCCAGTCTCATGTTGAAGGCCTAAAACTTTCTTGAAGAGTCAGTGGTGTTGAGTGCATGTTTAAAGGCTGAAGAAGGGGTTTCTTATGTCTGTGGGTGATGGGAGCTGTGACAGATGCAATGACTCAGGTAGAAGGTAGCTTGTACACATGTTCTGGCTTCTTCCTGTTCCTCCCCCTCTACCTTTTTCTATTTAGACTCCCAGCCCAGTGGCTGGTGCCACCTACCTTCAAGGCAGTTGTTTGTTACCAGTGATTGTCTAACATGTCAGTCTTCTCTGGGAAGTACTAACAGACACCCCAGAGGTGAAGTGTACATAGTACAAACTTACTTTTTTTACTAGGTATCAATAATTTGGGGACAAAATTTTATGTAACCTATTTCTGAAATTTTGATCCTTACCACCATTTCTAATACATCATAAATACTCAGTGAAGAGTGAAAGATGATGGCTCAACAGTTCAGCGCTCTGGCTGCTCTTCCAGAGGACCTGGATTTGGTTTCCAGCACTTGGATGGTGGCTGACAACTGTCCATAACTCCCGTTCCAGGGGATCTAATGTCCCTTTCTGACCTCCATGGACATTTCACAATTTACATACACACAGGCAATACACTCATACACATAAAATAAATATAATAAACTATTTAAAACAAGCAAATAAATACTCAGTGAGGCCAGGTGTGGTGGCACATGCCTGCAAGCCCAACACTCAGAAGGCAGAAGCAGGGAGATCTCTGTGTTCAATGCCAGCCACTGTTATGTAGTAAGACCCTGTCTCAAAAAATAATATTCAATGAATTATTATGTCTGAGAGTCTCAAAGTCATGATCTACTGATATTTTCTATAATGACAAGCTATGTCAATAGAAAAAAATATAAATCTTGCATTGATAATATTTCCAAAGAATGTGTATTTTTCAATGAAATTCATTTTCATATTTTTTTTTTTTTCCCACAGGGGTGCTTTTGACCCTGGGCGAGGCCAGGCGAGGCATCCTGGACCTGTGGGCACTGAGTCACACTGCCCTGCCTTCATTTTCATCATCTTTTTTTTTTTTTTGTTTTTTTTAGATAGGGTCTCCCTCTAGCTCCCGCTGCTTGGGACTCACTCTGTAGACCACGCGGGCCTCGAACTCACAGAGGATCTGCCTGCCTCTGCCTCCCAAGTGCTGGGATTAAAGGCGTGCGCCACCATGCCTGGCCATTTTCATCTTTTTAATGATTTGTAGAAATAAATTTTCATATGTGAAAAACTATTTAGTACAAAACTTCAAAATATTTTCAGTAATTGCAGATAAATAAAAGATAAATTGGCCAATTTATCTTTCATTTAGTTGATAATGATGTTGAACTATAAGTACATACAAATTTTCCATTCTTTAGACTTGGAAGTACAAAAAGGGCCAAATTTACTGAACTAAGGGTTAAGATAAATTTTGTTATTCTTATTTTCAAGTACACAGACAGTTAAAATAGAATACCTCCAAATGAGTGTGTGCACTATTTTGTGAACCAGCTGAATGGTTGAGTATAGAAATCAGCTTCTCTTTACCTGTTTCTATTTTCCTTACTCTCAAATTCCTGAGACAACAGCAACAAAAATCCCAGCATAATCAGAAACTGTTGCTAGTACAATCAATGTGCAGATAGGATAAGGGATTGGTTTCATGCACACTTAGAGAAAACAAATCTCAACGTGGCCAAACTACAGTTAAGGTTACAAACTCAAGGCTCTTGGAATCCTAATAGGGACACAAGAGCAACAAAAATGGCCTTGCCTCTTGAGTGTCCATCAAAGCAGTGTAGAGGGTCTGAGGGAGGTGGGAACTGGTTTAGACTTCATGTCCTGCTCATTTCCCATAGTCTCTGATCCAGACTGTTAGTCTCATGCAGATTCAAGAAGCTTTAAGATGTACCCCCTTTGGGCTGATGAGAGGGCTAAATGGGTAAAGGTGCTTGCTACCAAAACTGATGGCCTGAGTTCGATCCTGGGAAGCCATGTGGTAGGAGAGAATTGACTGCAAAAGGTTGTCCTCTGATCTTCACCTGTGTGACATGGCCCGTGTGCATGAGTACACACACACACACACACACACACACACACACACACATTGAGTAAAATATAATTAAAAAATAAATTTCAAACAAGATTCACCCCTTTTATTTTAAAGTGGTGTGTAAATCTGAAATGTTCTCAGATTTGTGACTATAGAGAATGAGCAGACCAGGAGAGGATTTTTTAAATCAAAAATCATTTCTGTAAGATACACATCATATTTACCAACATTGAAGCAAAGGGCAGAGACTGCTGTGATAGTACTTAGATTGCAGAGGATGTTCTCTTCTCTTAAGCCAAAATAATAGAACCTAGGAAATGGGTGTGAGGAATGAAAGGCTTTATCTGTCAGGACCTAGATGTTCTGGAAACCCTGTGACAGTCTTTTTTCTCCTCCTCTCTCAAAGGCTGTGAACAGGTAGTAGGACTAGGAATCTGCTTGTCTTGCCACTTCCTTTAGTCATTTATTAGTAGTAAGGAAAGGATGGCAGGAGGGCAGACGGAACATAGTGTTGCCACACAAGGTGCACTGTAACCACCTGACGAGATGACCAAAAGGACCTGGACAACTGGAACTGGGAGAGAAGTGGACCTCACCACTCAGCACTAGCAAGGAGGGAGGTGGTGTGGGAGAAAAGCCACAGAAGCTGCAGTCAGAGGACACGAGAGTATCCTGAGTCCTGAGTCCTATTGCCGATGGACATGTGGTCTTGAATAAATCCCCATTACATCCCTCAGAGTGAGCTGGTTCTCTGAGTTCCAAGACAAGGGTGATTCCCTCAGCAACAATTTCACAAGATATGTTGAGCAAATAAAATAGCATGAGCAAAGCTAATTGCTCATGATCATTGCAATAAAAATAGACCAAAATGATCATGAGAGCTCTATCACTGCAATTCACCATCCCGAAGTACAAACAGTAGCTTCTTAAGCTCTTCTTGCAGGCATCACCATACACCAGCATCTTCTTTTGTCTCTGCAAGCTTTCTGTTTGCTCACCATTGTTCTAGCTAATTACAGATCAGCCATGATACTCAATAGGGAACTGGTGGTGGCAGACAGGGAATGGTAAGTATGTGAGGAAGAGTGCAGGAGCATTGTTTTGTCACAGCCTGCTTTGCTGTGCTCATCAGTTGGCTCCTGGCCCTTGTCTCCATTCCTTCAGCACTTTTCCACATGAATACATGGTGATATGATTATTCTGACTGACAGCCATGTGTGCTATGTGATGTAATGGAGCTGCTGCATGCTTTCTCACATTCCATAAAAGGCTGACCCATAACATGGGCTATATTCATGCAGAACTAGTCAAAGAAAAAAAGTGGTGGAAGAGTCCCCATTGTACCCTTTGGTAAATGGGTTTCTGGTAAAAACAAGAATAAGAAGTCATCGTAGGGTGTGGCTGCTGGTTATTAGAACCACCGAATGTGGAAGCTATGGCTTTCCCTTTTTTCAGCCCTGAAAAGGTCAGTAGCTCAAGCATATTGTGTTCCTTGGATGCCACAATAATTGATAAATTCAGTCCACTAACATGAGACATGGCCACTGTAATAGGGATTGGGCACTGAACATGGCCAAAGACCTTACTGTCAAGTGTCCAAGAGAAGAAAAAAATAATTAAAAAAACAAGTTGAGGAATTAGTGGCACTTGATAGCTGCTGGGAGAGGGAGAATCAGTTTTCTTTATTGTCGTGACTCTGGGTAGGTTGACCAGGCTCCAGGGATGGACCCAGACCCAAGATCATTTGGGGGCACAAATTATACTCAGTTGGCCTTTAAAAATAATAATAGAGGACATGAAGTCAAGGGTGGAGGAATAACGTGAGGGGGAAAATAGGGGAGGGAGGTGTCTCGATATGACCAAAGTAAACTGTATGAAATTCTCAAAAGAGACAACAGAATATTAATAAATAAATGAAATAAAAATTGAGAATCTACAGTTTACTTTTAACACTCATCTAAAGATACAGATTTAAAAAGAAATAAAATGGACTCAATACTACTGAAGACATTACTAAATTGTACAGATAATGGCAAAGTTACGCCTGTGATGATGATCTTTATGCATTATATAAAGAATACGCAGAAAAGTATCAACGAACTCTGTTATCCAGTGAAAAACAAAAAAAATAATCAATATCTACACCATGTATGCTTGCAAATATTTCTCTGAGTTCATTTCCTGACAAATACCACATGTTAATTTATAAAGGAACACCAGGCCACAATGTGTTGACATGTTAAACCTCAAAAATATTTCTTCCTTCTTTTTTATTGATTTCATTGAGTTGGAACACACATATGTACATATATTCATATATATATATATATAATTTGAAGGGTAAACTTTATTTTTATTTTACTTATTATTGTGTGTATGGTGTGTGTGTGTATGTGTGCATGTAGGTTGACAACTTTTGACAGTCAGTTCTTTCCATCCACTGTGGTACCTTGGACTTCAGCTCAGGTCATCAGGTTGTTGCAGTGTTTTAATTTCATTTCTCTTTCTGTGATACAGTATGCTGACAAAAACCAACTAAGGGGAGGACTAGGTTCATTTTATCTTAAAATTTCAGGTTATAGTCCCTTATTGTGGGGAAGTCAAGATAGAACTCTGCAGCCGCTGTGGGTGGCGGCTGCTCCTCCATTCGCACTGGTGCCGCTCCTTCGTTCACACGGGTGCCACGACTGCCCCTCCGCTTGCCCTGGGCTGAGGCTGCTCTTCTGCCTGCCTGGCACTGTGGCAGCTCTTCTGCTCACCCTGTGCTGCCTCTGATCGTCGCTGATTCTGCCTGGTCGCAGACCCCAGGGCTGGTGAGGAGATTGTGTCAGCAGAGCTGCGTTCAGACACAGGAGACCAGGTTCAGTGACACAGATCTACTTTATTGCAGGAAGGCACAAGCTTATATAAGGGTAGCAGTCCAGTCATAGCGCAGCGAGTAGAATACCTTATTAACATAACAGGCTTAGTGTCCTATCACAGCATAGCAGGCCAGATGCCTCATTAGCATAATGGGTTTCAGATTACAGAGCCTGGATTCCTGGAACCACCTGACCCTGACTGTTGCAATATCTAAGTGCTGCAATTTGGAATTCCAAGGGTGGTGATTAGGGAATGGCGAGCTCTAGGCATCAGTCTCATGATCTGCCAATGGGAGCAAATGGTTGGGCCGTTGCCTTGGGCCTGCTGTATGGCTCTCAATAAGACTTTCACCCTAGGCTCAAGCCTGTTTCCCACAGAACTTCAAACAGCCAGTCATAGCTCATACACAGTCTGAAGCAGATAGAAATGAATAACGCACACGCTCAGTATTTAGCTAGCTTTCTTTACTCTTATGTAGTCTAGGTCCTCAAATCAAGAAATGATGCTATCCACTTTTAGGCTCGACCTTCTGACATTACTGATGACAATACCCATAGACATGCACACAGGCCAACCCAGTGTAGATAGTTCCTCATTGAGACTCTCTTCCCAGGTGATTCTAAGTTGTGTCAAGTTGACAGTCAAGTTAGTCATCACATGCTTTTACTTGCTGTAATCTTGCCAGCCCTAGAATATCTTTTATAAAGCTGAAAGTTAGGAATCAAGCCTAGGCATATCTAATCAGTGTTTCCAAAGGTAGAGATTAAAGTTTAAAGAAGAGTGAAATCAGACCACAATATTAGAATTTACTTAATTCCTAAAACAACTCTTATCACCTAGCTTCCTCATGTGAATTTGTCATAGACACAGTCTTGGCTCTTGATCATCACCAATTCATAAGCTCCCTTAAAATTCCTAAGTTCCCTTAAAGAGTAGCCAGATCGCAGGTAAACAAACACAACTAAAGAGGTCCCATTTGTTGACTTTGTAGACCATTTGAGTGTAATATATTACTCCAGGAATTCATTTGCCTTTTTCCATAGGTCCATCCTAATTTTTTCTAAAGAATTAGAAGCACATCCTGATACTTCATGGTTATGAGCAGTCTGGTCTTTAGTTGATAATTATAGCAGTAGTCTTTCTTTTTTTTCTATGGGTGACAGCAGTTTATTTGAGAGCAAAAAGACTGCTGGGCTGCCTCCTGTGAGCAGAGATACAGCAACCAGCAGGGGAAGTCAGACATCTTTTACAGACAGTTAGGTGCTTGGGTAACTTTCCATGACCTAGGCTGGGAAGTTTAGCTCAGGATTGGTTGGTCTCCTGACAAGAGAGGGACTTGCCCAGGACTAAGCTCAGACCCGCCATTTTAGAATATTGGGATCTGTGCCACCATTTTAGGAGTCTTCCAGGCACCTAACATTCCAGCCTTTTGTTGATGGTAAGGGGAGACAGTGGTCTTTCTTTAGCTACTTCCTGCTGCTTGGGGACATTGGCAAAGAGGGGTGGTCTCAAAAGGCTGGAACATTGGTCTGAAGTATGGGGTCAGGTAGGCAGGCTGTGGTCAGAGACCTGAGGGAATTTGGTTAAGAGCATCTGGTTCACTGACCATTGGGTCATCTCATTGATTCTGTCTGATCACCATGTTCACCACATACTTCTCTCCAGCTGCCCCTTGACTGGCCTGCTGCTTTCCTGACCTCTTCCACTTGGCTCCCCTGCAGGTATCTACTCTGCCCCACATTGCCTTTGAGTTTTACCAGGCAGCAATGACCCAGGAGGAGGCACTGGCTCTCAGTAGCCTTTTTTACTGATCTGGTTAGTGCAAAGGTAAGAACCATGCTGAATTTTGATTTTTATGCTCTCTAGCCAACTTTCTGTCACTATAACAAAATACCCGAGATTATCAACTAAGGAAAAGTTTATTTTAGCTCATCTCTTTGGGCATGTGGCAAGGCAGTACGTCATGGTGGAAGCATGTAGAAAAGGAAGCTGCTCATCTCATTGTGGCCAGTAGGCAGACAGGAAGAGACCAGGGATCTGGTATCTCTTTCAAGGGCATATTCCCCATTCCCTACATTCCAAAAGTATGATGGGCTGGGAACCAAGCCCTTAACATGTGGGACTCTGGGAAATATCCAAACCAGAGCTGTATGACAAATTACCGTGTTTACATATATTAGCTCATTTAATCTTGACAATGCTCCCACAGTATTTTTTTTCCTCATTTTCTCAGCAATGTATCTGCACAGAGTGAGATGAACTGCACATCTTCCACTTATGAGAATTCTCTGTGCAAAGAGAGAGCAATACACAGCTTCAGACTTGCCACTGTGACATTACTTGCTAGGAGAGAAGACATGTCTAGGATAACATCATAAGCTGTATTAGTCGGTGAATCTGTGGCAGTTCCAACAGGAACGGACAAAGAAATGATCAAAGGCACATTCTTAAGAAGAAAAAAAAGGTAAGAGACATTGCATTGTCATAAATTTTGAAAAATATCCCTAGACTACTTACTTAATTGCATCACAATGAGTGTTGTCCTATGGGCAGAGGTGGTTATTCTCTGTAAAGTTCAGAGAAACTTTACCAAGACTTCTCTTTTTTCTCTCTTTCTCTTCCCACTCCATTAAGAAATTGTTATCCTGAAACATAAGCAATTGGTGTAGTCTTTGTTTTGAAAAAGTTGACTCTATTCACTTTCCCAGCAGGCATATTTATAGCTGCAGAAGAGTCAATAAGCTACCTACCACAGAAAAGCAATTCCCCTATCCTTGCTCAGTGACAGAGAGACTCTGAGACATTGATAGGGCAGCAGGCAGGATTCTGGCCACTGACCTCTACACTATTGTTACATCCATGAACATGAATTTATTACATTCTAGTAAATATGTTTAGGGTTGCAGATGGATTTATGGTTGCTAAGCATCTGACTTAAAATAATGAGATAACCCTGGATCCTCTAATGACAAAGCGGGAGAGATAGAAAATGCCATGGGAATTCTGTTTACTTTTACTGACTTTGAACTTGGAAGTAGGGAGTCAGGAGTCACCATATGTAGCCAGCTCTTGGAGATTGGCAACAGTCCTCAGCTGGCAGCAACACAGAAGGACCTCAGTCTCATGACCGCAAGGAACTGAATTCTGGAATGAACACAATGAACAAGCAAATGGAATCTTCTCTGCAGCTTCTAAAGAAGAACACAGCCCTGCTACATCTGGATTTTAGCCCTGTGAGACTTCTGTCAGTCTTATGAAACTACAAATGTATGCTCTTTTAAGTTGCAAGTATTGGTAATTTGCTACAAAAGCAAAAGAAAACTAATAGCATTCACAAAAGTCAACCTTCACTCATTGACTATAGGTTCCTTTAGTAAACAGTTCCTGGCAAAGACATCAGTTCTCAAAACTCCAAAGATACCTAGTCATCTGCTAGCCCTAGACCTTCTCTGAATTCAGTCAGAAAGTATTAGGAAGCAATTATGTGTCAGTGTTGCTTTAGGCTCTGGACTGTAACAAGGAGCAAAAAATAATAGTTTTGATGAAACATGAAACAAATACATGAATACTCACCATGCACAGTAACAGGGGAAATGTCCTGCTCCGTGGGCCCACAGAAGAGCATTTGGGCGGTTCCGGTGTTTGCTGGACTTAATGATTAAGAACCTAAAGAGTGAATTGGAGGGCTACCTATGTAAGTGGAGCTGAGTGGATACAGTATGTGCAAAGGCCTAGAATGTTGGCTTTGCCTGTCCATGCTCAACTGTCATCCTCTACACAGCAACCTTAGTGATCATCAGAAACACAAACCACACCGTTATCACTTCCCTGTACAAATTCATCTAGTGTGTTCCGATAAACATAGCAGGACATGCAAATATTTTACTAAAACCTCTATTTGATTCTAGTTCCTGCACACTATTCTGGCTTCAGCTCATGGCTCCCAAGATCTCACTCACTATCTTCCAGTAATGTTTGTCCCCTTTTAAATATGCAAAGCTCACCTTCCTTTAGGCTCTTGTTCCATTTTCAGAGCTCCTCCTACTAAGCTTCGCCTGGCATGCTCCTTCCCTTCCCTGAGGAAATCCCTAAGAGCTTGTGTTTCACAAAAGTAGAGAACCCTAGCCAGTTTAAAAAATCAAAAATAGGTCCATATTTCCCCAGTCCTTCTGCATCCCATTATTATACCTTGGTTTCTTTGTGATATGAATCACTATGTGATAGCTTCCTATTCTCCTCAACCCATCTGTCCATCTGTCCATTCCTTGTTGGCACACTGTTTCCCTCTCCTACTAGAATATGAACACCCTGAAGACAGCAAAATCGCCTCTTTCATTGTGCTCTTGTTCTGTAGAACAGTGCCTGACATGTGTTCAGTGTTCATTAGGAATTTCTAGAATGAATGAATGGTAAATTTCATTATTAAATTCCTTATGGGGCAAGAAGTACAGCTGCAATAACTCAAGAAATGTAATAAGGTAGATAAAGTTGTTTAAGGAAGTCATATTCCTTCCTTCCTTCTGTCCTTCCCCCCTCCCTCCCTCCCTCTCTCTCTTTCTCTCTTTCTCCCTTTCTCTTTCTCTCTTTCTTTCTTTCTTTCTTTCTTTCTTTCTTTCTTTCTTTCTTTCTTTCTTTCTTTCTTTCTTCCTTCCTTCCTTTCTTTCTTTCTCTTTCTTTCTTTCTGTTGGAATGTTCCCAGGATCCCAACAAAGCTACTTACTTTAATTCTTTCTTCCTCTGTAATCCCTGAAGGGATTTCTGCAGTGATTTTCAGCAAAAAAATCTGTCATTTCAAGTATGCTGGGTTTTGGTACTTGCACTGTATTTTATGGCTGAAAAGAGTTTGCCATTGAGAGTTATTAAATTCATTACAATTCATTAATTTTTATTAATTTCTTCTATACCAGCACACTAACTATATTTTCATTTTTAGGATCTTTAGGGAAACATTTTTTTTTCACATTTTCATTGAATGGAAGCATACTTCTGGCAAAATGTAAAATTCCTGCATGCATCATATGAATGTTTTCTGAGTTTCTGAAAACAGTCTGTATCTATAGGGTTAAAAAGGCTTTTGTCCAGACCAGACGAGCCCTATGAATCACCACCACAAATGCGTGGAGCAGAAAACCAATGGAAACAAACTGCACCAGTAAAAAGAACTTTCAAAGCATTTATAGAAATGATACAGAAGTGGCACAGAAAGTGGTAAAGTTCTTATTCCATTTTACTAAGACAAAACAATAAGGTTTGACAGCCTAAGAAAAGCACAGTTAGTTAGTTCTTCCTGTGAAAATATGGGGCATGAGGTTACTCGGTTTTATCTGAATAAATCACATAAAAATAGAAAGTCAAGAAAATATAATATTTATGATTGCTAAATACAATAAAAATGGATGCTGTAATCCAACATGTTATCTGTTTTTGAGTAGAGCCTGTGATCACTGAAGTCACACCCCACTCTCTTACCACATTGTAACACAGTACAGAAGCATGCTTTTGAGAAATGACCAAAAGTTTCCCACGTACAAATATATTAGATATGCTACTTGGTCCTAAATAAAAGTGGTTAGAAATTCCAGAAAGGAAAAGTGCACCCAGTCGATGTTATCTTATATAGTTTGAAACTTATAGATACAAACTTTCCTGTGGGGAAAACCCAGGCATGCATCTCTGACCCATCTAATTTGAATAGGGCATGAGCTGAGTCAGATGGCAGTCTGTGCCCACAGCAGGGCTCTCTAAATAGCTGAAGTGAACTTGTCTTCTCAACTTGGTCAGAGAACAGCACAAGGTCTGATCTTGATGTGATTGGAAAGCACAGAACATTATGTCTAATTGCTCAGTGTTGTTTAAACACAACAAGGCTGAAAGAATCCTGTATCCATATTTAGGGAGAAGGGATGAGTGAGTATGGTTTGGGCAAAAAATAAAAAGAAAAGTAGATATGATCATTTATTATTATTATTACTATTATTATTATCATTATTAATTGTGTGTGTATGTGTGTATGTGCACATGAGTATAGGTGCCCTTGGAGGTCAGAGGTATAAGACCCCCTGTTGCTGGAGTTATAGGTAGTTGTGAGTGGCCTCCATGGATGCTGAGAACTGAACTCAAGTCCTCTAGAAGAACAGTGCTTGCTCCTTAACCACTGAGCCATCACCCCAGCCCCATACATACCATGCTGAGCATATGGAAATCAGAAGACACTTTTGGGAGTTGCTTCTCTCCTTCCACCTTTTTAAGGCGGGGCCTTTCTTGTTTCTGTTGCATGGTGTATTTCAGGCAAGCTAACCCACGAGGTTCCAGGCAATTCCATTTCCACCTCCATCATGCTGTAGGGGGTGCTGGGATTATAAATGCGTGTCACCTCATGTGAATTTTTTAAAAAAGGTTTTATTTATTATTTTATGTGTATGTGTATATTGCCTACATATGTGTCAAGTGCATTGGTGTTGTGCAGTGCCCACAGAGGTCAGAGGAGGGCGTTGGAGTCCCAGGAACTGGGTCACAGACAGTTGTTAGCTGCCATGTGGGTTCTGGGAATCAAACCTGGGTCTTCTGCAAGAACAGCCAGTGCTCTAAGCTGTGGAGTCATCTTTCCAGCCCCTCATCTGGCTTCTTACAGGAGTTCTGGGGATGGAAATCAGGTCATGAGGCTTGCACAGCAAGTGCTTTTACCCACTGAGCCATCTCATTGGCCTAAGAGATATGATTTTTCATGTGTAAAATGATTATAGTGAGTGAAAGATTTTTAACAATGTGAAGGACAACATTTCTTTGGAAATTTGAAAACATTTCTTACTTGGAAAATGATGCAGTGGACTTGTCTCCTTTCTGGAGCTTCTGATCAGTTATCAGAAAGCCAAATGTGTGCGTGGTATGGTGGTGGTGGTGTAGTGAAAAACGTAATAGAATAATAGAGAAAGTATAATTTTATACTCCCTTCCCCACTGGTACCTTCCCATAGCTGTCCCGCCCCCCACACTGGAATTCATGCATTCTGTCATTTGTGTTAAGGCCTGTCATTATAAGTTAGTGTCCTTAGATGTCCCTCAGTACAAGTTCATCCACTGAGATCTAGTCAACCTACTACAGTTCTTCCCTTTAAGATCCTTCCTCACCCAGCAGTAATCATCTGGTTTCCCTATTCCCATTCTTGGTGATCTTATACATTTTCACGATAGTAGATAATATTTGTATGCCATCTATAGATTGATGGCTTAGATATTTTTACCTGGCTCAGACTTGTCTGATCACAACTGTGTGCTTCATAGTTTGGACTTTTCATTGTAGTTTTTTACTCAACATACCCCCAACTGAACCCTTGATGTTTCACCCCACACTTGGTTGTTCGTACTTTTTCTAACTCAGAAAATGGTAGTATTATTAAACATTTTATAGCTAAACTCTAAGGGCTCATGGTGACCACCTCCTTCTTCTCACCCTATATTTTCATAGCCAATGTGTGCCACAAGTCTTGCTATTCTGTCTGAAAAATGTTCTTGAACTCTGCCACTTTCCTATTTCCACTGCTAAGACTCTCCTATTCAGCTTAGCTTGTTTTGTGGCAGGGCCCCTTCAGCAGCCTCCTAACTGGCCTTTTCTCCTTCATTTCATATGCACCCACAGTAGTCTTTGGGATTTTTCAAAGTTCAAATCATCACACCATCACTTTTCTAAAAACCATTCATGAAGCTCCTTCTTCATGGGGGATTAGGTAAAAAAATCCTTTCCTGTTCTGTAAAGCCCTTTATCATCTTGCTTTGCCCTACCTCCCTTACTTTATATTTATTATTTATTTAGGTCTTTTTTGAGACAGGGTCCCTTTGTAGTCCCAACTGGCCTGGAACTTACTATGTAGACCAGGCTGGCCTGATCTCACAGAGATCTGCCTGCCTCTGCCTCCTGAGTGCTGGGATTCCCTTATTTTTAATTAAATTAATTAATTAATTTCTTTTGAGACAGGGACTCACAGAGATCCACCTGCCTGTGCTGGGATTAAAGGTGTGTGCCACTGCACCTGGACACTACCTTCCTTTTCTATTATACTTTTTTGAAGATTTTTTCATGTGAGATTCCATGTCTTATTCTCTATTTCTAAATTAGGATTCAATTTCATGAGACATCTTTCCTGACAACTCTTACGCAAATCTCCCAATTAATTACTATTTCTAGTCCCACCTCATTGATTATCAAAGCTCTAATAACAAATTGCAATTATCTTATATTTTTATTGTGTTCATTGTCTATTTACCTCACTATAGTGAAAGATCCCTAAAGGCAGAGATGCCTCTTCTGATTGTCACAGAAGAACAAGACTTAGTGAGAAATGAGAAGAATTCAACAGATACCTGCTAGATGACAATAAGAACTTAACTTCATACCAAACTATTGTATGCTATTTTTCAGCGCAGTAAGTTTGGTCTGAGTGTTTCAGTATCTGCACATGCTCACCATGCTGTGCTTATACAAGCAACATGTATCCACTGGTTCATTATGGAAGTAAGGAATTTATACAATTATATAAAAAAATTGATGAATGGGGTGCTCAGCAGTTAAGAGCACTGCCTACTTTTGCAGAAGGCCCGGGTTCAATTGCCAGTACCCACATGGTGCTGGCACCAGTCTGTAACTCCAGTTCCAGGGGATCTGATGCCCTTATCTGATCTGATTGCTACAGGCATTACACAACATGGATGCACTTACATGCAGGCAAACACTCATACACATAAAATGAATGTTTTCTTTAAAGCATTGGCCAAAAGTGTTAATTTTGCTACTCTTGCAGTTTTCCCTGAAAGAAAATTGCCAAACATACTGCATCATGCGTTTGATAGAGCCTACAAGAAAAGTGAAAGAAAAATATGTGTAAACTATTTTGGGGTAAGAAAAATTTTACATTTGACTCCAGTGTGGAAAACCTAAGCCATCAATTGGTGGCTCATGAATGAATGTATTAGGGAAAAACAATGTTCACTAAAGTAAAGGAGATATTTTAAGTAACTGGCAAGGACATTTCAAAATCATTGAGCTATACTCAGGATGCAGTCACTTGAAGGACCTCATGAGAAGTGAGAACTATCACTGGTCACAGTCACCCACCTTCTGAGCTCCTCGGCATCTGAGCATGAATACAAACTCCTCAGGTAGACAGCCTTCCTCTCCCACTAGAGCCTCCATACTCTGCTATCCCTGCCACTGTTCACTGGAGCACACAGACATTTTAATTAGCACTTTTGGCTGATGAGCAGTACCGATTTGAATTTGAACATACAGTCTGCTTTTACGTTCATATCCCATGCAAGAATTCACCTTGCTCAGAGCAGTACTATGGCTGAGGGTATAGCTCGGTGGTAAACACTTGCCTAGCAAGTGGTTGGGTTTCAGCAACAAGCTCTTAAAAAAAAAAAAAAAAGCAGTACTATGTTCATGATATTGGTTCATGAACAACTTAAATATTGTTAGCATTTTTTGCTAAACAATATATTTTTCTAGTACAAAACAAATGTTTGTTTATACAGAAGAAATTTCAATATAGCTACCTTGAAATGTTAAAAGAAAAATTATCAAATCCCAATACCTAGAGATCATTAGTGAATTTTTTGTATTCTGTACATACGTAATATATGTATAATTTATAAATTTTGAGTCATAGGGTATTTTTGAAAACTAAGTTTTTCACTGAGTAGAATACTAATAAATATTCTGCTCACATTTTAATGACATTAATCTTTTCCTATAATTCATGCTAGTGTTGAATACCTATTCTGTTGTTCAGTCCTGCCATAATTTACTTAACAATACCATATTTGAAGAAATACCATATTTGCACATTTGTGGCAAATGGTCTGCTAGGCCTCAATTGAATTTTAATTTTAAAATATTTCAAAAAATTTATTTTATTTTTAATTATGTGTATGTGTGTGTCTGTGGAGTGCGTGTAGGTGCCCACAGAGGCTGAAAGAGGGAGTCAGATCCCCTGGAGCTGGTGTTATAGGTGGTTGTGAGTTACCTGATGTGAGTTCTGGGGATTGAATGCGGGTTCTCTGGAAGAGCAAAAGGTGCTCTTAACTGCTGAGTCATCTCTCTAGTTCCTTTGCTAGGGTTTTTTTTTTTGTTTAAATTGTGGTAAATAAGAAATATTTGTCCAAAGCCGGGTGTGGTGCTGCAAGCCTTTAATCCCAGCACTCAGGAGGCAGAGGAAAGAGGATCTCTGTGAGTTCCAAGCCAGCTGGGGCTACAGGGAGACCCTGTCTCAAAAAGACTAGAAAAGAAAAGGAAATATTTGTCAAAGGGTTTATGATTTAGTGAGGGATACAGACCAATAGGAGGGACTTGTAATGAATAGAGTTTAACGTGTAACTGCTTATTAGTTAGTTTGTTTTTTTTACTGCATTTATAACAAATTACTATGAATTTAGTGGCTTAATATGGCAGACTTATATTCCTTTCTAGTTCTGGAGGTGAAAATGCCAAATTGATTTCCATGGGCTGAAGTCAAGGTGCCTTGTGGCACTGGTTCTTTTTGCTGTGTTTGTGGGGAAATCAGCTTTTCTTTACCAGTTTCTAGAGCTCTACTTCTTAGTTCTTGGCCCCTTCCTCCATCTTAAAGATGGCAGCATACCGTCTTCAAATCTCTCAGGATTCCTTGATCACACACCTTCTTTCCTCTGTAATAAAATCTCTGTCTCCCTAAGGATATTTGTGATTCCGTTTAGAGTCCACTTCAGAGATCCAGGACGATCTCCTTATCTCAGGATCCTCCACTTAATCCCATCTGAAGAAACCTCTTTGGTCATGTAAGGTAGCCTTCAGAGGTTTCCAGGATTCAGATTGGGATGTGTTTGATGACTTAGCTGTGGCTAAAGTGAACTACAACTGTGGTCAGGGAGACTGATACCCCAGGGTCAGGCAAGGCTGGCTCAGTGGTCGATTTCAAAGGTGAGATCTTACAGAAAAGTTTAGTATAGTCTGAAAGGGAATATTAAAGTAGCAGGAATCAGAGACACCTGAGCACAGAGGACAGTTGAAGTTTATTGTATTAGCTGAGAGCCTGTGTGAATCAAATTCAGTAGAAGCATTTGGGGAAAGAACAGGAAAACAGAAGCCAGAATTTGGAGGCCGTTGTGCTCTGGGGCCTTTAGAAAACCATCAAAGGGTGATGAGACAGATCTCACTGCTACCCGTAAGCTAGTGTAGAAAATAGATTAGGGAAGCATGCATCCAAATTCAATAAATGTTTTTGAACTACCAGGAAATTATAGATTATAAAAGTACTTCGACTAAGACATGAATCCCACTCACCCTTTGGAGGTTATTTATGGACGATAAAGCAAGCAGACAATAAATAATTAAACTAAGTATTTATACTTTGAGTTATAGTATTAAAGGGACACATGGGGTGATATCAGAGAGTGGTTAGAAACTGTACTTTTTGGAGGAAATGAGGATTGGGCTGAAATTTGAAGGATGAGAAGCCAGGAAAGGATTCCAACAAAATCTCATTTATAAAAGGAAAGAGAAAGGATGTCAGTGAGCCCTGGAGGAGCCAGGAGGTGGCGTGGCAGGAGAGATCAGCACACCCATATCTTACACAACTTTTTTTTTTTTTTTTAAACTAACTATAATGAGAAACCATCAAAATGTGTTAAGCAAGTAGGTAACCTGGGTGGATTTACTTCTTAAATGCCAGATGGATGTTTAAGCTGATAGTTATCTAGTAAAAAGATGCCATCTACCTGGTATGTATGAAGTGCAACAGGGATGGAAAAAGTAGCAGGAATGAAGACATGTTTTGGAGACAGACTGGATAATGCTTGTGATTTCATGGGTATGAATGGTGGAGTCCTTGAAAGTAGACGGAAGAGAAAGCAAAGGGTCAGAAGAGCCCAACTTGTCCATAGGTCGTGACACTATTCACAGAAGGAAGCTGTTTTGGGTGTATGCTGCACTGAAGAATGTCGAGGTCAGTTTCGGAATGTGGAGTTTCCTGTGGGGCATTCACATGGGCAGGTCTAGAAGGAAGTGAGCCTGGAGTCCAAGACAAAGTGCTAACTTTGGGAGCCATCGGTTGTCTAGCTGATAATTTGGACTTTGGAGGGGGTGAGGTAGGTCAGGGAAAAGATGGAGGCTATGGACCCAAGGCCTGCACTGAGCTTGTTAATAAGAAAACTATCTAAAGCACTTGACCAGGAGAGGAACTCAAAGGAGGAGGAAAAGCAGGGGGTTGTGGTGACACCTATCAGTGTGGAACCTGTAGCTAAGGAGGGATGTTCAGCCACAGCAGAGAGGAGGACCGGAAAGCTTCCAGCTTTAGAAACTCAGAAAATATGTTGTTATTTAGGGCAAGAACAATTTCAGGGGAGTGGCTCAGACAGAATCCAGATTAAATGGCTGAGTGACTAAGGAGGGACTAGGGAGGTGCAAAGGTGAAAATGGCCATAGGCAACTTCCTTGAGACATCTGGCCACAGTTCATCCAGGTGCTGGTGAGAGTTGTAAGTTTGATATGGACCCTGGCTAAGGAATTTGCCAATATTCACTGGCATTTATAATGTTCAATTCCTAGACCCGTTATAAATATATACATATATATAATATTTCTTTTTCTTTTCTTTTTTTTTT
>NW_008332654.1:553040-590108 GCF_000622305.1 Nannospalax galili | reverse complement strand
TTGAAGCAGGGTCTCCCTGTAGCCCCAGCTGTCCTGGAACTCACTATGTAGACCAGGCTGGCCTTGAACTCACAGAGATCCACCTGCCTCTGCCTCCTCAGTGCTGGGATTAAAGGCGTGCGCCACCATACCCAGCTAATGTTTCATATTTTTAAAGTGTGCAAAAAATACATGTCTATTAGTATCGTTTCTTTTAAAAATAAATTTTATTTTTTTATGGTTTCAACTTGTATACTGACCACTCTCACCTCCCACCTCCCTACCATCCTTGTCTACCCTCTAATATACTCTGTATATATGACTATAACTTTTATGTGTATGCATGTATTACCTGCATGTAGGTAAGTGAACCTGTGTCGTGTGCAATGCCTGCAGAGGTCAGAAGAGGCTGTCAGATCCCCTGGGACTGGAGTTACGGACAGTTGTTAGCTGCCATGTGGGTGCTGGGATTTGAACCCGGGTCTTCTGCAAGAACAACCAGTGTTCTTAATCGCTGAGCCATCTCTCCAGCCCCTATTTTTTACCTTTAACAAACAGAGGGCAAAAGGAAAGGAATCAGGCTGAAATAGAAACGAGAGAGAAGAAGAGGTAGAATTATCATGAGGAAGTGTAGGATAAGTGTAACTGGAAGAGCCTGTGTCCAGTGAAGGAAAAGCTCTCCTACAAGGAGAGGTGCAGAAAGGGAGGCTCATTCTAGGCAGAGGAAGGGGTACTGCTGCCCAAATGCAAGAGAATGGGCAGAGACCTCCACCACCACCACACCTGACTGGTTTAGCTAACTATTTGTCTTAGCTCTCATTTCATACCGTGAAGGGTCACTTAATAACATATCCTTGGCAAATTAAAATATGTAGTTTCAAATGTTTTATTTTTTTAAACCAACATTTCCCAAAGTCTGGCCCTGAGACTCCAGTGACATTTTCAGAGGTCAATGAGGTCAAACTTATTCTCATAACAGTTTGTTTCTGCACTGGGTACTGCTATTCCCTCACAGGTGGACAATGACATCTGTCCTGGGCTACATGAAGAGCAACTCTGAACAGACTGAATATAGGTATGAGAAAACACTTATCTACTTAACTCTTTAAAAAGGGCAGCAAAACTGTAAAACAATCTGTTCTTTTCACATTTTTTTTTCATTTTGGAAAGTACAATTATTTTTCATGAGTACATAGTAACATCTAATACCTCCTTTGTTGTATGAATATATTTTTGCTTCTCAGTTTTAATTCTACAATGGCAAATATGGATGGTGTCTTAGCTTCACTTGTCAACTTGACATAGCCCAAGGTCACCTGAGAAGGCAGTGTCCATTGAAGGACTGCCCAGATCAGACTGGCCTGTGGGCATGTTTGTGGGGGATTTTCTTAATGGTTAATTAATATAGGAAGGCCCATACCACTGTGCTATCAAAGGTCCTTAAAATTTAAACAATTTAGAAAGAAACTGATAACAAAACAAAAATGGAGTCAATGTAGAATACTTTTTCAGGAAAAGGATTAATAAAGATCTGTAAGTTAAGGAATTGTTTTTATAGGGAACATGGGTATTTGAGTTAAAAAATAAATGATTCAGTGGTGAGGGGAAAGGCAAGAGAAAGTTTTGGAAGTAGTATCTATGAGATATGGAAGGTGTGATTTAGATGAAATGATTTTCTGAAAATTAAGAGATGTTTGTTAAGTATGGTTCAACATAAATCTTACTAATTCTCCTTTTTTCCCAACGGGCCATAATTCTTCTTTGTAAATTAGAAAGTTCGGTGTTTCATGAGGATATTGATGGTGGGTAGCTTAACGGAGAAAAAAAAAAAATCATCAAACCAGCCCCTTGAAGGAGACTTGTTGTTAGAGGGTATGTGTGGCCCCTGGTAGGTTTTCCATGCTCTAGTGAATGGCTCTACACCCAAGCACATACGGGCAACAAGAATTAGACTTAGTGGGTTATCAAAACAAACAATCAGACATGAAGTTAGCAGCAAACAGGAGGCATTAGAAGGGATATGGGAGGAGCTGGAGTGGGGAGAATAGGGAATGGGGATTGCATCTGATCATATTTAGTTGCATACATGAACAAAATTTAGTAGCATACATGCACAAAATTCTCTAAGAATAAGAAAAGTATAAATAGGGCCGGGTGTGGTGGCACACACCTTTAATCCCAGCACTCTGGAGGCAGAGGCAGGCAGATCTCTGTGAGTTCAAGGCCAGCCTGGTCTACATAGTGAGCTCCAGGCCAGCTGGGGCTACAGTGAAACCCTGTCTCAAAAAGACCAAAAAAAGAAAAAAGTATAAATAAAAAGCCTTACTTTTGTTAAACAAAACCAGGAACAACCAAACCAAACTAGCAAACCACCAGCCCCCAAGAGTGTGACACTGCTTTTTGGTAAGTTTCAGACAATTGGTTTTGCTTCCTGCACTGTTCCTCCTACAGCGCCCTGGCCCCTCAGTGTTCACCACTTAAGCATTTGTTCCTTCCGAAGCTCTTCCTTAAAAGAGCTAGGTTTCTGATTTGAATCCGGTCTGATTATCATGTTTAAGTAGGTAATTCTTCCAAAATGTACAATGCAAGTTGAGTGCAAAAGTAAACTTTTCCAATCTAATTTTAGTTCAGAAAATAAATGATGCGGCAATCGGATGTAAGGAAAGAGATCTGGGAACCTGAGGACAGATCGTTTTATGCTTAGCTCTGTACCGTTTCTTAAAACAGGCCTTGAACTTCAGCCACACTCACAGGGTTTATTACAAGAGATTCCTGGACCTCAGCCCCAGGGACCAAGGGCAGGAACTTGTGTTTCATATAAGCTCTATGTGATGCCACTGCAGCTGGCCCCTGGACTGTAGCTGTAGGTGGCAGAGCATGAAGGCGCTGCAAAGACAGCTTTCTACCATTACCTAGTCCCGTCTAGTTGAGAGAGAACATTCGGTGCACCTCAGTCTTCCCTTCTGCCACTCTGTGATTGCCGGCACCTTCATGTATATCTTTATTATAATTTACGTCATACTTCAAATTGTCTTTTTATTTGGATGTTATAAAATTTTATATTTTATAAAGAGAAAATGGTACAACTCCTCCTGTAAACTTCAAAATAAACATAAATAAAAAAACGATAAAACTCTTGCTGTATATTTTTTTCTGAAGTTATGTGTCTGAACCCTATTGTTTTTTAACAAGGAAGAATAAAATTAAGTGCACACACACACACCCACACACAGGCACAAAATTAAACTGTTCTTTAATTAATGAGAAAGCTCAATAAAGGACTACAAAATCTTCCCTTATCATTTGACTCACATGATACTTAGTGCTGAATATCTACACTACTTAAAATAACTCCACTTGCTATTAGCTGTATTTGCATACATTTTGGGAAGTATTATTTGAGAGAGCATCTTCTCCCCTTCTGCAGCTTTCATGTCACTATTGATTAGAGTTAATCACACTAGGCCGGGCCTGCTTTTGTACTAACTGGTCATATAGTCTGCGTATCACCTTTGCTCAAGCACAGATCATTAAGAAGAGTCATAGTGAAACCCAGTTGTTGAGACTGTAATATTCTACGAAGGGAGGAGGAGCACTCACTGCAGGCTCATCTTGATCTTTGACACATCTTCTTATTCATCAGTATGTTATTCATGTAGGAAGGGTATGCAGGGCTGTGAGGCTGAATGGTACATGTTGTCTTTCTTACAGTAAATCACAGGAAGAAATGGGTGGCAATTATGTGGCCATAGATGGTGGCTCACACACTATGAATTTTAAGACCATTGGAAATGGAAAGACATGGGCAAAGTTCGTTTTACCGGTCTACATACACCACATGAATAAAAACGTCAATTTGAGGCCACTGATACTATACAAATTTTTATTTATTAATTTTTTCTCCTTGGGACAGGGTTTCCAGCTGGCCTTGTAGACTAGGCTGGCCTTGATTCCAGAGGATGATTCACCTGCCTCTGCCTCCCGTGTACTGGGATTGAAAATGTATGCAACCATGCTTGGCTTCTAAAAGGTAATTAAAAAAAATATATATACAAACATGTATGGGGGTTAGGGAGGAAAACTAAAATATATTTTTTGGAATCTCATTTTTTTCCCCAAATTAAATCTTTGTTTGTTGGAGTCTCATGTAGCCCAGGCTGGCCTTGAACTTGCTAGGTAGCTAAGGATGACTTTAAACTTTTGATCCTCCCGCCTCTATTTTTGAAGTGCTATGCTACCACACCAGGAAAAATTTTTATTTTAATACTTCTTAGAGTTTAATAAGTAATTCAGGTACCTATAGTTTTTATTTTCCCCTATTCATTTCTGTATCTGTATTTCTGAAAGGTCCATAAAAGTTACACTGCAGGTTAATGTCAATTTCAAAGTGGAGTTTAAATTCTTATTTCAAATTAGGGAATATTTAACTGCCTCAGTGCCATCTAAGTTCTTTTGCTCTGTATTCAGCTTTTTTGGGTAATGAGTCTGGTTCTTGAGTTTATACTTTCAAGTATCTTATTTTTGCTAACTTTGTTAAGCATTTTTCAGAAAAAGGTCATAATTCCTTGTAGGTTTCCTTTAGTGACATAATCCATCAACCAAAAATAATCCCCCCAAAACAAAACACACACACACACACACACACACACACACACACACACACACACACACACACACAGAGGCCCTCACACTGTCCTTTTATTGTTTGAGGTGAGGTTCATGTGAACAAACTTAGAAAAAAAAAGCAGCATGGCAACTGTACTACTGTAATTAAAAAGAACGAGCTGGAAGATCACATGTGCTGTACCATTAAGTGCAAAAAGCAGGTTGTGTTAAAGAGCGACACTAAGAAGTGGCCTCACCCTGCTCAGCATGGGCTTTAACCACGAATGGGGAGCAGGCTGCAGCATGATACACATTGGGATGCTAACTCTGGTTAGTCTGCTTGTTGTGACAGACAGAAGGCAAAGGTTAAACAGGCAGAGAGATGACTTGTGTTAATAAAAGATCCATTTTCTTCTTTATACACCTGAAACAACTTTCTAAATAACTTATAAATATAATTTAAAAATGAAATCTGGGAGGTGGACTTTAAGATGAGTAAGTCTTTGGCAGAGATCTGATCTTGAGATTGTAGAGTGGGAATACTGTATCACTGCTATTTGTGTATAAAGGATATGTACTTCATAAATCAAGCTGCATCTTAGAGGAGGGATAAATAATCCACAGAGAAAGTGAGTTTGAAAACGTCTTCATCAGAAACACATGATACCTTAAGGTACTGTTATATGCAAGAAAAATAAAATTATTGCACTAAAAAGTTTCAAGCAATGAAATAGACACAAAAAACTGAACTACATAGCAAAATGAAAACTTTTTACTTATATTAGTTAAAAAAATACTGCAATGTCATGGAAAGAGACTAATAGTTATCCCCCTCCCCAAACCTTCAGCACAGCTTCTAATACTCATATGTATTTTATAAAAACATTATCAAGGTAACAGACATATAAATAACCATTTATAAACTGACTTTCTTCTTGAAAAAAACTCACTCATAAGCTTTTATTTTGAAGGAAATTTGAAGATAGTGCTCTAGAAACCATAAGACCTTCCGGGTAAGGTTGAAGTCCCATTTGTTTGTTATCTTTCAACTTCTGCACTATAACTTTGGCAAATTCTTCTCCTTGGATGTCACTGGTGTCCAGTAACTGCCTGACTTTTGAGGTCCTTGTAGGTTTGGTACTAATAAGTTCATAGTCCTCCTTCATGATCAAGTCCCGGGACAGAAGGGCATCTAGTGATTGGTTAAGGCAGGCTTCAGTCATTTGGCTCACGATGTCTTCCCTCTTGCTTTGGATCCACTGTTGGGCTATTCCAGGCTGTAGGCGCTCTGTAGAAGGGCAAAGCATGAGCAATTAACAAAGGTGAAGTCAGACAACAGCAACAAGTCCACGTAAAACTCAACAAGGAGAACGAACATGTATTTCTGTATAACTGTGCCAGTATTTTTGAAGATGCTGGTATTTTCCAGGAAACATCCAGAAACTTGGATTATTTCCCCCTTTACCTTCCAGAAAGAACACTGTATTTTTTTTTTTAATGACATATGTTATGGGGCAAAATGACTTTTGATGTTTTATTTCAAAAATAAACGATACCTGCTTATCTAAAAAATAAAAAAAATAGTTTCACCTTTCCTAACAAAGTAAATCCTATTTTCTCTTAGCACTTCCTTCCCGTTAGAGATTCCTGGAATACATCTGATCCTATTAAGACATATCGGCACCGGGGTTAGTACTTTTCCTACTTCAGAAAATATGTGCCACGGTGAGGAAATAAAAACAAAGCAGCCTTACTGCATGGGTATATCTACTTAGTGAGTACTGGTACAGTAAATGAAATCATTTACAGTGTGTCTCACAGTAAATATTTACCTGAATTTCTCTCAGTCAAGAGTGGATTTATTACAGCTGAAGAGCACAGGGTAGGTCTGTGATTGCAGAATGTCGCTCTTTGTGATGCAGAAATGGTACCATCCCAACTGTGATTTACAGGACAGTGATGCAGCTTCACGGAAGAGCAGTCTTGAGGCCCTCCTACAGAACAACGTTTTCATTAGGGGTAGAGCATTCCCTAGATATTCCTATTAGTAAAATATCAACAAGGTGGGTCACATAGAAAGTAGGAGCCAATGTCTTAGATTTTCACTGTTATTGAAGGTGCTTCAGAAACCCATTTCTCCAAACACTTAAAAACAATTTTTAAGTTATATTTATTTAGTTGTGTATGTGTATGTGTCTGAAGGTCCGAGGACAACTTGCAGGAGTTGGTTCTCTCCATCATGTGAATCCCAGGGATTGAACTCAGGTTATCAGGCTTGGCAGCAAGTGCCGTTACCTGCTAAGCCGTCTTGCTGGCACTGCAAATACTTTTAAGAGTAAATAAGCATTTATACTGAATGTTTTCTACTGCTGTCTGTGTTTGCTTGCCTGATGAACATCATAAACCATAAAATTTAATGTCTTCTCATAGTCCTATACTTCTTCCTCTGTGAATTCCTCTACTTTAAATGTGTCTTATGCCTATGTGTGTTAAATATATCTTCTCTGGAAAACCTACTTCACTACTTCAACTGTCTACCTCTACTCTCAAATGTGTGTAACTATATTTCTCTTATCATTGAACACTGGGACTTCAGCATTCTCATCAGCTGGCTGCACATTACCCCAACAGGCACTGCTGACACCTCAAACAAACAAACAAACAGACTTAAATCATCCTTCATCTTAACTCTGAGATTTGTTTCAGTTATTAGCTAATAGCTCCAGTGTTTTCCCAGTGATCCAGCTCTACCTGGTTCTGTATTAGCTTTCTCAAGTGAAAGGTGATAAACTGCCATCAGTGAGCCGCCCACACTCTCTCACACAGCCTCCCTGTTTTCACTGTGGACTAGTTACCACATTGTGGCAATGACAGTCTTCTTTCAACATGTCTTATATAGAACCAGGAAGATGACCTAGTGGTTAAAGGCACCTGCTTGACCGGAGTTCAATACCCAGAATCAGCAGTGGAAGAAGAGAACTAACTCCTGAAAGTTGTTTTCTGATCTCCACATGCATGCCACGGCCTGTGCTCTACCAATGAACACACACACACACACACACACACGAGAAAAAATTTAAAATATCTTAAACACTGATGAACCTTTCTTCCTAAAGCAAAAATTTATATTTGACATCCTTGCTCAAAATTTTCAAGTCATTCCCAACTCAAGTTAAAAATCTAAATTAGCTTAGCTGAGTTAGAATTCTTGATGATATGATTATGATCCACCTTTACCTTTTATCTCCTTTTATTCACTCTGTTCACCATACAAATAAAATTACCCACTATTATCTGTGCATCTTTTTTCATGGAATGCCTGTCTGTCATAACTAGAGGTGTAGCCTTTAGCCAGAAATAATGTCTTCATGATTACAACATGATACAGTGTCATGAAGGGATTTATCAAAAGGCCTGGCTTTAGTCAAGTCTTAGATCTACTGGCTACTGCCTATGTGATCCACAGTTACTTTGTAAAGAATTTTCTCATTCACTGTAGTTCTACATGTTAGGGTTCCAAACAGCAGCAGTTTCCCCCCTCCCCAACAGGGACCTCACCTTGACCTTTGAAGTCAAGGGAAACAATCTCTGCTGAGAAGCAGCCTGCCTTTCCTCTGATCTCCAAAGATAAGATAAGCAGATTCTACCTGTTAACCAGAGATTTTAGAAGTTGTTTATCACAACAGCTTTTCTTTTACCTTAAGAGGGGAAAAGTAAACACTTCCAGACCCTAATCCTACCTGCTTTTCCTGCTTCCCCCTCCCTGATTTCTCACCCAAACATTCCCCCCTTCTACACCCTAAAGCCCCCATATATAAGTCCCAGCTCACAACCCGTGGACTGACATCTTTCCCTTCCATGACATCTTTCCCTTCCCTGCCCTTCCCTGACATTTTTCCCTTCCCTGCCCTTCCCTGACATCTTTCCCTTAGCTGACATTTTTCCCTTCCCTGAGGGAAACATGTCCCATGTGAAATAAAGCTGTATCCAGCTGAGAATTCCACCTGTGCCTTGCTGCCTCCTCCATCCGCGCCTGCTCTCTCCAACATTTTTACCTATCATTACGTAACTCCTTTTCTTAAAATATAAAGTTACTATGGTAACTCAGAAACAATTTTTCTTACTTGTGAGATCAAGGAAAAAAAGTCTTTCCATCATGACCAACATAATGCCTTGATAATTAAATGTATTTGCTGAGATGCCACTGCTGTGTCCACATGCACAGACCTATTACTGTAAAATGATGGGTATGAATGCAAATGAAAGACACGTTCTGCTCAAACCATCTGTCTGCCAAGAATATGATCTTGAAGGGAAATGGAAAACCTGTGAACTCATACTGATTGGAAAATTGACATACCAGACAAAAAATCTTTCTCTGGAGGAGCTGACAGGGACCTCGATGTCTCAGAAGAACCACTGCTTCTATAGAGCAGAGAGGAGCCACACGATTCCTAATGCAAACAGAGTACAAAAAGCCTTTATACTTAAAGGTTAACAACAATAAATCATCTTAAAAGTTATATAGCTTTAGTTTCTAAACTCTTCTTGCTTTTGGTTTATTACAAACAAAGATTCAGAGCTGCTATAAATTATATAGTATACAGACTCAAAAGAAATAACATAAAATCACCAATAAATATAAACTTAATTTCTTTCTTCATTTTTTTGTACTGGGGATTGAATCCAGGGCCTCATGCATGCCAGGTAAGCACTCTACTACTAAGCTTCATCTCCAGCCCCTAAACTTCATTTCTCTATCAACTTGGATGGAGGAGATAAGAAATAGTTATGTACTAGAAATGACCACTTCTAAAATATATCCTAAATAATTCCAGAGGCTTCTTCCAGCGGCTAGAATAGTGAATGAGAAATGTGAAATCTGTATTCTGGTTATCTATTCTCATACACACACAAAAATCAGTAAAAACTTAAAAAAAATAAAAATTCTAACTATGTATTGTGTTTCAATGCTCTTTTGATGGTATTGTTACTTTTCTGAACCTGTAAAGTGAATATACATCTTCTTAAAAATGTTTCCTGAAACAAGCTACTAAAGAAAAAGGACAGGTGGCATAAATAAAGTGGTGGAATTATAACCAATGATTTGCACATATGATACCTTAAAGCATTACTCATTGTATAAAACATGATGAAGACAGAGTCAGAAGACCTGGACTTCAACTTGGAGCCTGTCATGGTTGCCTGACGTTCTAAAATCTCCCTGGAGTTTAATCTCCCATCTATAAAAGGGGTTAGATTAAATGATTTTTAAAAATATTCTCACATTTCAAGTATTGTATAAATAATAGATGCATATTTGTACCTCCTGTGGACCATGATTTACAGGTATGTTCAAAGATAAATCCATTTTCTTCTTACCACATGAAAGAGTAGTTCTTGACATGCTCTGTAACTGGAATGAACATATGAATACATGCTAATTACAGAAGTAAAATTCAACTTCCCTAACAGGCTTTGCATTTATACGAAGCAATGGAAACAAAATCTAAAACATTTGAGAATATACAACTTAAAGACAGGGACAGTGTAGGCTAAGGGAAATGCTTAGAGAAAGACTTTGAATCCTGCTTCATGTTAATTGTTCATCTTCAACAAATTACAGAGTCTTGTGCCTTATTTATTATTTATTTATTTATTTGTCTTTTTTGAGACAGGGTCTCCCTGTAGCCCCAGCTGACCTGGAACTTGCTATGTAGACCAGTCTGGCCCCAAACTCACAGAGATCCACCTGCCTCTGCCTCCCAAGTGCTAGGATTAAAGGCATGTGCCACCATGCCCGGCATTGTGGCTTCATTTTAAAAATTATATCCACATTCAGGGTTATTTTAAAGAATGAGATAATATGAAGTATCTGGTTCATACCAGGTACTTAATCAATTCTGTTATGTTCTACCTATCCATAATTACTATTATTCATTTACTGTATTTCATGCACTGGGTTTGATGGAGATGGCATGTTACTATGTATGGAATGATGAAGGTCATATAGCCATTCAGGTCAAGTTTAGAGTCCCAGGATATCTAATTTTATGACCTTGGACATGACAATTTCTGTCTTTTTAACAAATGTTTTATTTCTTTTTTGACAATTTCATACATGTATGTAATAAATTCCCCCACTCCTCTCCCCCATCCCCACTCTGGAATAAGGGCTTCCTCTGGAACCTTCTCAGTTCGTCCCTCTCCTACTATCCCATCTTAACTCACTGAGTTTAATTAGGGCTGCTTCCAAGTGCAAGAGCATGAGGATGAGTTCAAGTTACTCATCTATGAATTAGAGCTAAGAATACCCACTTTGTAGGATTGCTGTAAGTAAAACAAGCAAAACAGCCCAAGACTACTTGTAAACATTCAATAAATGTTAGCTACTAAACAGATGACTTATTTATTCAAATACTATAATTTTGTAGCAAGAAGATTTTGGGATCTATAAATAGGATTAAGTTATCACCACTGCTTAGTGATTTAAAAAAACTGGGGCTGGAGAGATGGCTCAGCGGTTAAGAGCACTGACAGCTCTTGCAGAGGACCTGGGTTCGATTCCCAGCACCCACAAGGCGGCTAAGAACTGTCTTTAACTCCAGTTCCAGGGGAATCTGAAGCCCTCTTCTGACCTCCACGGCATTGCACGAAAATGGGTGCAGCCACATACATGCAGGCAATACACTCATACACATGAAATAAAAACAATAAATAATATTTAAAAAAATCTGAAAGCCTATTTTTTTTTTTTTTTTGACACAGGGTCTCACTAGCCTGGAACTTACTATGTAGACTGGGCTGGCCTCAAATTTACAGCAATCTGTTGGCCTCAGCCTCCAGAGTGCTGGGGTGACAGGTGTGAGCTGCCATACCAGCTCAGTCTACTTTTCTTCTCTACACCAGCCCAATGCTAGCTGCTCTTCAGAACTTAGAACCTGATGGATGGGTTTGTAGCCAAACTTCCACTATCCAGTTACAACTATCTGTTCTACCAGGAGGAAAAAAGTCGCATTAATTCATTTATATAATGATCTAGCATATTATTCGGCAAATTGTAGTTCAACAATCATTCATAAACATATTTTATATGAACCTTTAAATTAGTTTTTGGCTATGTCTCTGCTATGTAAGATTTTCCTGAAATATATCTAATATAATATCTTTATAGTAGTAACAGTTTTAAAACTAATCAGGTATGACAATTCAAATTGTGAAGTAGTAAATCATTCTCAAAGAAGAAATGAAAGAGCTTATTAAAAATTTTTGTTTTGTTTTTATTATTTGGGATCAAGATATAGGAAGCAATTACTTGCAAAAACACAAAGAGATGGTTAAAATAACTTTTAAAATGTAGAAAAGTCAGATGTGGTGACACATCTTCAGTTCTAGCACTTGTGAGGCAGAGGCAGGGGGAGCTCTGTGAGATGGAGGCCAGCTTCATAAGGGGTTCCAGGCCAGGTGGAGCTATTGGGAAACCCTGTCTCAACCCCCTCCTCCCCAAAATCCAAAGCAAAACAAAACAATGTAGAAATGCAAATGAAATGTCACTCTAAATAGAAAAACATTAAATTTGCATGCACGAGAGAGAGAGAGAGAGAGAGAGAGAGAGAGAGAGAGAGAGAGAATATGTGTGTGTTTAAACGACAGGATCTCATCATGTTGCCCATGCTGCCCATGTTAGTCTGGCTTTAAACTCAGGACTCTGCTACCCCACTCTGGAAGAGCCAGCACTAGAGGCACAGCACTGTGCTGGGTTTTTCCGTTTGCATTTTATTGTTAGCTCTGTCGTTGGCTAGCTATCTGTGTGGGGTATTATGTAAGTGACTCATTTTCCTGTACTGCAATTATCTCATGAAGGAAATCAGATGATATTCTTGCCCTGGCAGCTTCACAGAATGAAACCAGGATTTAAAAACCCTCCTACTCCAATTTTATGTGAAAGTAAGTGATAACATAAACACGATGAAAATTAAATCTTATATATAGGATCCCAGGGTCTAATTGTTCGGAGATAAAAAAGGAACTGGGATGGCTCTCTTTTTACTTCATAACCAAGACAACAGGCCCTTCTAACCAGTTTCTTTTGCCTCCCCCGCCCCCCTTTTTGTTGATATTAGGAACTGCACCCAGGGTTTTGCATATGCTAGGCAAGTACTCTACCACTGAGCTACCACCTTTTTTATATTTTATTCTGTGACAGGTTCTAGCTAACTTACCCATGCAGGCCCTGACCTTGCACTGTCCCCACACAGGCCTTGAATCTGCAATCTTCCTACTTTAGCCTATGGACTAGGTGGGGTTACACAGGCTTGCATCACCAGGTCCCTGCTTACCTACTCTTGTTTGGAGAGACAAGAGAAAAAGAAAAAGGTGTGAGAGAAAAAAGGAACTAAATAAACAAGATGAAAGGAAATGCTTTGTTTTATAATAACTGGAAAAATTGGTATCTCTGGGAAAGACCATACCTACCCAGAAATGAGGGAGTCAGAGCAGTTAGGAAAAGAAGGAAAACACAGCTCTTTTTTAGATCCTGATAAAACTTCGGTATGAATATCACTATGGCAAATTTTTAGTTAGATGATGAGTAGTTGTTTCTTATCTGTACTTATCTTTAAAAGGTTATGCTAGCAGAGCCAGTAAACCAGGAGGGGGAAAAATGTCATTCGACAAGGAAATTGTAGAGCGTACTTATTCATCACCCAGGAATTTGGCTACCCAGTAGTTTCTATTACCATATATCAAGTGCAACACAACGAAACCTAGAGAGCACTAACCTAGGCTTACTCTGCTCTCAAGGACCACAGCTGCTTTGTGAGCATTTGTTTTTGAATATTAAGAAAACTCTACAGTAGCAGGTCCCTTTGGCTGTTTTTCTGGTCCACACTGAGGAGACAAGGGTCTTAGGTCATTCACATTAACTTCTCTGATATTTCTGTTTACAGACCATGGAACATTTGAGTGAGAAAATGAAAAAAAAAAAACCAATACAATTTTGGGGTTGAAATATAGTATAAATGGTACTGCTTTACTTGTCAATAAATCTCGGAAAAACTCAAGTTCACTGAATAAAAAGAGGAGAGCAAGAACTCAGACATCTGTTCCTCTGCAGGTATACAAACAACAGAGGCAAATATAGAGTAAAACACACAATGTACTTGGTGTGATTCAGAGCATGCATTGTACATAGCTGGCTTTCATTACATATTTTAAATTCACATTTCATATATGACCATTCTGAAAATGTTAAACATGAAGCTGGCCATATAAATCAAATGGAGAAACTCTGTTGTCAAAGAAAAGGTAGTAATCAGTCCCCAGTAAATTCTCCTACCTCAAAAATATAGCCTTTATTTGTAAAACTAAATGGAAAATTGAGTAATACATAGTTGTTTAAAATTATAACTTCTAGGGCTGGAGAGATGGCTCTGTGGTTAAGAGCACTGGCTGCTCTTCCAGAGGACCCAGGTTCGATTCCTAGCATTCACATGGTGGCTAACAACTGTCTGTAACTTCAGTTCCAGGGGATTTGATGAAGTCTTCTGACCTCCATGGGCATTGCATGGCATGGTGCACTTACACACATGTGGGCAATATACTCATATACATAAAATAAAAATAAATAAAAAGTATTAAAAATTATAACTTCTAAAATTTCATTGAGCAATTTACCTTTGTTTTTTTTAGTTGAATAACAGCTTCAAGAAAAGTTATTTCTTCAAATGTTCTCAGAACTGGTTCAAGTTCTATTAAGCATTCTAAATAAGAAAAAAAAAAGTTTCTAATTATCATGTTGAAATGCTAACACTTACATTCTAAGGCCCCAGGTCAATCATTCATTAAACAGGTAACATTCAATTGTCTTAAGAATTGTTATTACTGCCATAAACACAGACATAAGGACCAATGCAGCAGAATCAGTAGCCTAAAAATGAAGCTTTATAATTCTAGTCAACTGATTTTCAACAAGGAGTCTTAAATTCAATGAGGCAAAGATAGTTTTTTTTTTTTTTTTTAAATAAGCTATACTATGAAACATTTGGATATCTGTATGGGAACAGTTTATACCATATATAAAAATTACCTTGAAAGAGGTTATCCACTTAAACAGGGTAAAATGTTCATAACCTTGACTTAGGGAGATTTCTTAAATATGAGAAAAAATAGGATCCACAAAAAACCTGATAATTGGACTTTAAAAATAAAAAAAAAATTGTACTGCCACCTCCTGAAAGTTGCCTTCTGACCTCTGTCTGAGCATGTTCACAGTCACACATACAGATCACACACACACACACACACACACACACACACACACATACACAAAACAAAGCGAAAGAGAGGAGAGGAAGAGGGAGAGGGACATTATGATAACCCAGTAACAGGGGAAATACATACAAAAATGAGTAAAATTCTTGCCAATTGTCTATCATTGCCTGCACCTCTAATCACATTTTAATATATATCAGTCTCACATCTTTACTAAAACTACATTTGGGAGCTGGAGCAATAGCTCAGCATTAAGAGCGCACATTGCTCTTCTGGAGGACCGGAGTCCCAGCACTCACACTAGGGGCTCACAACCACTCATAGGTCCAGTTCCAGGGGAAGCCAATGCCTCTGGCCTTCACCCACCACCTGCACTCACATGCATATACCCACATGCAGACACATACACATAATTAAAAGAAGTCTTTAAAAAAGAGAAATAACATTTGGCAATGTTGGAAAATCTTATTTTTTTTTTTTGTGAGATGGGGTCTCACTGTATTACCAGGCTGGCTTCAAATTCCAAAGCTGAACAGATCCCTCTGCCATAACGTCTCACCACCACACTCAGCTACATCTTGCTTATATGACCTACAGGTAGGTTAGACATGACCATTCCTTCCTTGAAACATCTTTCTGGATCTTCCCCACATACAAGAGATGACACTATTCTCTCCTTCACAAATGATTTTCTTCTTCCTCTACTCAATTTCTAACTGTTAGAATACCTCAGTGGCCCAATACGGGCACTTTATTCTTTGTTATTAGGCTGCGTTCTCTGCCTAGGGTGATCTAGCAAAGACTTCTTGTGTGTTAGTGACCCTCTATTTTATAGTAGGAGTCCTAGACTCATTCTTGAGCAAGAAACTTATACCTTATTATAGTAGTAAGCATAATTATAATTCTTTCGACGTGTTGGTTATGATTAGGCAAATACAAATCTCTGTGTGAACATGTTTTCATTTCTCTTAGGTAACCAATGACCTGTGAATGGAATTGCAGGGTTGTATGATAAATTATTTTGCATTTCCATGAAACTGCCAAACTGTTTCTCCAAGTGGGTGCATCATATTCCATTTTTATCAGCAGTGTATGAAGGCTTCATTTCTTCATAACACTGTCAACACATTATTACCTGTCTTTTTTATGGTGGCTATTTTAATGGGTGTGGAGTGGAATCGTACTGCACTTTCTAATGATATGAAAAGCATTTTATGTGCATTTCAGTCAAATGTACATATTCTCTGATGAAATTCTAATCTCCTATAAATTTTTGGCTTGGGACTTGCTATGTAGACCAGGCTGGCCTCAGTCTCACAGAGATCTGCTTGCCTCTACCTCTCAAGTGCTGGGATTAAAGGCATGCACCACCATGTCCATCTTTCTTACACACTTTTAAAACGTGTTATTTGTCCTGTTATTGAATTAGTCAGTTTGTTTTATTTCTAGATACAAATTCTTTTAGACATGATATGTGAATATATTCCCACCATCAGTAGCTTGCTTTTTCATATGTTAGTAGTTCATTTATTTATTTGCCAATGTGTATACACATGGCATGTGTTATTTGTGTATGTATGTTTGCATGTATATAGAACAGGTATGTGAGGGTATGCATGCACATGTGTGAGTATGTCTATGGCGGTCAGAGGTTAACATTGGGTGCTTTCCTCAATTGCTCTCCACCTTATATATTGAGGCAGCATCTCTCACTTGAACCCAGAGCTTACCATTTCAGCTAGTTTAGCTAACCAGATTGTTCTGAGGCTCCCCTGTCTCTTCCTCCCAAGTACTGAGTTTACAGGCAGGATGCCATGCCTGCCAGGCATTTACATGGGCATTGAGGAGCTAAGTTCTGGTCCTCATGCTTGCATGGTAAGTGCTTTATCCCTGAGCCATCTCCAGAACCTAATAGTTTATTCTGAAGTACAAAGTTCTGAATAAGTTTAATTATCAAGCTTATTTATTTATTGAAAGTTTTCTAGATCCTAGTGATGACAAATCTAAGAACTTTGTCTAATAAAGGTCTTAAGATTTTTCTCTTATGTTTACATTAGGGGTTTGATCCATCTGTCTCTCAGTAATTTTTCTATCTCTAGAATTAACATCTTAACTGAACAATTATTGAAGGAGTTTTCTGTCTGGTTTCTTTGGTATTGTCTGGCCTTCCCCAGGCACTTCCCCATACTATGGCAGCAAGAACGATTCTGACCTAAACCTAAATTAGATCGCGTTGCTTCCCTAAAAGACAAAACTTGAATAGCTTTTGGACTCAAATCTGAGTTTTCACAGAGGCAAACAGTGTCTTCTTTACCTTTCCAATGCCATCTTTTATTACCTTTGTTCATAATGTTCCAGCTACATAGGCTTTCTCTTTATTCCTTGGACATACAAAGCACTTCTTCTAGGCGCAGAACCTCTACCTTGCTGCTTCTCTGCTAGAACTACCCTTTCCTCGGTGTCGGAATGACTGGCTCTTTTTCAAGCTTCAAATCACAGCTCAAATGTGTGTTCCTGAAAACGGCGTTTCACCATTCCTTTTACCATGTTTATTTTACTACAGGACTTCACAGCCTGTGTCATTTATTTACTGTTTTCTCAATGCCTTCTCAATGAGAATGTGAGCTCTTGAAGCTAGAGACTTCACTTGTCCTGTTTACTTTCTGCTACCAGTGCTCACTCCTGTGAGTAGAAAGCACAGAGGACAGTTCACTGGGTGAGTAGACTGTTCCTTCTACCAAATGATTTCTCTTCTCTGTTAGGAATCCTCAAATCTTCTCCAGAAGCAGTTACCAATAAAAATTACAACAAATAATAAGAGTGAAAAGAATTTATATAACAATTTCAAGATAGGCATAATTTTTCAAGGAATATTTTATTCGTAGTACATTAATTATTTCTGTAATTCAAAAAGGTCCAGATTGAAACTTTTTACTCACTTAAGAAAGATGGTCTCTCATCTGGGTTTTGTGCCCATCCACTTTCTATTAGAGAGATCATGAGTGTCCGATGAGGTATATCAAATGGCAAATTTTCCTCGTTAGTGTCAGGTCGATGTCCCTGTGACACACTATACATGATCTGCAAAGGATTGGTGACCTCTGTCAAAACAAATGAATTTTAAGTAGAAATATGTTATGACCTAGGATATTAAACACTAAGACTAATAAAATAAAAATGAGGACATCTTACAATGTTAGACCAATTCATTCTACCCTTCTCTGAAAAAGGATGCATCTCCCAACCAGTGTCAGACTGGTATGCCTCCTGTGGGAGGAATACCTCCTTACTTCTAGACTGGTTATTTGATTTGGTCACTGGGATGTGAGAAGAGCAGAGCCAGGCAGAGCTCAGCAGAGGTGAATGCAGCCTAGAAGAGCCAAGAACAGATTCAGTAACTAATCACTAATGTGAGTGAGAAACAGATGCTATATGGTAAGCAACTGAGATTTTGAGGATGTCTGTTACAGAGCAAGCTGAACAACACAGGCTTAAAAAAACAGCAGTATTATCTGGGAATGAAAAGATTATTCTTCAATGTTTGCTGGTCTTTATAAGAGAAATAATAATTAATTTTTCATACAGTTTTATAGCTAGGATCTTGAAAATGGTAATTAATAAATCTCATGTTGCAAAAGACAAAAATGAGGACTAGGGATTTTGTGGCATGAAAATAGAGTTAATTATTACCAGAACAAGAATTAGAATTTAGGTATTTCTGATATTTAATTAAGTACACTCTTCAATATACCATGGGTTCCTAACTGATCCTTAATCCAGTAACATTTGTGGTATAAAGTAGACACATAACAGATAAATTGTTATGTTTTCATGTTATGTTTTGTGCAGAATGAATGAGAAGCAGATTTAAAATATGATGGGCTTTAGATAGCTCAGAATGTGTACCAACAGCAGGAGGTTTGTGCTGGGTAGCTTTAGTTGTCAACTTAACATACCTGGGTGAAGGGAGCCTCAACTGGGGAATTGCCTCCATTGGACTGGCCTGTCGCCATGTCTGTGGGGCATTTCTTGATTGTTGAGTGATATGGGAGGGCCTAGCCCGCTGTAAGTGGTGCCACCCCTGGGCAGGTGGTTCTGTGTTATATAAGAAAGCAGGTTAAGCAGGGGCCAGGGGAGCAAGCCAGTAAGCAGCGCTCCTCCATGGCCTGTGCTTTAGCTCCTGGCTCCAGATTCTTGTCCTGAGTTCCTACCCTGGGCTCCCACAGTGAGGAACTGTGACCTGGGAACTGTAAGCCAAATAAACCCTTTCCTCCTCAAGTTAGTATTGGTCAGAGTGTTTTGTCACAACAATTGAAAGCAAACTAGAACAAGGTTTTCTGGAATGAGGAAATCAGAATACTTACCTTCAAATGGCTGTTTTCTGGATAATACTTCCCACATGATAACTGCATAGCTGTTAAGTTAAAAATATTTACATACTCAATCAAACTTCATATAATAAACTAATACAGCACTAGTTTTCAATGTTGACAGTCATGATACCACTTTTGAAAGCCATAAGGTGGTGAGATGCTGTGCAATGAATTTCAACGTACAATCAGGAAGATGACTGATATATACCTCATATATACATGAAAGGAAATTAAGCTATCTGGAGTGAGTAGATGTTGTGTCATGTATCTGCAGGAATGGTCACACAACAGTGACAAGGAGTTGTGAGGAAGCTCTGTAGTTATACACTGGGCTCACTACTGAAAGGATCCCCTGGCTATTGGTTTAGTGATTTGAGTATTATGCTACATTGTCCTAATAGATCTTTTTATATGGCAAAAAAAAGAGAAAAACTGGATCCTAATTTGTGTTGTGTCCAAGAAACATATCTTACTAGTAAAAATGATCCACAGACTGATAGTCAGAGGATAGAAACAATCTATTAAGTGAATGGAAACCCAAAACAAGCTGGTGTAGTTATTCTGATATCTGATAAAGTTGACTTCCAACCAGAATTAGTCAGAGGAGATAAAAGACCACTACGTATTAATAAAAGGATAAATTCATCAAGCAGTTGATGAATATATATGCACTAAATACTTGAGTTTCCAGTTTCATTATACAATCACTAATGGACATAAAAGATCAGATAGGTCCTGATACAATAAGAGTGGATGATTTCAATCAATTTTTAAATAGGTCATTCAAGCTAAAACCTAAAAAAGAAACCTCAAAGTTAAACCACATCATAGATCAAATAGAGAAGATATCTATATAATATTCCATCCAATAGAAATTGAATACACATTGTTCTCAGCAGCCCACAGAATCTTCTTTAGAACAGATCACAGTATAGGCCACAAATCAAATCTTAGCAAACACAAAAGAAACAAAGTAATCTCTTGCATCTTATCAGATCCTAGCACAATAAAACTATAAATCAACTTTAAAAAACCTACAGAAACTACACAAATACATAAAGACTCAATAATACACTCTTGAATTACCACTGGTCATTCAAGAAATCAGTGAAGAAAATTAAAAGTTCCTAGAATCAAATAAAAACTAAAGCACAACTTTCCAGGTAGTTTGAAAAAGGAGGTTAATAGCTATAGTACTTACATTAAAAATGACAAAGCTCTTAAATAATAACCTAACAAGGTCCTGCATAAAAAGAACAATTTGCTGGGCGTGGTGGTGCACGCCTTTAATCCCAGCACTTGGGAGGCAGAGGCAGGCGGATCTCTGTGAGTTTGAGGCCTGGTCTACCAAGTGAATTCCAGGCCAGCTGGGGCTACCTGGAGACCCTGTCTCAAAAAGACCAAAAAAGCCCCCCCCCCAACAACAACAAACAAAAAACAACAAACAAACAAAGACTTAAAGCTCAAAAGCACTAGATGGCAAGAAATAATAAAGACCAGGGCAGAACTTAATGAAATGCAGACTAACAGAAAAATACACACAATCAACCAAAGGGTTGGTTCTTTGAAAACACAACTGACAAACTTGTAGCCAAACTATCCAAAAGAGAGAAAAGATTCAAATTAATAAATGAGATATTTTAAAAAAAAGGAGTCACTACAGATTTCAGTGAAATAGAGAATCATTATGGGGTACTTTGAAAACTCATATTCCAAAGAACCCTGGAAAATCTAGAAGAAATGGATAATTCCTAGACATGCATGACCACCAAAGTTAAATTAAGAAGATATATAAACAATAGCAATCAGTGAATTTGGAGTCATAAAAATCAGCAAAAAAGAAAACTGTAGACCAATTTCCTTGATGAACAAAGTTGCAAAATTTCTCAATAAAATTCTTGCCAGTTGAATTAAAAACACATTAAGTAAATGATCCACCTTGGCCAAGTTGGTTTCATCTCAGGGATACAACTTGGTTCAATAT
Organism: Nannospalax galili; assembly: GCF_000622305.1. Classification (NCBI taxonomy): domain Eukaryota; kingdom Metazoa; phylum Chordata; class Mammalia; order Rodentia; family Spalacidae; genus Nannospalax; species Nannospalax galili. Next base: position 568,895 of record NW_008332654.1, on the reverse strand, counting down.
ATGCAAATTAGCAAGTGTAATTCAACATACAAATAGACTTAAGGACAGAAACCACATGATCATCTCAACCAGTACAGGAAAAAGAACAAAAACAAATATCAAATGGTCTGTTTTTACAGAATCAAACGAGTTTCCAGGGTTGTTGTCTAGAAGGTGTGGTCTTCATCTTAGCAGAAACAAATATTTTTTTGTTCCTCCTTATTCTACCTCATTCAAATGAACTGAAGATATCAGAGAACAATATAAAAAGAAAACCTTTGCCGGGCGTGGTGGTGCACTGTAGTCCCAGCACTTGGGAGACAGAGGCAGGTGGATCTCTGTGAGTTCAAGGCCATTCTGGTCTACATAGTGAGTTCCAGGACAGCTCGGGCTACAGGGAGACCCTGTCTCAAAAAGACAAAAAAAAAAAAAACCTTTTTCTGACAAAAGGGGTATATAATTTAACTAATTATATAAATTTCCAGTAGAAGCAAATCATTTACTGGTAAAAAGCATCTTCATTTTTATGAGGTTAATTATTTACTAAAGATAGCAAAAGTTGTTTGAAAGGGATATAACATGTGTTCACAATAATGTAGGAAGTGTGATTTTGCATTTATTGGAAGGCTGAGGAGACAAATGTGAATTATTCATGAGGTAGAGGCTCCTATCCCATACTTCTGTACATTATAAATTATTACCTTTCTTTTTTCTGGTCAAATGAGCAGCATTAAGAACAATGTATTATGCTTATTACTACATTGTGAGATTATAACTAGCTGTTTCTAAATCATGAAAACACAATTTAGTCAAACACACTGACTCACTGTGTATAAGATCCATACACACAAAAATGTTCAGGAAGCTTTAAATAGAAACATCCTTAGTAGATTTAAGAGTTTGCTTATTTGTCTAAAAAGATGTATAATTTACAAAATTATTGGGGCTGGAGAAATGGCTCAGTGGTTAAAAGCACTGGTTGCTCTTGCAGAGGATCCAGGTTTGATTCTCAACACCCACATGGTGGCTAACAACCACCCATAACTCCAGTTCCAAGGGGATCTGACGCCCTCTTCTGGCATCCTTGGGCATTGCATGACATGGGTACACTTACACATATGCACACAATACACTCATACACATAAAACAAAAACAAATATTTTAAAATTATATATATATAATTAGATTACTGTAAAAAGAAAAGAGTATACAATAAAAATTAAAACAATTTCCTCCCACCCCCCAAAATAGACTGAGTGCTCAGCCCTAAAGGAGACATCTATATTAACACCACCCATACACCAAGACTCAGGGAGCATTGTGGAAGAGGAGGCAGAAAGAAAATGAAAGCATGATGGGGAGAGTGCTGTGAACTCTCTGAACATGAAATGGCTATTGCACTCATGAACATTATATTACATACTAATAGTATAAAAACATGTACTTTAATAATTTTAAGTAAAATTAAAATTGCTTAAAATAAGTTTTAATTTGAAAAATATTAACCACTGTGGTAATGGTGGCACCCACATTTAATCTCAGTTCACAGGAGGCAAACGCAGGAAGATCTCTGTGAGATTGAGGCTAGCCTGATCTACATACTGAGTTCTAGTCTAACTAGGGCTACAGGGAGACCCTATCTCAAATAAACAACAATAACAACAACAAAACCCAAAAAAATCCAAATCCAAAACCAACCAACCAACCAACCAACCAACCAACCAACCAACCAACCAAAGTTATTAGAAGAATATAATACAAAATGCAGTTCTGGTTATAAATTTGGTTGATTAATCTTATGTTTAGTCATGACCCCAAACAGTACTCCGTACCTATATATGTCATGCTTCACACTGGCCCTTGATTTCTGCCCAGGTTCATAATTCTCAGGTGGCATATAGATGATTGTCCCTCCTTCAGGTGCAGATCTACTACTTCGTGACTGCGAGAGTGACATCATGCGCCATTTTGATAAACCAAAATCTGCAATCTGTAAGAGGAGAGGAGAGTTCAACTAAAAAAATTCTCTTTAAAAAGTCCAAGAGTTGGGGGCTGGAGAGATGGTTCAGTGGTTAAGAGCACTGGCTGTTCTTGCAGAAGACCTGGGTTTGAATCCCAGTACCCACATGATGGCTAGCAACCATGATGGCTAATAACTGCAATTCCAGTAACACCTTCTCTGGCCTCTTCAGGCATTTCATGCACATGGTCCTCTTACATACATTCAGACAAACACACACACATAAAATAACAATAATAGGGGGCTGGAAGGATAGCTCAGCAGTTAAGAACACTGACTGTTCTTGCAGAAGATCCCGGTTTGAATCCCAGCACCCACATGGCAGCTAACAACTGTCTGTAACTCATGTTCCAAGGGTTCCGATAGCCTCTCTGTCCTCTATGGGCATTGCAAGACACGGGTGTACTTACCTATATGCAAGCAATACATGCATACACATAAAAAAATAAAAATAAAATATTTTTTAAAAGAAGTATACTAAGAAAAATTAAACAAGTCCTTCTAAGCAATTATTCAGAACAATGTCTTTATATAACACATCATCCATCTGTGTTAGATACTATTACTAGTGTATGCATGTACTGAATTAACATATCACATTCCATGTACATATGTAAAAATTATTTGTCAATTAAAAACAAAAAATTTAAAAAGTAAATATCACCGGGCGTGGTGGCACACGCCTTTCGTCCCAGCACTCAGGAGGCAGAGGCAGGTGCATCTTTGTGGGATAGCTTTAGTGTCAATTTGACACACCTGGGTTGAGGAAGCCTCAATTGGAGAATTTCCTCTATTGGACTGGCCTATGGCCCTGTCTGAGGGGCATCTTCTTGATGAGTGATATGGGAGGGCCCAGCTCACTGTGGGTGGTGTCACCCCTGGGAAGGTGGGCCTGTGTGGCATAAGAAAGCAGGCTGAGCAGGGGCCAAGGGAGCAAGCCAGTAAGCAGCATTCCTCCATGGCCTGTACTCCAGCTCCTGCTTCCAGGTTCCTGCCCTGAGTTCCTACCTTGGGCTCCCTGATGAACTACAACCTGGGAGATGTAAGCTGAATAAACCCTTTCCTCTCTAAGTTGGTAATGGTCAGAGTGTTTTGTCACAGCAATGAAGAAACAAACTAGGACAGTAAATATGTTTGATTTTTAAAAAGGGAAAAATTATAATGATTTTTTGCAACTCTATATACTCTGAGACTACCCTTAAACCTTGATTTTAAAAAATTATCAGAAGAGTTTGTTAAGGTAGACTTTATAAATGATCAAAAGGGATACTTCATAAATGTTCAGAAAGTGAAATAACTAGCAAGAATTCATAAAAAATAAATTACATAAGACCAATGCTCTGTTTCAGACTTCATATAACATAGTTTTCCACAAAAGAAGCCAAGTTTCTTTCATATAGTTACTGCTACATCATCAAAGAGCAAAGTTAAATATTTTTGGAAAATTTTTTGGTGTATTTATTTTTATTTTATGTGTATGAATGTTGTGGCTGCATGTGTGCAAGTACATTCATGTGCATTGCCCACAAGGGACAGAAGAGGGAGTTGGAGCCCTTGAAACTGGAGTTATAGATGGTTGTTAGCTGCCATGTGGGTGCTGGGATTCGAACCTGGGTCTTCTGCAAGAGCAGTCAGTGTTCTTAACTGCTGATCCATCTCTCCAACCCCATATGCTATAAAATATTTGATGTGCTTTTATAATAACATATTTGACTATTAACTTAGCAGATCTATTTATTATATACAGAAGCTCTGGAATTCATTAACTTGTTCATTTAATTTAATTATGAATGCTTCTATATGGCATGTACTGGGCATGTGGCAGTTAATATAAACTGATTTTTTTTCATGAAACTTATATTTACTGTGCAAACAGTAAATATATAATTTAAAAAATCATGCTGGTATGCCAGGTGTGGTGGTGTGTGCCTTTAATCTCAGCCCTTGGGAGGCAGAGGCAGGCAGATCTCTATGAGATAGAGGCTAGCCTGGTCCATGGAGTGGCTTCCAGGTGGGCTAGGACTAGGGAGATCCTGCCAAAAAACAAACAACAAACAAAAAAATCATGTCGGTGAGAAATATCATTAAGTATAGGTACAGGACAGAGAGAGGATGAGAGGAGCTAGGTGGAACATCATGGAAAGCCCCACTGCTTCTGAGGGAATAAATCACGAGGACACTCAAAAAGAGCAGGCAGCAAGGACTCTTCCAATATTCTGACAAAAAATGGAGACATAGGGATGTATATTGGTACCTACAGGAGTAGTCCCAAAAAACTGAATGATGATTTCCTAAAAGTGCTGATTAACAAAAGGACAGACATGAATGTGTAGGGAGATTCTTAGGGCCGGGCTATCTGCTATGATCTGTCTCTTAACTGAGGCTGAAGCCATGCCCATATAACAAGATACAATTTGATACTGTCCAAAAGGTATTTTGTACTGTATATAAGGAGAGGTAGCTTAAGCAATAACATGAACAACAATAACAAAAACACAAAAAGAAACCTCTCAGGACCTTGGCTAACAGTCCAATTTGAGTAGTATGACTGCCTAGCAGCAGCTGATTAATTAGTAAGAAACTTTTTTTCTCAAGACACGGTCTCATGTACCCTGGGTTGGCCTGAAACTCATTATGTAGCCTAGGCTGGAATTATAGGTGAAACCACCATGCCTGGCCAAAAACCTTTTAGTAAGCATTTAGGACTACAGAAATAACACTTTCATTCAATTCTACATTCATCAGATTATGCCAAAAGTATACTGTTCAGTTCTAAGGATATAAAATTGAAATTAAAGCTAAAAGATGCACTCAAATAACCCAAGGGATTAAAACTCCTTTAATAGGGAACTGGTTGAAGAAGCTAAGGATATTAAGCAGAGAGAAGGAAAAAGATCCAAGTGACTGTGAGGAGAGGGACCATTGCTATCTTCAGTTGTTAGAAGGGCTGAGTTGAAGGACAACTGGATTAACTCAGTTTATCATGAAGAAATGAGATAAAGCTAATAAGTCAAAGCAACAGGAAAGGAAGTTTGATCATTTAAGAAAGTGTCAGTTACTGACGTAAAGATGTTGTTTCTGTCATAGGGCAACTGCTTTGGTTTGTTTTTAATTAATTAATTTTTATTTTATGTGTATGAATCTTTTGCCAGCATGTATGTACATGCACCTGTACATACAGTGCCTGCAGAGGTCAGAAGACAGTGTTTGATCCTCTGGAACTGGAGGTATGGAAAGTGATTAGCTGCATGTGGGTACTGGGCACCAAATCTGGGTCTTTGCAGAAGCAGCCAGCAATCTTAATGGTTGAGCCATTTCTCTAGCCCCCTAGGGTAACTACTTTGGGAAACAGGGACTATAGTGAGAATTCAGAAGTCTAGCTGACCAATAAGGTCTTATACTTTAAGTAATGTGACATATTAGTTTCTCCCTTTAATAACGAACAGAAGCTTGATTTATTTTCCCCTCCCCAACCTGTCATTTTATTCTAGGGAAGGTAAGTATATTTAATTTTTTTTTACTTAAATTTTCTCATACTTCTGTTAAAATTTTCTGTTATAACTTCTCCATTAAATAATAGAAAATAAAATTTTCTGTTATAACTTCTCCATTAAAATAATCTAGAGGAGTAAGTAATAGATTTTGATATTTTAAATAATTTTCTAATTATGTATGTTTCAAAAAAGTTGTATAAGTATAAAATATAGAAAAACAAAGTTGTATTTAGTATTAATTACTCAGTAATTACTTTTTACTTGAGCTCACCAATTATATATAGGGTTACAGTACACCTTGTACTTTATACAAAAATAAAAAATATAGATTTCAGTGTAAAAATACAACACTTAAAAAATAAAAAACCTTAGAAGACAGCATAGAGGACAAGCCATCAGTACCTCAAGCCTAGAGAATAGTGCTTAGACATGACAGCTAAAGCATTATATATAAAGGGAAAAGGGGAAAGTTGGACTTTGTGAAAGTTAATACTCTTCTCTGACAGGCTTTGCTAAAAGAATAAAAATGGGCCTGGGAGATGGCTCAGTGGTAAAATACTTGCTCGGCAAATATAAAGACCTGAGTTTAATCTCCCAGTACTCTACCCACATCAAAAAGTCAGGCATGTCAGGGTGCACCTGTAATCCCAGTGCTGGGGGATTGGAGACAGGAGGATCCCTGGGGCTCACTGGTCAGCCAGTCTACTCAAGTGACCAAGCACACGTGTACATACACAAACACATACATTCACAACTCACCACACACACACACACACAAGCTGTAGAGGAATATGTGACATATTTGAAAACCATGCCTCTGAAAAAGGCTCACATTTAAAATATACCCAGGATTCTTAAAATTGAGCAGTGAAAAATGAAAAAACCCAATTAGAAAGTGGGCTTATGACATGAAGAAACATTTCACTGAAATGGTTCCATGGGTGACAAGTGAGCATATGAAAAGGTGTTCAAAATCATTAGCTATTAGGAAAGTTTAAATTAAGACAATGATGAGAATGAAAAACACCCAGTGCTGGAGGGTACACAGAAGCTGGATCTCTGACTCACTGCTGATGGAAGGTAAAATGGTACAGTCACTGTGAAAAATGATTGGACAATGTTGAGTTAATCTTGACTGTGAACTTGATTGGCTTGAGAGCCGCCTAGGGGATCAATAAAGTCTACAGGCTTCTATATCTGTAAAGATTTTTCTAGGTATGATTAGATAAAAAAATTAATCCTTTAATGGACTGACATATTATTGGGAGGTGGTGAAAGGTACGTAGGGTCTAGTTGGAGGAAGGAGACCATTGGGGACATATAGTTAGAGGCTGTATCTTGCCCTGATCCCTTCCTGTATTCCCCATGCTCGGCTTGCTGTCCACGGTGATTTGAGCTGCTCCACCATGCACTCCCTGCCATGCTGAAACCTCTGAAATGATGAGCTAAAATAAATCTTTCCTCTCCACAAATTATTTCTGGTCACAGTGAGAAATAGTTGCCTAATGTGGATAATTTCTGAAAATATTAAATATACTCTTACCATATGTATTAGTTACTTTTCTGTTGCTGGGGGAAAACACCACAACCAAGTCAACTTGTAGAAGGAGGAGTTAATTTGGCTTGTGATTCTAGAGGAGTAAGCGGGTCCATCTTGGTGGGGAGGCATAGTGGCAAAGACAGAGCAGAAAGCTGAGGGCTCACATCTTCAAACATGCAGATAAAGCAGAGAGAGAAGCCTGGAAGTGGGCAAGCCTAACTACTCTTAAGCAACCCCTAGTTACTTGCTTCCTCTAGCACTGCCGCACCTCCTAAACCTCTGCAAACATTGTCACTGTCCTAGTTTGTTCTTCATTGCTGTGACAAAATATTCTGACCACTACCAACTTGGGGAGGAAAGGGTTTATTTGTCTTACATCTCCCAGGTCGCACACAGTTCATCAGTGAGCCCAAGGTAGGAACTCAGGGCAGGAACCTGGAGGCAGGAGCTGGAGCACAGGCCATGGAGGAATGCTGCTTACTGCAAGAGCAGCCAGTGCTCTTAACCACTGAGCTATCTTCTCCAGCTCCCTAGCTACTTTTCTTATACAGTCTAGGCCCACCTGCCCAGGGATGGCACTGCCTACAGTGGGCTGGTCTCCCCTATATCAGTTAACAATTAAGAAAATGCCTTATAGACATGGCCACAGGCCAGTCCAATAGAGGAAATTCCTCAAATGAGGCTCCGTCAACCCAGGTGTGTCAAGCTGACACTAAAGCTATCCAGCACAATTGACCCCTTGTCAACTTGACACACTAACATCACTATTAAACCATAAACTTTCCAATTTTCGTCCCCAAGGTATGATGTTAATATTACAACATAAGACAGTACAACCTTAAAAACCCCACAGTCCTTAAAAAATCCAAACACTTAAAAGTCCATAGTCTCTTAATAGTCTCTTAACTGTGGGTGGGCTTCTGTAAAATCCAAAACAAGTACTGTCTTATTTCAGAGGGAAGAATTGGGCACACCTAAGCAAAACCACAGTCCAGCCAAGTAGCTCAAGGCTGGACATCTGGGATTCACTCATGATCTTCTGGGCTCCAAAGGGTACTGGCAGCTCCACTGCTCTGACTCTAGTCCACAGCACACTCAGCTTCTCTTGCAGACCCAGGCCAGCTCCATTCCACACCTACTGCTGTCCTTGTTGGTCATCCCATGGTCCCAGCTTCTCCAAAAAGCTGGGGTCTCTACTGAAACTGAGGCTACACCTTCACCAATGGCTTCTTCTTGCCTCAGATGCTCTCCATGACCCCCTTCAATCCTGGGGTCTTAACTGCAACTGAAGCTGCACTTTCACCTATGGCCTTTCCTGGCCTCTGCGTGCCAAGCCTCAGCTGCTCTCTGTGACCCCTTCACGCTTTCAACACCAGAATCACGCAGGAGACTCTTACACATTACCAAGTCCTGCTTCCAGCTTGAGATAGAGGCTCAGGTTCCCTCTGTGTGCTGACCCTGAAGATATACCTCTCAGAAGACTTCACCACAGTGATCCTGGTCTTTTGTTACTTACAGCTGATTTTTCAGCTCCAGCTAACCAGCATCAATTGTCCCAGTAAAGCAAAAGTTTTACTTCAGGTTCTGGTCTCTTCTTAACCACAGCTGATTCTTCAGTCCCAGCTGACCAGAACCCAGAGATTCTCAATGCAAAATCTCATACGAACAGCCCTGATAGTCTCCACTTCCCTTTGAAGCTTCACAAGCCAGGCCTCCATGTTCTACAACTCTTTCACCATAACTGTTCCAAGCTCCACAGCAACAAACTCTTGAGCACACAATGGCTTTTCCAGCCCAAAGTTCCAAACACACCACAGTCCTCCCAAAAACACTAAGGTCAGTCTGTCACAGCAAGCCCCACTCCTGGTACCAATTTCTGTCCTAGTTTGTTCTTCATTGCTGTGACAAAATACTCTGACCACTACCAACTTGGGGAGGAAAGGGTTTATTTATCCCACATATCCCAGGTCACAGCTCATCTGGGAGCCTAAGGTAGGAACTCAGGGCAGGAACCTAGAGGCAGGAGCTGGAGCACAGGCCATGGAGGAATGCTGCTTACTGACTTGCTCCTCTGGCCCCTGCTCAGCCTGCTATCTTATGCCACACAGGCCCACCTGGCCAGGGGTGGCACCACCCACAGTGGGCTGGGCCCTCCCACATCACTCATCAAGAAGATGCCCCTCAGACATGGCCATAGGCCAGTCCAATAGAGGAAATTCCCCAATTGAGGCTCCCTCAACCCAGGTGTGTCAAGTTGGCACTAAAGTTATCCAGCAGAGTCACCAACTGGGGCCAAGTATTCAAATACTTGGAGCCTATGGGGGACATTCCCTAGTGAAGCCACCACACCATATGACTCAGCAGCTGTACTCTTGGCATTTATTCCCAAGGAGTGAAGGCTTATAGAAGACTGTTCACAGCAACTTTATTATAACTGTTTGCCAAAACAACCAAAAAAACTCTTGCTAGGTGAATAATTAAATAATTGTGGTACATTCATATAATACAGTACCATTTATCAATAGACAACAACTATACAAATAACAATTTTGATGTATCAAGTACATTATGTTCAGTGAATAATATATGACATACTTCATGACTTTATATAACATTCTCAAAATGACAAAACAGATTAGTGACTGTCAGTATAGGGAGGAAGTGGATAGGATTATAAATGGGTGTTGGAGCTACTTTTGATTGCTGTGATTTTTATATAAATGTACACATATTAATAACAGCACAGAACAATATATGTGCATTTTACTAATTCTTGTCAGGTTTCTGGTCTGGAAATTATACTGCAATTATGTGGAGAGAATGGGTGAAGAGCACATGGAACCTCTTTGTATTATCTTTGTAGCTTTCTGTGAATCTATACTAATTACAAAAAATACAAAGTAAAAGATGAAAATGTTTTGCACAATTTAACTAAGAAACTTGGTACTTGGTATTGAACTCTATCTACCTCTGAAGTTTAAGAATAACTGAGCCACTAAAAGGGGCTGAAGACAGGAGTTAGCTGATGTAGAAAGATGCTAAGAATGCTAGCTGGAAGAGCAACTAAACAGATGAGAGAAACTTATGCAAATGCAATTACCTTAACATGAAACTCATTATCCAACAAGATATTCTGAGTTTTTAAGTCGTGATGAAGTAGGGGAGGATTCATATTATGCAGGTAATTTACTCCAAGTGCAATCTCATGTAGGATACGGAATCTCAGTGGCCAGGCAATATCAGGATATTCAGTTTTCTTTATATGCATGAAAGAAAAAAAACCAAAATGAACAGTAATTTCTTAATTTAACACTTAGAAAAATAAGGAATTCCATGAGGAAATGATTATAAACTAAGATAAAGCATATGCTCAATTTTATAAAAGTGTCAATTTGATATTGCTTATTATTCTCATGGTTTACTTTCTTCCATTATTAGAAAAAAATAATGGTAACTACTATAGTGATATTTCTTTCTAGTTTATATTGACCATGCAATTGCACGACATCATTCCTCTTTCTTCAATAGAGACAACTCTCTGTTATTCTGTATTTATATATAGTCAGGCACAAATCTACAGTCCTCTCCATTATGAAGTTGTATGGCTTTATCAGTAATCTATGCCCACAAGTACACACATATAAGGAAGAAAAAGAACCCACATGATTTGCTTCTGAAACATGAAGTCATTCATTCAAATTTTTAATTTTCCTATTAATATAAAAGAATTATTATAATCTCAATTAAAATTGAGAACATAATTATATTTACCTGAATAGGGTTAATATCAAATACTTGAAAAATGTATTACTATTACGATTGTTAGTGTGTGGGGGGTATGATGGGGGGGCACATATGCCATAGTGTAGAGCAGGTCCGAGGACTTTGTGGAGTCCTGTCTTTCCTTCCTTTACAGGGGTTTCCGGATGGAACTCAGGTCCCAAGGCCTGTATTGTCAGGTTGCAAGTGCCTTTACCTACTGAGCCATGTCGCTGGCCTATATCTCATACTTTTAATTATATAATTTATCTATATTACTTTTTGAAAAATTAACTCTTGATCATTTTTGTTTCTAAACTGATAAAATGGGCACATTTAGACTACAGTGTTTTATATTTCCTAGTACTTGTAACTGATATCCTCTTTAAAATAAGTGTTTTCTAGCAAACTGTCGTGATGAATGGTATTTAATCTTAGCACCTGGGAAGCAGAGGCAGGTGGATCTCTGTGAGATCAAGGCCAGCCTGGTCTACACAGTGAGTTCCAGGCTAGCTGGAACTACAGGGAAACCCCGTCTCAAAAAAAAGTGTTTTCTGAGTATTTTCTAAATATAAAAGTTAATGAAGCTCCCTAAGAGAATGTGTATACTCAGAAAAATCAGACAATTTGGGAAGGGTGACAACAAATCATCAGGTACCATACTCATTGGTTGGTTTTCCAAAATACTATGTACAAGTCACTCTTACTGCAAGTTCAAAACTGCCTTAAGAATTTTTCCTAAAAATAGCCCTGCTTAAATTTCAGTGATCAATTTGGCAAAGGGAATGGTTCAAGATATTTTACACTCTCTATGGTGTATTTCTGTTTTATTCAATGGTCTTTCATGAGGTTAGAAGTGAGCACTTCAAGATAAATCCCACCATAAGTAACACAATACAGGAAGCCAAAAGAAACAGGCAACACTAATGTGCAACATTACTTCCTGTGGGATGCACCCAGCCCAGTTCCCTGGAGTAACTGAATCATTCCATCTGTAAAACTGCAGCTTTGTCTGAAAATTACGCAATTTAATGGAACAAGGCCTCTGAATGACAGTGTCACATGGAGGCTTTTCATCACGGAGACAACGTCCAGTGACACTCACTCTATAATTTATGGTCACTTAAGAGTTAGCAATACCCCTAGAGGAGGCTGCTGAATATCCAGGGGGATCCCAATATGGGTACTAGACTATCTATGGGGTAGGGAAAGAAAACATTAGGATGTCTACTTAAAATTCAATTCTGAAGAAACAAAAAAGAAATTGTGCTGCATGGACTCTTTATGTCTTGATAGCTGGGGCAGTAGCACAAACCTTACAGACTGACACTCATTGCTTCACTCTGTCTTTGTTTCAGATGGACAGTCATGAATAGAATGCCACATATTCTGAAACAAAGAGGGAATCACTCCGTGAGTGGCTGCCAGTGGCACCCACTTTCCCTTGCTAGTTTAGAAGCACTGTGATGTCATGCTATTACAACTATTATGTGGTTGTAATTAGCCCAAACCCTCATAAAATGGAGCATTTGGCTTGAAATAATTTCTGGAAAGAAAATGCAGGCTGGAGACAGCAGGTAAGCTCAAACAAACAAACAAAAAATAATTAAATACATGTATCTCAAGAACAAGGACCCTAGATTTGCTTGTTGAAAGGATTCCCAATCAAAGTCAGAGTAACCGGTATCCTGAAAAGACGGCAATGGCCTACACTGCTATTATCAGGAATATTTCATGATCTTGTCATTGCAGGTAATTTTTGACCTGTTAACTAAAAATAATTAATTTGGATCCTAAATAGTCACTAAATATAAAATATGGCTATGAATAGTGCAGTTTTAGTATGACTGTCAGGTAGTTGCCTATGCCAAATGACCTAGGTCCTTTGACTACAAGCCTGACTCCACAGTACAATTAACAGCACAAAACCACAAAAGGTGAGTGTTTACCACTGCAATGGTGCTTCCTCATTCTTGATTCACTGACCTACTCCCAAATAAGGTGACTGAATGCAAAACCAAAGTACTACATATAGTTTGTGCAGATTAATAATTATAGTCACTGAAAATAAACAGTACTTACCCTATGCAGAAGTTCATTTAATGATCCATTTGGCATGTATTCAGTGACTATGCCCAAAAATTCAGGCTCATTGCAAATTCCCAAAATTGGAAGAATGTAGCTAAATCTAGCTTTATGTAATATTTCAGCTTCTCGTAAGATGTCATTTCTTTCACTAAGGAAAAAAAAAGGATACTTATTTCAGATAATGAAAAACAAATAATGACCATCCCAACAAGATTAAGCAAGTGTGGATTTCTTTTTACTAAAATTAGCTATGTAACCTCATGTAAGTTTTTTTAAACTTCTGTGTCCCTTAGTCTCATTATATTCAAAACACAGATAATATCTACTTTAGATATTCCATAGGTCTATTTAGAGACCAAAATAACTTCTACAAACCACTGATAGGCAAAAGTACTACACACACGTTGTTATTATTGTACTTTTCCTAGGAAAGGGAAAGAACATGATGTTAGAGGAAGTACCTAAAGCTTATCCATGTCAAAATGATTGGTGCTTGAACCAATAATATCAGTAAGTTTATTTTGTATTAAAATGAACAGATTTGATCATAATAATACACTGCATTTTATGATTGTATAATATGTAAAAATGTTCCAAATCTTCTGAATCCTAAAAGATTTAACTACTGCAGATTTAAATGCCTAGATGATGGTGGCTACAAAGTCAGTAATGCTTAGAAGTTACACTTCAAACTAAGGAAAAAACCCTGAGAACAGGAAAGCACCCATCATAGATCCCCAACACACCAAGGTTCGTCCATAGGTACAATAAGTCTTTAACTTTTAGTATAAATGAAGAACGATGTTCAGTATTACAGAGAATACAAAGATGAAAAGATATCTTTGCCTTTAAGTTGCCCACAATTCATTTAGGAAAAATAAAATACAGAATGTGATACATGACAAATATTATATACAAAGAAATAAAAAAAGAAAGAAAAAAGAAGAGCAAATGCAGGACAATTCAGGGGAAAGAGAGAATTTTGGGCGAGGGAGCCACCACTGTCTTCAGAGAAGTAGGATTTCAGTGCTATCTTAAGGCTGGATAGCATTTCAGCACTGGGGAGAAGGCACCTGAAGACAGAGGCCTCCCAGAGATGCGAGACTTTGCTTTTCTTCTGTGCATCCCCAGGAGTTGAAGTGCCTCCATTTATAGTGACACAGTAGAGGACCAACTGCTATGTGTCAAATGACTTAGGGACATGGAAGTGAAACTGGAAATGTTAAATATGAACCAGAATACATAACAGAATATGCAAAAGGGGCGAAGGCAAAGAAACATGCTAAGGTCATGCCTCAGAATCTCAAAACCAGGCTAGAGTAGCTACACTTTCCCTCTCAATTGTGACTTATCTTCAACTGTGATTGAAGGTTTTGAGTAGGAGAAAGAAATACGTAAAACTAAATTTCATTATGGTTATCTTGGCAGCAGGATATGGGATTAGCAGAAACAGGAAGAGTTTGGAAGGCAGGTGTAAGATTTTAATAATGGCTTAGATGTGAAGCAAGGAGAGCCTAAAACTACACAGTAGCAGTGGAAAGGGAGAAAACAGCTGGACAGAATGTGTGGCTGTCGTGACTGTCTAGAAGAGATCTTAAAGATGGAAGAGAATTGAAGCCATCATCAGTTTTTACCCCAAATCACAGGTGTTGGCAGCAACGACAGACATAGAAATGCTTCCAGGAAAAGTCTATTGGGTAAATGAAAATGAGTTGGCTCAAGTAAGCCACCCAAGCCCTGGATGAATGGCTGTTGAAATAAGATCGCAACAGACATTCCTGAACAGACTATAAGGCCTGCTTAAAATACACACCTACACAACATACACAACACACACACACACACACACACACACACACCCAAACTTTAGTCACTTATGCTTTGAGTAGGCGATATATTTTGTATGTTTCAAAATTTAAGAGTTGCAAGAAAACAAAGCTTCTCCTTCCTGTCCCCCAGCCCCTTACCTTGACTGTACGGAAACCAATTCTATCAATCAGTGAGGCCCATTTTATTTAAACTTAAATTTCCCAACTTCTGACAGTTCTGTTTGCCCCAAAGCTGTGGGTCATCAGACAATTACTGTATAGCACCCTTACAGGATAAACCTGAAGATTCCTGGGCACTGAGAAAAACCACCATACTGGGCATGCTGTGAAGTCTCAGTGAATTGCATGTGTGAGGCACTTCCTCCTACCAAAAGTATCAAATAGGGGCTTGAGAGATAGCTGTTAGTAAAGGGACTGATGTATGAGCCTGAAGACCTGAGTCTGATCCCCAGACTCCACATAAAAAAGCCAGTTGAGGTAGCATGAGCTTGTAATTCCAGTGCTGGAGAGGCAAGGACAGGTGAGTTCCTGGGGTGGGTTGGACAGCTAGTCTAGATGAATGAGTGAGTTCCAGGTGAGTGAGAGACCCTGTCTCAAAAAAAAAAAAACAAAACAAAAAAAAACCTAAAAAACTAGCAACAAAACAGTGTGGATGTTGGTCCTAAGGAGTAACACCTGATACTGACACCTGAGGTTGACTTCTGGCCTCCACATGCATGTACACATGGTCCAGCACACACATATGTGCACAAATGAACATGAGCACACATATGTATACATACATAGGAAAAAGTCTGAAGTAGTCTTCATGCCAGCCACTTTATATGCATTCTAATCCTTGGATCAACCTGCTAAAGCTGGTTCCATTATCTCCACTATATATAGATGGATGGATGGATGGATGGATGGATGGAAGGATGGATAGACAGATAGATAGACAGATAGATGATAGAGGCACTGAGAGTCAGAACACTGAATATTTTTCTAGTGGTCACACACTAAGAGAGGTTTGAGTCCTATTCAAGCTGCAGCCATGGTTCTCTATGGTCTGTGGTTTTTCTATTCTATTGCTTGACCAGAACAAGAAGTAGGACAGTTGTGAGGTTAGATCTTTAACAAAATTGAGGGGAAAAATAAAACCAAAGG